>NC_089683.1:16714115-17017330 GCF_031753505.1 Anomalospiza imberbis | reverse complement strand
TGAGTTGGGTAAAATGCTGTGGTTGCTAGGGGAGAAAAGTATTAGTATTACCAATAGTTATTATTTGGTCCCCATGGAAACTCTAGTTCTTCAAGGAGTCCTAATTCTCACATTTTTCCTTTCTATGGAAAACTTACTTCTTTAACCATGAAGTTCAGATAGTTATTTTCCAAGAATAGATGTCAAGATATGCAACTCCCTTTGTGTTCTAGTATGCTTGACAGATGTCTTTCTATGGGGAATTACTGCTTCCTAAGATATGTTGTGGCTTCTAGTCACACAAAGATCTTTAGAGTGTGGTTAATCAAATTGTATCATGGAGGCATTTTATTATTTTTTCTGCCTCTGCATCCTCTTTGTTTTGTTCTTTCTCCCATTGTTATTTTTTAATTTTCTACTTATTTTGAATTGATGAAAAACTATTTGGGGAATTTTGGTTTAAGTGATCTTAGAAGGTTTTTTTCAATCTTAATGATTCCATGATCTGATAGGGAAATGAACTTTGTGTTTTCTGCTTAAAGGTATAACTGTGGCAAAAGCTACAAATGTGGCTCATGGCTGTAAAAGGGACACAGTAGTACCTGTTTTTTCAAAGTTTGAGTTCTTTGGATTTTCAGACTAAAGCTGTTAAAATACTGAGTGATTTAACTTTGGCAGAAAAGTTAACTCAGTGTTTGGCTCTCTTATAGTGCCTAAAACAGTATGTGGAACTTCTGATCAAAGAAGGTCTAGAAACAGCAATCAGCTGCCCTGATGCTGCCTGCCCAAAGCGAGGTCATCTGCAAGAAAATGAGGTACACTCTTCCTGCAAAGAGGGCGTTTTCTTTTCCTTACAGGATGTTTAAATCTGTCTTGCTTTTTGTGTTACAGCTTCATTGTTGACAACATATGTTTTTATTAAATCTTCAAAGGTCAAACACTCTGTTTAAAATTACTAGATTATTACTGTTCCTAATTGGAATTTTTTCTTCTTTTCCCTTTTTCAACAGATTGAGTGCATGGTTGCATCAGAAATCATGCAAAGGTATAAGAAGCTACAGTTTGAAAGAGGTAACATATGTAACACTACCCATTGAAGGCTGTGAGAGCGGGTTTGTTCCAGAGCAATCCTATAAATTAGAATCCCAGCCTATGTTCTTGAAGTAGCATTGTGTGTTAATTGCTTGGTCATCAGAAAGAAAAACCCCAAAAACTAAAGAGTAATTGCTTCTGTTCTAGCCTGAGTGATTCCCAGAACTGCAGCACTCTGGGAATAAACTAAGGAAAGAAAATTGCTATGTATTATATTCCTAAATAACTAAGGGAGGGAGTGACTTCTATTTTGAGCTTTGCTGTTTAAGTTGACTACTAGTATTATAGGGGCTGGAGAGGAATACTGACCTCTTTCACAGAGCCAAGATTATCTCCTGGGTTAGCATTTGGTACAGAATTTATGAGCGGTTTGTGTGTAAAGATACAAACACATTAAGAACATAAGCTGACTGTGTGCCTATGGAGATGTGGAATGGTGTGGCCATAGAGAACTTACAGTAAAGTTTTGCTGAGGGCAGGACTCAGCCTAGAGACCACTGCAATTAGTAGGTTTTGATTGCCTTCACTGGGCTTTGAAATATGAAATGAGTTATCTGTAAGGAGCACCCAAGAAAGACATAAAACTCTATCTTATGCTGTTGTTAATCATGTGGTTACATTAGGATAGAGGTCAACTTGAAATAGGTTCCTACTGGGCAAAGCAATGTAAAAACACTTTCTCATGGGTTTAACTGCATAGTATATGCAGTATTTAACTTCAAATACAACTGAAAAAAATACATCTCATTCTCAGAACTAGTTTAGTTCAGTGAATGAAAGAGGGCAATTAATTGAGACTCATGAAACTCACTTTGGTTTGGTGCCTGTTTGCAAACCAGGCCAGATTTATGTCAATGTGGGTCACATAAATTAAAAAGGTCCTTTTGAAATTTTGTGTCTTCAAATGCCCTGCCAGTCAACCTCAGCTGAAATGCATTGTTATGGAAAACTGATCTTGTATCCGCCTTTGAATTTGGTTCTTTTATATCCCTTTGCAGAAGTGCTTTTGGATCCATGCCGGACTTGGTGTCCATCCTCTACATGCCAGGCAGTTTGCCAGCTCCAGGAATCAAGCCCACAGGACCCTCAGCTGGTCCAGTGCAAAGTGTGCGACATTGAGTTCTGCTCTGCTTGCAAATCTAATTGGCATCCAGGTCAAGGCTGTCAAGAGAGCATGCCAATCTCTTTTCTTCCAGGAGAAACAAGGTAAGATATTGCAAAAGATGAAGTATTTAGAAGCTAAAAACTCAAAGAGGCCTTTTCCTGATATTTTGTTCTAAAGCTGTTTCCTTCACTTAGTTGTTCCTGTTCTTTTAATGCTGTATTCTAAAACTGAACAGCTCTTGGCAGCCTCACTCTTTGCCAGCATTCCCAGCAAAGCACAAAGGAGTTCCTTGAGCCTTTGGCCTTTTGCCCCAGTGGGAAAAATGTGACATCCAGGCAGCTCATCGGCTTTCCTTGAGAGATGATCTTGTTACTGCTGTTCTCCTGGACAATGTGAGAGTCGCTAACATCATGCCAGACAGTGATTTTTAGGATACCCTGTCAATCATCCCCTCTGCTGCACATTTGCCCCATGATCTTAAGTTCTGTTTCAAGTGGTCTCTGGTGGCAAATTGCAGCCACTGGATAAGAAAGGCCATTGTGTATGTGTTCCACTTCATGTCTGGGCTTTTTCAAAGATGGTGCTGCACTCCTAGGTATCATTAAAGCCCTGCCCAGCCTTGGACTTAGTTACTCATACCTTGTCTTCTTTCAAGCTTTGCTGTAACAGATGACTAGCTAGGATGCTGTCATGATAAGTTCCTGATCAAATACACTAGCTTTGGCACATGCTTTTGTGTGTGCTTGACAAGAACTGAACATTGCTAAATTTCATGGCAAGGTAACAAACTTTATCTATTTTTGCTTAGTGTTTTGGTTGCTTTTAGGTTTTATTCCATGCTTAATTTTTTTACTCCACCGAGTAATAGTATAAATTGTTTTTTCATTATTTTGGAGCATAATGTGCCTGTTAGCAGCATTAGGAGTTTCATATACATTTTATGTATACAAAGCATTTTTTTTCTAGTACAGTCACCCCTAGTGTTAATAATTAGTATGTGCCCTTTTATCCTGCTATTGGGCAAATCAATCAATCAATTGATCAATCATCAGTCCTGTTTTTCAGCAATTTGTTGATTCTCCATCAGTCATTCTTGTATGTCACATTGGCAGTAGCTGCAGGAATTGTCATTTAAGGTACATTTTAGTTGTTACTGAGCATAAAACCTGCATAGAAAGCTACACAAGGGAAATAAAAGTTATTCCACTGTTTCAGCATTCCTCTGTGTTGTGCCCATTATATGAGGGAGCACCTGCGGTTTTGCACAGCCTTGTGCAAGGACAATCAGTGGTGACCCTAACTCATGAACAGTGACTTGTTAGGAGTCTGTCAACAGAGACAAAGTTTAACTGAATGAGCAATATGCACCAAAACCTTCTTGTTCTTGATTTGGAGGGAAACTTCTAGTCAGGATCCTCAAGGAGAGCACAGACAATTAATCTATCCCTGACGCTCTAGTCCAAAGGAATGTGGTCAGGGGTTTTTGTGCAATCAAGGGATTGTTTCTTCATCTGAGAAAGAAAGGAGAGAAAAGGAAAATAATCTAGATGTGCGAACTATTTAGGTGTGAGCTACCTGCTACTCATCTGGTACATTACAGGAGAAAACTGTTTAATATCTATTAGTATTGCTAGATAACAAAAGCAGATGTTTTTTTACATGGTAAATAAAGTATCCTAACTTTTATGTAGACACTGTAGTAATTAAACATCTTTTCCTAGAGATATGTTTGAAAAGTAGTGTACAGGCATAATATCTGAATAATAAAATCACTTGAATTCCTGAATCTCTACTAATTTCTCTTTTTTAAGCAAAAAAGCAGGCTTACCTTCAAAGCACAGTACTTAGACATTCTTCTCTAAACCAACATGATCATGCATTTTACTAATTTCTCACTCTCTCCCACAGTTCAGCTTTCAAAATGGAAGATGATGATGCTCCGATCAAACGCTGTCCAAAGTGTAAAGTTTACATTGAACGAGATGAAGGCTGTGCCCAAATGATGTGTAAGAATTGCAAACATGCCTTTTGCTGGTACTGTCTGGAATCTCTTGATGTGAGTACATGCCATTCACTCTTGGCTCTCAGAAACTTAGAAGTTCATTGCTTTGCCGTCCAGCTGTCTCTTTTATCAGTTAAATAGTTCACTAGCTTCTGGCCACAACTCACCAGAACTGGTGCTGGGAATTTGATAGGATTTGTGTCCTCTGTTTTACTTGTCTGACCTTTGTGAATTTAGCATTTGATCTGAGTCAGTAAATAATTATTAAAAAGTAAAATCTTATGACAGTAATCTGTTTACAATCTCTACATGGCACCTAACATGGGGAAGGAAGGCTGTTGATTTTTTTTTTCCAGTGCTGACTTTTCGATGTTGCCGTTCTTGAAGGCATTACGGTGTAAGACTAGCAGCGCTCTTAGTCTGAGGATGTTTAACAAACTAGATGTGGTATGTCACTAGCAGTCTAATCAATTCATTGTATTCTCTGGGACAAGATATAGATCTGACGTAGGAGAAAGAATACAGTGTTCTCCCAACAGCAGGACTTTATTGGTCTATAAGCTGCTGCTGTCATATGTTTATATTTTTTTAAAATCAGCCTGTTATCATGCCCACAGATCGGAGTATATACAATACACAACTTCTCTTTCCATGTCATCAGTTTTGCTTTGTAACTTTGTTAACAATAGCAAAGGAAATTAGGTTCCTGAGAGCTACTCTAACTATTCAAATCTTTTGGTTGTCCCATTTGAATACTTTACTAACAATCCTGAAGTTACAGGCTTCTCACATGCTCTCACAGATAAAAAAGCAGTGTTTCCTTAGAACTAGGAACAGTGTTTCCTTAGAATTGCTATCATGTCTGGTTTATGAGAGGCTGACAGAATTGATAGGGATGTAAACTCTCAAAAATCTGTTTTGTTATTTTGTTCTTCAGCTAGATAAATGAACCAACTTTGGGAAGTCTGCAGCACAAGTACTGATTTTCCTTTGCTCTTGCTATATGTGTGTAAAATATATGCAGTGGTCAGTTTATCTTCTTGGATTCTCTTGCTAAACTTCATGCTAGTGTTTAAATACACAGCTTGAGACCCATTGGGAGAAGAATTTGTTATATATCTATAACACACGTCAAACAAACCTGTTTGTGAGGACACCTAACTGGAAACAAAGCACTTTGGAAAGGTTGGACATGGCCATATCCACTTGCCTTTACTTCCTGTGTGATTCCTGGGTTTAAGTTGTCAGAATATGGTGTTTTGTAACTTGAAGAACTTCTGTTTATTGCCTGCCTTCTCATTTAATATTTGTAGGATGATTTTCTCCTTATACATTACGACAAAGGACCTTGTCGAAACAAGCTGGGGCACTCCAGGGCATCTGTTATCTGGCACAGGACACAGGTAAAGCTCATATCTTTGAAAGCTCTCTACAGGTCTACCACTGTCATAGTGCCTCATTTTAACTCCTTAGGATAAATTCTGTGCCAAATGGTAACTGATGTCTGTAGCAGATAAAAAGAGGGCAGTAGCTTGGAGTGGAACAATTAGTACTCCTAGAGAAGACCCTCCTTGGCAAAATGCCACTGATAACCAGAAAAGGTTTGTTTACAGAGCCAGTTCAGTGCCAGTCCAGATTGTTCTCACTGAACTTGGAGGATGAACTAGGTTGCCACCATCAGTATTATTTACAAGGAAGCTCTTTTTGCAAGGCATTTTTAGCTCTGGATCCAGAACTGGAAAGGAATTAACCTGAATACAGACATTATCTTGCTGTGGTCTCTATCTGACTCCTTCCTGTTGGTTGGATAGAAAGTAACCCTGAAGGTTTATCAGCAGTTTCAAACACAGATTCAAACTGACAATTGCAGAGAGTGTGGGAATACCTCTTGTAGTCTAAATTCAGTGTTGCTAGACTCAGCAAGAGTGCTGGCAATAAAAGAGCTCTCTGCAGCACTTTGCATGCAGTGTAAATGCTAATGTGTGATTTGGTCCAATCTACCACCTTTACAGTCACTTCAGAGATAGGGGGACATCTGTGTGTCTGAATCATCTCTTCCTAAATTAACTGTGTGCCTGGAAAAAGCTACCTTAGCTTGAGAGAGGTACTTTCCTTGAAGTACAGATTTCTTTCCATGTGAGCATAAACCCCAAGTCTATAGAATAATCATCAAATCTAGATAAACAGCTAAACTGAAATAAAAGGAGAAGGATCTCACCCCTCTCCTTTCACCCACACCACTGGGTGTCTGAGCTGTGGACTGGCTTTTGCTTGGATTAGCCAGTGGTATCTCAGGAGGTGTGTGGGTACATTAAGTTTACTTGATAAACCTGTTGTATGTATGAGGTGATTAATCTGATATTTGGAATCTGTTCTAAGCCACTGCAGTTTGTGCAAATATGTGTGATATATGGAATGCTTGATGATCTGGTCATTGTTGAGAAAGAAGGTGATAATTCACTACTAGTCAGGATGTAATTCAGCTGAAGCCACTGAAGCCAAATTAGCTCTGCAATTGTTTCCTTATGTTAACTTTGAGTAAGTTGTTAAGGTTCTTAGATTTATCCAAAGCAAATTGAGGTAAGTCTTTGGTTTGTTGTTTGTGGATTTAAAAAAAATATTTGTTTTGGCCAGAGAAAATGGCTTGATGCCTAGTAAGGCAGCAATTTCTTCAGAAGAAAAAGAACCAAGGAAAAAGTAAGTAAGTAATACTCAGCGGGCAGTTTTACTTAAAAATAAACAACAACCCCCACCACACACACAGAGAACCACACCAAAAACAAAACCAGCAAAACAAAAAAACTGAAACGCGATGATTTCTTTGATGGCATACTGAGGTTGAAAGGAAAGTGTAAAGAGATGTTTTATATTAATTAGTCGGTCTAGTCCATTGAATATCCAGCTTCTAGCTTGGCTCTGTCTGACCAGTGCAAAGCCTGGGTTTGACTTGTCTGTCAGCCTGGGTTGCAAAGAGCAGCATGGCAGTAGTTGCAGCTCATGTTTTTTAAAGATGAGAATTTAACTTTACTTTCTGGGAAATAAATGCAAAGATTAGTAGAAGTTCCATCAGATTGTCAGCACCACCAAAAAAAAAGAGAATGGGTTATGAAACGTGCCCACCTCTGAAGCTGAAAAAGGAGTTGCTGCTGGGAAGAAATAAAAGGGTCGGGGCGAGGCAGCAGGGGCTCGCCGTGGCTGGGCGGCAGGAGCGGGGATGCCGGTCCCGCTGGCTGCGTGGGTGTGCGCCCGAGCGCTATCGCACAGCGCCATCTCCCGTGGCTGCCGGCGCTCCCACCCGCCACAGCTCCACGGCAGCACAGCCCCACAGCCACGTGCAAGCTCAGCGACACCCAATCATCCGTGGCCAGCAAAAGTGCTACTGCATCGTCCCATCTATACCATGGCTGATTTAATATTTGCCAGCTAATTGAAGTGGCGTATCTAGCCCTGACTAGAAGAATCCTTAATGAGTGCTGCACTCTAATTTCATTTTGCCTTCTGCTCTGAGGTTTTTTTATTGCATTAGCATTCCACTCTTGCAACCATTATACAAAATTATTCACAGACAATCTCATGTGAATAAATCTGAATTATTCTCTTAAATAATTTGTGGGCATATCGTTGCAGCATCACTCTTACAGTTGCCTATGGCAAATGGGAAACTTTCTCAGGCGATGTAGAAATTACTGCTTTGTTGCACTGACCAGTTAGGTAAGTGTATGGTCCTCTGCTCATGCTGCGAAGGAGGTGATCAATAAATGTCAATGAAAAAGATGCACTTAAGAGTTAGATCATGTGCCCTGAAGCAGCAGCATGAGCTCAGGTCTGACTGCAAAAAGCCACTGCATATGCAAAGTCCTGCTATAGTCCATGGTGTTAGTAATCTGTGATTGAAATTCCCAAGCTTGAGTGCATGCTGGTGGGACACTGTGGGGTTTTTCCCAGACTCTCTGAATACCACCAACACCTTGACTAATTCTTCTTGAAGCTTTTTCCAGAAAGAAAGGGAGCACCTGAAAGTGGAAGTACTTGTTTTAGCCTTGATTTCAATATTTAGCATTTAGGTTTGATCAAGAAAAGAAGTAGTGATTTGCTTCATTAGTTGTTTGAGATATAAGAAGACTCAAAAAGGCAAATAGCCATCTGCACAACCTTGTGTGATAAAACAGAATTCTATGGCACAGTTCTGACAGGAGCCATAAGACATGAACATTCACATGACTTTCACTTACATTTTCTGGTCACAGGAGCTGACTGTAGTATACACGTGGGGAGTTCTGGCTCTTATAAAGTCAGTGGCATTTGCTGAGGTCTTTTTGATGAACACAGATGATGCAGTGGTGTAGCAGACACAGAATCTAGGCAATGCTATCCTTGACAAAATGCTATCCCTTTCTCTTACAGGTGGTAGGCATTTTTGCAGGATTTGGTCTTCTACTTTTGGTGGCTTCCCCTTTCCTTCTACTTGCTACACCGTTTGTTCTGTGCTGCAAATGCAAATGTAATAAAGGAGATGATGACCCTCTACCAACCTAGACTGAGAGAAGAGTGGACTCATTACAACATGTTTTTATTTTACTGTTGCTGTTTTGTTTCCCTCTTGCACTTACATTGCTGTAGCCTTACTTGCCCCATTCTGCTTTTCATTGACACAGTCTTGATTCCAGGAACTGTTGTTACTACTGTTGTAGAGATCACTTGATAACAGACAAGGAGGGTAATAGAAGGCAAGTTTGGTGCTAAAGGGAGATCACAGACCTGGGTAGCTATCTGAAATTAAGAGGCAATACTGCTAAAAATAATGCAAAAGGTTGGTGCTGCCCTGCTGGTGGACTGGGGACTGTACTGAATGACATCAGCAAACCAAGCTGAAAAAGCCTACAAACTTTTGCATATCTGTTTGCTTCCAAATATGGTGTCTTATTCCTGCATATGCTTGAGTTGACTATCATTTAAATCTGATAGTCAACTTCATGTGACTTTATTACACATCTGGTTTTGTTAAAGCCATCATAATGTCCTTTTTAGTACCTACTTTTTCCAAGTATAACAAAATTAGTAAGGTGCATATAGGCCATCCTATGCCTTTTTTGAAATCTGGGGAGGATCAGAGGGACAAAATTGGTCCTGCTGCCTTCCACGAATTTTATAAAGTCTTATAAGAAATTTGTTTGATTAAAGGCTACATTTTAAAATTAATTGATAAAGCTGTAAGGTTGAGTGGTGACACCTGCTATTTAATCATACATTGATGGTATTGCTTACCCGTGGACCACTAGTGTTTTTCTGAATTGTTATTTTTTTGTTATTTTTTAGGGTTCTGCTACACTTATAGGGCTATGTAACTTCTAATCCAGGTATCTTAATCTTTTTATAGATACATAGATATATATATATATATATAAAAAATCCTATTTAAACCAAATGTGTAAATAGCTGTGTTATTGAATTATTTTGGAAATTCAGAATAGCTTGCTTCTGTCTTTAGGACAATTAATAAAAAATACAGGACTAACTTTACTGTTTAGCAGACTTTTGGGTTATCAATGAGTCTTTCCTTTTAAATACAAAAATACATCATGGTTATCCCTGTAGTTAATATGAAAATGCCTGGGATATTTTTGGAATAGTTTGCATTTAAACTACTTAGTCCGTTTTCAGAGATAGTATTGTATGATATGTGGTGTATTGTGCTAACAACAGTACTGTGACAAAATAAGTTTTTATTTGAAAACTAATCACTTGATAGTTTTGCAGAATTCAGTGCTCTGTTTTCAGGGTAGTAAAGTGTGCTATTCAACATACTACATCATTGAGGTTTCTCTTTAGATATATTTTTTTGAAAACCATTTTGCTCTTTTTTAAAGCCAGCAAGAATTTGACTAATAACTTCTTGCCATGAAATGTGAAGCACCTGAAACAATGTGTATGTCTGTAATACGAAGGAAAACATTCTTTTGAATGGCTTGTGGACTGAAGTTTTACTCCGTTTTTTTGTTCGACATTTATTTCTGCCATTAGCAATGTACTGACATGGATGAATATCTTGAAGCCAGGATAACTTTACACTGAAAATGTCTTAAGATCCTTAAATGCATCTGCTTCTGGCTGCTGTCACAGGCTGGGAATATGTTTTCATAGCTCAACCATAAAAAATTTGCTCTTTATTGGCTTTCGGTTTACACTGTCTATCTGTTAAATAAAAATATTGTAGGGCACTGTTTTGAAAAGGCCAATTTCTTTTTCTAAAACTATTCTCCTCCCTTATCTGCCAAGTTGAGTGCTATCCAAATTCAAACTGTATCTAACCATAGATTTTAACTCTAGGAGCTGGAGATTGTCTGCAATTCACTTAGTTGGTTTGATTTTAATGAGTTCAGCCTCTGTAATGTGAATAAAAAGGATAGCTTGTTTCCAGCAAATCTGAGCTCATGATATCTTCAGATTGTTTATGGCAATACACACTTCAGATCTTTTGTTATTTGAGTATCTTTAGTATTTTAGCTATCTTTGTTATTAAAAATTGCTTCAAAAATACTTGTAGGGAAATCTATTAGTGCATTTGATCCCTGTTTGTCAGCTCCTAGGGGTCTGTGAAGCACTGCTGAGTTCAGCGGGCAGGGAGGTGCTTCTCTCCCTCTGGCATCAGCTCAGTCCATTTCCCAGAGGGATCCCAAGCCATGCACCTGAGTTGTCCTGAGTCATAGCTTCAGTGTCCAGAATTAGTGGAAACCCTTCTGCAAAGGACAGCTTCCTGAAGGTTAGCTTGAACTATGGCCTTTCCTCCCTGGCCCTGTGCTCCTGTTTAACTGGAGAAAAAAACCCTGGACAATAGGATGCAAAGACTTCATGGGTTCTTAATTTTCTAGCTGGGGCACTGAGGGGTTTTGCTGTATTGTGGCTGTGACTGATGACCAACTCTTCTACTGGGATCATAGTAAACAAGAGACATTCACTGGCCTGTGAACAGTATTGAGTGTCCTGGTTTGAGGAGGTTTATTTTCTCTGTGTCTTTCTTAGAGAATTTATGTCAAAATACAGCAAAACTTGACTTTTCCAAAGTGCTGTGTAGCCAGTTAATAATCAATGTCAGAATTAACGCATTTCCAGATTAAAAAAAGAAGAAAGATAAATAAGTTATTTGCAAATACAGAAATTTTAAAATGGTAATTTATAATTGATACTCACAGATAACATACACTGACAGAGTTTTCTGATTGTATATCTCTGATCTCAACATACTTGAATTGCTACTGGTGATTTTTATGACACAACTTTTGTTTCACATCCCAGCTGTTGGAATAGACTATATGCCTACATATATTTACCAAACACTTACCCAGTCTTTTCAGGTTTGCTAAATGTCATTCCATCTGTATTCTCGGGGATTTTTTTGTTTGTTTTTATTGTTGTTAATGTTATTATTATTTTAATGCTGATTTGGTTCCAAAGTAGCAACTTTTGGTGGTGATTTATTTAGTTCAGGGTGCTTTTATGTTACAGCTTATGTTGATACTGTGACATTTAATACCCCAAAACGCAATTGTAAATACATAATTGTAAACTCTGACATTTAAACCCTCCGCCACAGGAAAGAGAATGTTTGTTTCTTTGTCTTTTCAAATGAAAATCTCTTATAACAGCTATGGCTTTTTGGATTTGCACCAGAAAAATAAGTATCACAGCATGGTTTCTGCTGCATTTTTATGGTTATGCTATTATTTAGAGGGTTTATATTCACACAGAATCATAGAATATTCTGATTTGAAAGGACCCACAAGGATCAAGTCCAGCCCTTGAGTGAATGGTCTGTTGGTAAATGTTGTTGAATGGAGTTTGTACCAGTATATATTATCTGCATGTTCTTCTGGGGTGTCATGTCTGTGGGGAGTCACAGCTCCAGAGGCTGTGCATCTCCCTAGCCTTGCCATTAGCTGGGCTGAAGCCAGTCCTGAGAGAGATCAGGAGCACAGCCCACTTCATCTTCAACGGTGGTAGTGTTGGGTTTTCCCCTGTGACACTGGGCAAGTCACCGCCTTTTATCTCAATTTAACCATCTTTTAAGTGAATGAACCAGTGTTTACCTCAGGAGGACTGTGAGGGCAATTTCATTGGTTTTGAGACTCTTCAAAAGTTTGTGATGAACAATTATATATAAAAGATAACTGTAGTTTTATGTTAATATTTCAGTTTTATTCATGTTGCTGTTCATCCTGAAGCCTCCTACTACTGATTTTAGCATGTCAAGATTTTAGGATACTTTCCCCCACATACTAAGATGCATGATCTTTCCTCATATACTCTGGTGCATAAATTAGGCAAAATCCCAAATAACAGCAGACTGAGTCAACTCTCAGTTTACAGCTGAGTTGCTGACATGGAGAAAACAATCAAAATTAGTGAATAGCTCTCATTTATGGAGCTGGCAGGATAAATTGTTCATATGTAAGAATGATACAAAGTGGTTTTTTATTTTTTTAATCGTTATGGACAGGAAGATTATAATGAAGTTCTGTGCATTTCACCTGTAGGCCTTTTACTGCATAGGAATAAATATTTTTCATGCAGGCCATTATCATTCCAGTGAGGTGCAGCATGCATAAACCTTTGTGCAGGTTTGCTTTTTTAAAACCAAAGTTTGTACATTTCATGTTCATAATCTAAAAGCCTGAAGAAAACAATTAAATTACAGTTGTTGATGACAGTGATACTAAGGACATCAAAAAAGCCTGCATCAGCCCTTAATTGCTAATGCACTTGTACTAAGTAAGGCATGCTGTTTGTGTTTAGAGCCCTGTGGTCTTCATTATTGCTTTGATTTGTGTATATCTTACAAGAATTCCAGGAACATTAGGTACAGGTATATGGTACATAACTGAACCTTTCTTGTTAATTTTATTATGATGTATTTTAAACTTGTATAGGGATAAGCATGAAGGAGTCATGCATATGTATAAATAATGTATTTGACCAGTGTAAAAATAGTTCTGTTGATGTATTTGAAATGTAAGTGCATTTTGTGCCACTAACACTGTGATGTATAAAGGAGCTGTTGAATGCCTTTTAATGTGGTGTTTTGTACTTTGAATCATATTGGAGAATTTAATTTGTAATTTCAATAGATATTTTAAATGAATGTGTTTCCTGTGATTCTTCATAGTGACTTTTCCCTGTGCT
The DNA here is from genome assembly GCF_031753505.1 of Anomalospiza imberbis. NCBI lineage: Eukaryota > Metazoa > Chordata > Aves > Passeriformes > Viduidae > Anomalospiza > Anomalospiza imberbis. The sequence goes on along the minus strand of NC_089683.1, from coordinate 17,003,975 downwards.
TCTCTGCCTCTCAGGCCTTTGGAGAAAGCACAGCCTGTGGCCTGGAGACCTCCTGCCACAATTCTGGAAGTAATTGTGGTTTCTCTCTCACCATCTCCCAGCTTAGCTGAGAGAGAATCTGGATGTCTCTAGCACTAATTTGATGCACAGCTGCATCCTTGATCCACCTCCAGTTGTAGTCCATGGATGGATGTTCTCGGCAGGTGAACGTGCTGCCCCAAGGATCACTCTGAGGTGTGTGTATGTTCTTGCACCATGGGTTTAGGTCTGGTGCAGGTGGCTGCAAGCAGCTTGTACTCCCCTCAGGTTGGTGTAGAAACTTAAAAGTAAAGCCAAATCTCCTGAATAACTGAGCATATTTAACTCTCTGACAGTGGTAATGAGTTCTCATGTTCTTGACTCATCAACAAGCACTTTGCATTTGGTCTAAACTGTAATTGAGAATGTAGATTTTCCTTTGGTTCCCACAGTTTGTTTCTCACTTATTAGGATACAATTTGTCTATACCTGTAAAAGGACAGGCACAATTTCTTCAAGAAAATGGTATGCATAAAGAATATATATATATGTGCTTTCTACCTGACAGCTTTAGAAAAGGCCATATAATAGTTGCTACTAACTCATTTCTTCTTTCATTTTCATTGAACATAATGATTTTTCTCCATAAAGGTAAGAGCAAGTTAGATATTTTGTTCAATTAATTGGGCAGAAAATAATGTCTAAAAGCCATAAGGGGTTTTGACCTCTTCTAGGAGCAGGTATTGTTAATAATGATCTTTCTGCTTGCTTCTGCTTCTCCATTATTGTTGCTTCCAATTAATGGATGTTTGGTGTTGCAGTTTTCTCTTGGAGAGTAGGACTATTTCTCAGTCTTGTGCAATATCTGTGTAGTTTAGTGACCTTTAGCTTCTGGGCAGTGCCTCTACTTCTCTACCAGGTTCAGCTTCCCTTGCTATAGAAGGATTTTCTAACCTGTGCCTTTCAGCTGTATTACTGGGTTTCTGCACAAGAAGTCTGTCAACACAGAATCAAGCACTGCAGAAATTAGGTGGAGTAACAGTCATCTGTCTAAAATTAGAAAATTGGAGTTGAATTCTCAAGTGGCAAACTTACAGCACATGTATGTTCTAGCAAACTGTCCAGGATCATTTGGTTGCCAGAGCTGAACCACATCTGTGGTAATAAGTTCTGTTAGGAGGGACCACAGCCCCAGAATAACTCCTGAAGTATATCTGGGCAGTGAACAGAAGAGTTCTGCTTAAAATCATGTCATTAACTGTACTGTAAGAACTGAAAGATTGAGACAAGAGAATTGCACAGCACAAAACCCTTGTGCTAGTTCTAGCATTCTGCTTGTTACAGTGATGCTAATGGAATTGGTATTGTGTACACACACATGCATGGGGCATAGTGCTAGAAATTGCCACTACCATCTTGTGAGCACAGGGCATCCACAGCATCCACAAAGCACCTTTCTTCTTTTTTTTTTAATTGAAGATCAGCTAGGAAGTTCCTCATAAGAGATTTTGTGCCCTGGGTGCTTGACCTGTCAACACTGCATATAACATATCAAAGAGTTATTTTATGCAGGATATATTGAAACCAATGAAACTTTAATTGATTTTTGGAATGACAAGTAAGGCTATTTTGTACAAGGAAGCCTTTGCTACCCAGATTCTGTGCTCTGGGAACCAAGATTCAGCCTAATAGTATCTGACATCACTTAAGTATGATGTGTTTTGATGTATGTCTGTCTGGCCTCTGGTAGTAGTTGAGGCAAAGACACATCTCCTGAGTTTTTGGAACATCTCCCTTCCCATCCTGTGCTGCTTTTGCTAAGGTTGTTGTCCAGACAAATTAGCTTTTTTAGCCCCTCAAGCTGCTTCTCAAGTGTGGGGTTTTTTTTCCTCATGCTTTGATGACAGAAGTCTAGACTTTCCTTGCCCAGGCATGTAACTTTTACATGGCTAAAACTGAGGACAACAGCCTTATCACAAGGACTGCTTTCAGACCCCAGGGCAGAACTTGGTGCTGCAAATCAGAACCAGGTTACTCTGTATTTCCAGATGTCTCTGTGTGTGATGTGCCACATAGAAAATGTTAACACAGGTGCCACATACAAAATGTTTAGATGCTGTAAATCATACAAACCAACTCACACATGCAAGCAATGGAAACACACGTAAAAGACTGAAGTCCTGTTCTTTTGTGGTGTGTGGCAGAGAGAATAATGTCAAGTTGTGTGTATTTGTGAATTTATTCCCATATTCCTTGTTTTTTTTTTGTTTGGGTTTTAAAGCCAAAAATGCAATTAACACTGTAAGCCAAATAAAGAGAGCCCTTGGAAGTAAATTGTAGGTGTCCTAACTCAGTGCAGTATTCTAAAATCTGGATATATATATGGGTGTGTAGCTGATGTGTACTTTATACACAGCATCTCCTTAAATGTCAAATGTGTCTCTAGTCTGTGTACTCATATATGACTACAGGAAGAAGAAATTCTCTTGCATAATTTTGTAGGAAATGCAATAATTTAGCAGGTTCTGTAGGCCTGACCTCCTCATACCAGTCTAAATTAAAGATTTTGGCTCAGCCATTCCTGAGATCTCACTGCTGTATATTATTCTTGAGAACAATTACCAACAAGCACACATTTTATTTTTCCTCTTTGCTCCCTCAAAATGGTGTTTTGGTGGGTGGCAGAAATACTTGGGCTGATGCAAAATCCTGAGGTCTTACTGTATTTTGAGAATGCTACTGTCACTTTAGGGGTTAGCCACAGGACAAATGCATGAGCTTGTGCAAAACTGCATTTAAAATTGCCTCAGCAGATGAGCAGAGTGCAGGGTTTCTTTGTTTTTATGCCTTAGTGAATTCATTTTGTTCAAGTCCCATGTAACTGCTGCGAGGGGTACAGGTCGACTGAGGGATTCCTGAGTTGGAATAAACTCTTCCAGCTGCCGTAGCAAAGTCCCCGGGAAGGGTGTTCCGGGCAGTGAGCGGTGCTGCCGCCAGCCAGCAGGGAGCAGCCGCCGATCACCGCAGCTCAGCGTGGGCTGCCTTGCAGGAGAAATCCCTGGGAGCCAGATTTCTACCTCGAGCTTGTAAAGTCTGTGCTTCAAAGCCTCCGCAGAGCTAATTGTAAAGATAGGGCTAAAAATAACGATGTTATGATGGGCCTGCTCACACTGCTGGGGCTCTTCTAGTCTCTGATATTAACATACATTATTGCTCCTGTTCTCCGAGGGTGTGTAAACCTTTTCTGACAGGGAAAAACACCAAGTGTTAAACTTTCAAAAGCAGATATAGAGATGTTCCAGTATACAAATGTAAAATGAGAGGTGCAAACCAGGGATGTCTTTCAAAATGCCGAGTTCAAAAAACACTGATTTTACTGGGAGAGGAAGGGGGAACACTAAAATCAGTTGGTTACAAACAGAGTAAGATTTGGCTAATAACACTGCATCTTCTCTATATTTTATAATGGACGGATATTGTAGCTCAGCCAAATTATTCTTTTCTCTCCTCCTACCCACGCCTGCTGTTTTATCTGTGTTCTCTAATACAGATGTTCAGCAGAAACAATGCAACTGTCCAAACAATAACTCCAGCCATCTATTCAGCAGTCAACATGTTTGGCAGGGGGAGGCAAGATGCAATGGGGAAGTTGTGAGTCCTGTCTTTACCTCCCTATTTATATACATTCCAAAGTTTGTGTGTCTTCCTACTCCTGCCCAGCCACCAAGTACATCTGAGTAGAGCAAAGTGAAAAGTTGGTTTCTCATATTTTTTGTGAACTAGAGGTTTGTTTCAGGATCCTGCCAATACTAACAGAAACTAACTTTTTTTTAAAAAAGATATAATGTGCAGTCCTGGCAGCCACCATCTCCCTGACAAAATTCCAGAGACTCCTGGCCAATTACAGCCTGTTAGGGATGTGTTTGGAACATGTTTTTGAGCTGAATCTGTTTTTCCTTTTCAGAACCTTGAAATTTTCTCAGGTGAAGCAGAGCAATTAGAGGATTGGGGTAACACAGTGTCTCTTACCAGACCACTAACACTTTCCTCCCACCATATCCATGCATTTTGTTCAGCAAATTTTCCTGGCCTTCAACATCAATTGGGGGCTACAGACTGAGAATCTTCAGAGTGCAGGATGCCTTCAGCCTTTCAGTGTTCCTTTCAGCTTTTCCTGGCTTTCCAGGAGCAGCATAGTGTTTCTAGGTGCAGAGAATTGAAGAATAGCCCTTGAAAGATGCAAATCGAAGGGGAGGGGGTGTGTGCTATCTTGCTGTTTCCCACAACTGGAATCAGAAAGCAGAGAAATCCAGAGCAGCAGAAGGGAGAGGCTCTGAGAAATTGCACCTTTCTCTTTGTCGCCTCTACCTATGCTGTGACTAAAATGTACGTTGGTGCTCAGTGCAATCATCCTTACCAGCAATTTTTATCCTTTGACTTGTGATCTCAGGATGTACTGCATTGCAGGTTCTGCAGTCAAGTACTAGCATTTCCTTACAGCTAAGACTTGGTAAGGGAGGCAGAGGGAGGTTGTGACTGAGTTAAAATACAAGTGCCTTATGTGGGAGCTGACCCTCTGACTCAGCTTTTCCTGTGCCCTAAGATTGAGAGAATTAACCCAGGTGTTTTCTCTGCCATTGTCCTGTGGAAATAAACTGAATGTGAAAAGCTACAGCACCTGCAAGCAACATCCTTTGTCCTTATAGAGAGATCCCAGGGCTCCTTAAACCTAAAGAGTTCTGTTTGGTGCAACCATCTCTCTTTCGTAGCTTTTAACATTAAGGCTGAGAAAATGCCTTCTGTGCCACAGAATCTGGCCAGAAGCTGCAGGGAAAAGCTGTGGCTGTGAGGGAAAGGAAGCTGAGAAATGCTTGAGGTTGCAGGAACGTTTGTTTTGAATCACAGGATATCTTAATGACTCTTCAGGACACTCAGTACTTAAAGTCTTTAAAGTCTTTGATGGCAACTTCAGATGTGCAGCCTGTCAGCACAGCTCAGTGAGGTTATAATACTGCTCTCAGCTGGATAGACTATGACTTTGCTTGCTCCAAGTCAAATATGAAGCTTGCAGAGGAGCTCCAGCTGCTATGCAGTGCCAGCAAAGCAGCTTTTAATGCAGTTGACAGCACCATGGAGCACTCCCTAGCAATGGTCATGATTGTCTCTGCTCAGAGATGGCCATCTCCAAACAGGTGTGGGCAGCAGCCCCACAGAAATGATTGTGGTGTTTCTTGGAGCAACAGTTACTGTTACTTGCTCAGGAGGCTCTGTCAGGTGGGATTTGCCATTAAGACAACTAACAACACACCAGTGGAAGGGTTTTATAGAGCTTTGTGTATCTGAGTGTTCAGCAACCACATGTGAAGCACTACAAACAAAGCTCCTGGATACAAGGAGCACTCAACATGTCGGTAGGGAGAAGAAAACCTTTTTCTGTTAACAAGAAAGTATCATAATCTCTTTAAAAGCCATAAAAGCAGTGACAACATGAGGTTCAGAAAAAATTTCATTCCTCTCTAGAGTATCCTGTATGTCCTTTGTATACAAGAGATTTTTCCACCTGAAGAATTCATTCTCTCCAGGCTTCTCTGAAGAGCTACTGAAGGCTCAACATAAGGTTTGTGTGGAGAGTGTGTGGGTTGTGTGCAGTGCTCAGGCTAATTGCTGCCCCTGAAGCAGCTGGGAGGGGGTGGTCACAGAGGAATATTAAATGAAGGTAGTCCACAAAGATTAGAAAATGTGATAATCACTTGATTTGTCAGGAGTAGAATCAGGAAATTCATACAAATATCTCCAATTCATTATTATTTCCTTCAACAAGCAAAATTTCAAAAGATATCTGGCATGTACCCGTCTCCCACCTCACAGAGAGGAAAAAATCTCTTGTGTTACTGCTGGCTTTTGTTTCACTATTTTCTTCCTATTTTAAACATAAGAAGCAAATCCCAAAAATTCAACAAGCTCTTGAGTACTGCACAATGCCTGGCTTATTTCTTTTCATGCATGGTGTCATGGCAACAGAAGGAATTCAAAATTAATTATAATCCAGGCAAGATGGGCTCTACTTATATTGTGTTTGATTTAGCCTGGCCTCCTGATTTATTTTTGACAAAGCAATATCAGAGATGCTCTTTGCTACTACGGATTTTTTTCTTTGTCTGATAATGATCTTGTGGTCAATAATTTGAATATGTAGCAAGCTGCCAATGAAAATTGAATTATTACAGAGATATGAGACAAAAGAATAGTCAAAAGGAAAAGCAGGAGAGGTAGAAAGTGATTAAGTGAAACAGATCTTGTTAAACTTTATAAAATTCTGAGAGTAAAACAAAGCATGCTCTTTTTAACAGGAACAACTCTACAATTATTACTGTTAACAATTTCCCTAAAAAGATTTGATTTATGACTCATTAATCAGATATGAGAATGTGTTTCATCTGAGAAATGTTCAGTACCTGCTTTGATATGGTGGTGCCTTAACTTGAAAGATACCTTGATGGTACACAAAGGGAACTCAATAAAAATTCAGTTTGACTTTCCAGCCTAACAGGTGGTTTACTTCCTCATTCAAAGTCAAAGTACTAAATTAATTTTTCTCTTCTGCTCTGCATGTATTGTATAGTTTTTTACATAGAGAAGACCAGATTCAATTTTTAACCATTAGATAGAATTCTTACACCTGGAAAGCCATCTCTGCAAATCTGTACAAGTCTGTTTTGCACTTCCACCCGCAGCTATACTGTGCATCCTGTGAAGGACCAAATGCAGTCTTAGAGACCCTGCAGCAGATTCCTTCAGCCTCAGTTTTGCATAATGCAGAAATAGTTCCCATGTTATGTGTGAGTGAGCCATTTATGAGGCAGCTTCTGGAAAATCATAGGAGGTGTAAAGACATTAATCATAAAGAAAAAGGAAGTTCTGAATTATCTATGTTCATCTGTTTTGGCTTTTGAATGATAAACATCCATATCTGCAAGTTTTCATTCATTATGATCACCAGAATCAATATGTTTTAAAAAAAATCCCAAAACAAATCAAATCTGAGATACAGCACAATCTCCAAAAGTAGGATTTTGGAATAAATAATAGAGACAACAAGGTGTTGAATTTTATTCTTTGTTTGTACAAAATATTTTGCATGCACCTTAGTTCCTTTATGCCAAATCAATCTGACTTACATTTTCCCAGTATAAGGTAACCAGAAACAACCTACCATTGACTAAACAGAATATTCTCCTTTTTTTTATAATGAGAAAGAGAAATGCTTTTTTTATTAGCATGAAGAACTATATCTATCTAGGGGGGCAAAAAACCCCAACAACCTACATTGAGATGTCATAGTGCATTTAGTTCTTGACTTAGTGAAGAGTAAAGGAGATCTTTGACTGAACTGATAACCCACAGAAGATAGGCACTCAGCAGTCCTGCAGCTTGTGAACATCACTGTTGTTCAAGCCTTTGCATGCAGTGAGAGCTACTTGGAGGGTACTTTGATCCTAAGTTTCTCCACACTTACTTACCTCTGGAGTCTCAACATGATTTCTAGAGCTATTGCACAATATGTGCTGATGACTGGAAATTCTAGAAGCTAATGCCCTCCAGGACTGGCATCAGGGATCAGTGGTATTGCATAAATAACCTCTCAATAATGTGACTAATTTCTGTCAGAACAACAGCTAACTCATTGCAACAAGTGAGAAAGAACATGTGGGAAAAGTAGCAACAAGCACTGAACAACATCTTGACATGTCCTCCATGCAGTGTTGAGGAATTGATCCACTTAGCAGATGGGAGAGACAAGTCAGGCACGTTTCCTGATTCTTTGGGTCCACATATGGAGCATCAAAGAGGTGAACTCATATTTTTTGAAAACAGAAAATTACTCAGTTCAACAGAAATATTTGGGGGTGTAGACACTTCCCCAAGATGCAGGGTGAAAATATTCTGGTATGTGATGCCACTTTAGTATCAGCTTTGTGAATAAATTTGTGAGGCTAAGGGAGAGTGGGAAAGAGACAAGGAAATAACCAGATTTACTAGTCCACAGTTACTCTGAGGAGTAATGCTTTCCTTGTGGCTCTCTTACTGTGGCTCTCTTTCAGTGTTTTGCATCCATACTGCCTGCAGCCAGCACTGGTTATAGATTATACTGGAGGATTTCTAGCATCTGAATTGCTCTAGCATGTTTTCAGATAGTTCCACAAATTACTGTTTCCATTTATCTTGGATATTGTTTTAAATTACTCCGTTTTATGCATGGCAATAATGAGACACAGGTTTTGTTCCATATAGACTGGCAAGCAGGCAGCAGTCAAGCGTCCTGATGTGTACATGTAAACCCTTTCTCCCAAAACTGTCACTTCTGAAAAATGTGGTCCCAGCTAGCAAAACAGTGAGACCTTGCAGGCAGCTGAAGAGAGGCTGTCTGTTTAATCCATAGTTAAACAGAAGTGGGAAAGCAGTAGGAGCTCAGTAACTTCCTGGATGTGAACAATGTTATGTCAGCTGAAAACTTGGCAAAGCAGATTCATGTGGGGGCAAGGACAAAAGCGTAAAGTATAAGGAGAGAATTGTCCAGCAGAGTACAAGAGGATGCTGTACTTAATAAAAAAGGAAACACACAGCAGTGTAATTAAAACCAAAACAAAACCACTGCACAAGCTCATCATGCAAGTACAAGTGAAAGAAGGAAAAAAAAAGACCACCAAATCAAGTAAGTGTAAAACATTTATGTGAAAAGACATACATACTTTATTTCATAGAGCACCTGTGTAGAAAACCTATTTCTACTGTGTTTAATAAACTATCTGTGTAGAAAAGTGCATATCAGGGTTAGTTTACTTCTGCTATGCAAATCTGCTCAAGGCAGGGCTGCTGGCAGGACACTTCCCTTGACAGCAGCAGCATTCCCACCTGGCTGAGCACAGACTGACTTGCCTTCATTCAGCACTCCAACCAGGGTCACTGAAGAGAGGCACTTTTCATCATTGTACCGGGCAAATTCAAGGGCCAAACACTGTAATACTGTAATTTTAGCTTCTTATAGCTTAACATTTAATGAGAGTGTTAAGATGAAGAAACAGTTCCAAAGGCGTCCATGGGAAATTATTCTCAACCACAGGGAATAATACTAAATGAAAAGAGTTTAGAAATGGAGGGGAATTTGACCTTGGCAGAAGGTGGACTGAAATCAGAGACTGGCACCATTTCAAGGGTATTTTTCCAGTCAGTATTTTTCCTGCCCAAGTTAGAGGTTAAGCAATCCTAGTAGGAAGTTGATGGGAGCCAGAGACACCATTCTCAACCAAACAATGTGCTACTGATGAAAGGGTCAAACCCCTCAGGGGACAGGGCTGGAAATTGCTGCCTTTTGTAGACTAGATGTTTAGGTGGCAGTCTTCGCTGGCCTTGCTGATAGAACCTGACATCTTTCCAAAGAAATACACTTGTATTCCACCCTTGCAAAGTTTCTGACCCTGATTTTCCCATCCTTTCTTCCTAAGAACATTTTGTTGTATTCAGCATTGCAAGCAAATACTGCGACCAGTCGAAAAATCAACCCAAAATGTAAACACAGAAGTAATTTGTTTTATATTATTCAGCATCTTCTCTTCCTTTTACTTTTTTTCTATGAAACAACCAAATCATTAAGTATCTTGGAGAAACTTCTGATTTTTAAGAACAGTAAAGGAATCTACATCAAACAGCAGTGATGGCTCTAGTAGTGGTTGCAAAACCTGCACCAAAACCTTGCAGTAACACAGCAAGTTTCCATCCCACTTTAGTCTGGGGACTAGGATATAAATAGCAACAGTGAAAATGTGTCCAAAAGAAATAGAGATTTACAAGACAGCCTTCTTTCTTCAAAATCTTTTACTCTCTTCCTTTTACATGCACGCATACAAATTTCTAGCATTTACATTTGATGGGCTTAATTACTAAATTCTGAAAAATTATTCATTCATTCCTTTCACAGAGCTGTAATGAGGTGCCCAAAACTGAGTTTCTCACACTGATTCTCACATTTTTTTATCTCACCCAAACTGGATGTCTATGAATTAGAGCTACACAGCAAAGCCTCCCATTACATCCAACAGAAAGAAACAGTTCCCTCCAGAGGAGGCTTACCTCACAAGTTACGCAAGTTTTAGACTTTCTGTTTAGGTTGGTATCTAAGAAAACTGAGATGAGTTTAAACACAGTCCACTGATGTTAAAGTCCCCTCTCACAGTCCCCTCTCACAGTCCACTGATGTTAAAGAGCCATAGGGTTGGTTTCCCACAGCCCAGGCAAGCCTGACAGAAGGTTTTTCTCTTCCCAAGAACCAACACTGGAGCTTGTGGGATACTTTTCCACATGTACATTTAGCAGGCCCTTGGAAGTATCACTGTAGTCACTTTAAAATTGCAGTCTGAGATTAATAAGTTTTACCTGCTTAAACTTCCTGAGATAAATTTGTTTCTGAGAAGTTCTGTATGTTTGTTTTTGTGGAACTGGTTAGAGGATTGTGTTCCTGAATGCCTGCCTCTCATTTTAGTTTCTGAGCTGACAGGATAGACTTGCTGTTTTCAAGTGTTATTTCTGTGGGGAAAAAAAACTCTAGAAATCTCTTAGGGAAATGCAAACAGCGTGTTGCGCATGCTCCGTATTTCAGCTATTGAATTCCTGAGGGAAGTACCTGATAGTGGAGGTACAGTGAACTTGATACAGACATACATGGGAAACTCAAAATGAATTTGATCAAGTGTAAAAATGCAAATAATTAAGCTTTTGTGCCTGTTCTGAACTGTGATTAGAAACAGCTGAATTATCTGTGGGGGACACTTGCCTAAACTCAACTAAAACATATGGGGCCATCTTGGTGACTCTTCTGTTTATATTTGTTCATATCCACCAGGTTTGCAGTTGTACCTTTTCCACATAGTAGTTCACTACTTCATAAATCCAGGTGTAGCACACATATTAGAAGATCCATATCAGGACATTCACATTTTAAATCAATACCATTTTGGGTAATACTCCCTCTTTCCATTCTCTTCTCTCTTCCAGCATAACTGCAGAACACTGGTGCCAGAAGCCATATGTCTTCACTTTGAATACTTCTATGTAGTCTATAGTCTCCTCTGGTTTATTGTTTCTGACTGATCTTTGTTTTTAGAGCAATTCATCAGTTTAAAAATAGATGGGTGTGATACTTTCAAAAATCCCAATGAAGGATGAACGCTTTGATGTTTTCTTATTGAAAAATGCTAAATAATAATTCTTTGTATGGGGTGACTCTATAAGACTTTCTTAACATAAGTTAAGCAGTTTGGGCAATTTGATATTCCAAAATAATGTTTTAAAATGAAAATGAAATGCAAGAAATGCAAGTCAAACTAAATTCCCTTACTGTTGCCATTGTATTTTTTGGCAAGTCTTACCTCTTAATGTATTTTGGCTGAAATCGAGTCTTGCTTGTGTCTTATATTCACTTTTGTTTGAAAGCATAATCTCTTAAATCTGAAGGCCATGACCAATGATATAATTTCTGGAGTAGTAAGACTTAGGATGAAATATCTATTTTTTTAAATCTTATATTTTGTGCTCCGAGTCCCTTACTAACTGAAAGTGACAATGTTCTGGGGATCAGAATGAAAAATAAAATAGTTTCTATTTTAGTCACTTGGTCTGGGGATTCTACAATTAGTGGCCTACAAGGCTACTGAAGTATATGTGGCATTTGAGAAAGGTTCTGCTACGTCCCCTGCCAGAATCTGACTTGAGCAAATGAGATGTATGAGGAATACACCCCAGCTCCTGGCTGCACAGGAAAGATATGTGCCTGTATGAAAAGTGGAAGGGATTTCATCGGCCCTCTTCTGTTTGGGCATTTCATTTAAAATTCAGATAGATACTGAGTTTCCATCTGAAGACTGGTCACACCTCAGCCAATTATTTTCATCTGCAGCTATGCAGCCCCTGAAAACCTAAACAATAATATTACAGAATCACAAAGTCATAGAGTGCTTTGGATTGGAAAGGATGTTCAAGATCATCCAGTTCTAACCCCCCTGCCATGGGCAGGCACATAGTCTGCCGCCGTACCTGCCCTGAAGCTTCCTGGCTGGCTTTGCCTGCCTGGCAGAGGCATAGTCAGCTGCAGGGGACATTCCCCAGTGTCTCGAGGAGAGTCGGGGAGCAGCTAAGACAGCACTGCACTGTCTGCCTTGTATGGAGGAGAGGCGGCGTCCGAGGAGGTAATGAGGGAGCCAACTCAAGGCCAGGGAAAAAGTCTCAGGTTTAATCCGAGCTCCAAGGAGCCCCGAATGCCATTGTATCGGACAGCTGAAAGTGCCTTTGAGGCTCTTGCAATCATCTTAAATACCGGGGCGGTAACCAGGGGGAAGGGATGTCCACGACCCAATGGGGGGATTCGGGGGAGTGGAAGGCGGAGGGACAGACAGGCACACAAACCAATGGGGGAAGTTCAAGGGAGGGACCCTGGCCTTCGTCCACTCAATCAATGCCCAAGGTGGAAGATACTGGGAGTGTGGGATGGGAAGCCGAGTGATGGACAGGGTACCAGGGAGGGGATGGGGATGACTGAGCATTTTCAGGGAGACTGGCAATGAGGGAAAGGCAGGAAAGCTCGGGGTGGAACCATTGGGAGAAAATGGGGGGTGAAGGGGCAAAGCATTGCAGAACTGTTACAGAGATATGAAAACACAATACAACAATAGTCCACTAGACCAAGTTGCTCAGAACCCCATCCACCCTGGCCTGGAACACTCTCAGGGATGAGACATCCACAGCTTCTCTGTCAAACTGTTCCAGTGTCTCACCACTCTTACAATAAAGAATTTCTTCCTAACACCTAATCTAAATCTGCTCTAGGTTTGAAGCCACTACCCCTTGTCCTGGGACTACATGCCTTTGTAAGAAGTTCCTCTCCAGCTCTCTCGTAGGCCCTCTTCACGTACAAGAAGTCAACTATAACTTTTCCAAGTTATGAACCAATAGTTATGGAGTAATTTTAAAATAGGTATTTTACATGGCTAAATCAAAGATTATCTCAAAATTCTTCTGGCAGGGGTTTGCTATCATTTCCTATCACCTTTTCCTACTGTGTTTCCTACTACTATCCTGCAATACCTGAGCTGCTTTGCTTTTCTCAGAGCAAGATGTTGAATGGTTGAGACATGTTCTGTCTGTAGTGGATGGGTAAACAGTGGCTTTAACCTTGAAAAATAGTACAATGAAGTGAAACAAAAGTTTACCAATTGCAGAGCCAGTGAAGCCCAAGAATAGGTGAAAGATCTTCAGATTTTTCTGTGATAGAAGTTTTAATAAGAGACTGGACAAATATTTCATGGGAAGAAGGTGTTCTGGTGATGTATTTGGACCTCACAAAACACCTGAACTTTCCTGCTCAATGATTTTAAATCCACCATGAGACCTTGTGTTATCTGTAACGATTCAGGGAGTACCTATTCCAAATTTTCAGGAACATTCAGACCTATGCTCAGACACTTGGGGAAGTCACTATGGTCACTAAAGTATTTTATAACACAGGAATGCTACTACAGTCTCACTCCCTGGAGGCAAATACTCAAGATAGTGCACGGAGAAGGCTGCCTGAGTTTGTCCTAGCTGCTGGTTCACATGATTACTTACAGGATGTAAGTATCCATGTCACCATTTAATGGCTGTTTGTCAGCAAAGGAGAAGTCTTGCTTAACAAATGCAAGAGGCATTTGCTTGCTTCCAACAGCCTAAAATGAAAGGACAGACCACCCTGCACAATGAGGTCAGTTTTATAGAGGCTTTGATAAAAGACAGTGAAATGGAAAGATATCTGACTTTGAAATAGTTTCAACATAAATTTGGGAGTGAAGAGACCTCAAGAAATAAAAGACAGAGAAAAGGGTATTTAGGAAAGAACAATGTTAAAGGACAACCTTGTTTCAAAGGTCTATGTCAAACCAAGTTTGCTTGTTCAGAAGGTAAGATGTGATACAGACACATTCAATAATCTTATTTTCTTTTTCATAACCACACAGTGGGACAGTTTGGTACACCAGCCCTGCCAGATTGACTGGATTTCAAATAGAATGAAATATTACTTTGGTTGGAGACAAGACTTGCTGGTTTTGCAGGTATCAGGTGTGGTGCTTAAAAAAAGCTTTTTATGAGGGGAAAGAAATAGCAGGCAGTGATGTTCGCCATGTCACACTTATTTGGGAAGTCAGTAGGCTAAATATATACTCTCTTTGTTTTCTTATTGTTTTACTGAAGTGGAATCATCTTTAAAAGCCTGCCATATCACAGTGTTTCTGGAATCTAGAGACCCTTTCTAGACCTACACATCCTCAATGCACAAACCCAAGTTGCTCCTGCTCCCAGTTTGTGTAGATCAAAGTGGAGGTAACACCCCTACATATTGACAATGTACTGTTTTCTAGGTGTGTATTGTATACTTTCTTAGTCCCTTTGGGCCAGCTATGAGCTGGACAATTATATTGCAGGACAATGCATGCACTGAGGAGCAGTAGTCAAGCTCAGTAGTACTCATGCAAGGCTTACACAAGTTGAACTCATATCACTTCGCATATGTTTAGGAGACCTAAACTGGACCTAAACTCCCCCCTAGTCTCAAAGCAATGGAACTCAATATGTTTTTCATAACATATTCATAACATTTCAAAACAATGGAAATGAATATGTTTTCCTATGAAATGGAAAGCAAGGTAATCACTACACTTTCATTTTTCCTACATATTTCTAATGTAAGATGACATCAGAACTTACACATGAAGTGGCATGAAAACATGTAATTTCATCTCACATGGGAAAGGAGTGATGGTGTTATTCCTCAGGTAGTCTCAAATAGTGTACTTAATTTTCACCCTTACCTGTATTGTATTGTATTGTATTGTATTTATGGAAGAAAAAAAAGCAGAAAACAAATGCTATAGAGTAAAACAGAAAGTATAGAGTGCAACTTGTCATATTCCAGAATGATGTTTTACATATGATTGTATAAGTTATTACTTTACCTTGTGAAAGGAGAAAAAATAGGAGAGAATTAAATCAAAGTAGGAAACAGAAAAGAGTCATGGGAAACAGATGAAAGATGACATCCAAAGAATGGCATGAAAAACTGAAGAAAGGCTACACAAAGCCAGGAAATTGTCATTTTGCAGCAATGGCATCTATCTGTGATCGTCTCCAGCACTGTTTCACCACATCCATCACTGAAGGACGCACAGATGTCACCATGAGAAAGTCACAATTTGAATAAAGTTCCACAGCAAGCAATGGAAAGACTTTGATTAATTCCAGAGGCCTTTGGATGTGGCTCTTTCCATATCCTGGCTCGTTTTGGCTCAGAACCTGAAATCACTGTTTTGCTTTTAAATAACAATACTTTCCATTTCTGTGGTGACTTACATTCACAAAGCTCAGTGAAAGCTCGTAATATTTCCTTTTATGAGTTCTATTAATATCAAGCAAGATAAAAACCTTTTGGCTTGAAACACAGGTCTTCTGACCTCCTCACAGTTCAGAGGCAGCTCAAAATTGTAATTAATTTTGGTAAGAAATTGTAACATGTTGAAAATTGTTCTCATTCTGATTTAGAGAAATACAATGTTGTGAAGCTGCATGAAGGGGAGGTTTAGGTGGCATATCAGGGAAAGGTTCTTTCCCAAGGGGGTGGTTGGGCACTGAAACATGATCCCCTGGGAAGTGGTCACAGCACCAGCCTGACAGAGCTCAAGAAGCATTTGGACAGTGATCTCAGGCACATGATGTGACTGTTGGGGATGGTGCTGTGCAGGGCCAGGAGTTGGACTTGATGATTCTTGTGGGTCCCTTCCAACTCAGCATATTCTATAATTCTTTGATTTCTTATAACATGAGTATTATAAAACATAATAATCTAAGAAGTTATTCATGTTTTGAAATATCAAGTCAGAGATCATTCTTCAATTTTATGTTTTACTTATGAAATTAGATTTTCTTCTTTTATACATATGACAGTCAACATCTATCATCAGTTACAGTCTGAAATACTGTACAAATTACACTGCCTGTAACACATCATAATGTGATAGAAATATGGCTGAAAAACCGTTTGGTTTGATTTTCTTTTTTAGATTGTGGAGGAGACTGTTCTCTAGTAGCATAGCAAAAAATGAAATCTCTCAATTTTTTCCATCTTTTTTCCTTTTTTTTTATAAATATCTCCTGTTTATGTTACTAGATAATTGTTTGATTATTTTAGGGAGGACAACACACTATGAAAACTAATGGAAATAAAGTAAAAAAATTCCCTTGAACACAAAAAATAGTACATAGCTTTTTTTGCTATATGTTTAAGAAATGGAAAAAGTTCTTGTGTGTAGCAATATGATAGCAGATTCTTCTGGGAAATCTGTGCTGGATTACACATAAGTAAAAATAAATTATTTTGTATAGATAACCAGTAAATTGTAGACAATGAAGTTAAAATACCTCTGCAGAAATATAGGCAGCAATGAGCACACGTGGCTGGTGTGTGCCTATGTGGGTAGGGGGATCTGAGGGCATGTGTGCCTTGGTGCAGGTTGCCTGCCCTAGAAGGGATTTCCAAATCCCCAAAGATGAGACCAATAGAGAAAACAATAGCACTGCTATTTTAGAAACAAGAAACAAGAAAAGAGCAGTTCCAGCAGGAGCAGCTTGATGCAAGAAAAGGGCTTTTATCTCTGCTTCCATCCTGATATCACAGCCAAGCAACATGACGAGACCTTCAGTTCCAGGGCAACAGTACACTCCATTTTTAAAGGCCAAAATGGATTCCAATGAGGCTGTCTTGATTAATTTAAAATAGCCTTGTGCTGAAGTGGAAGAGGGCTTGTTCCAAAGCCCACTGAAGTCAATAGGAGTTGACTTCAATTGCCTTTGGATCTAGGCCAAGATAGAGGCACCATGAGGTCATAGTTTTACAACTTTTTTCTAAAGGACAAAGTCTAAAATGTTCCAACACTTGTGAGTTCCTTACTTAACTCCAGGATGCTTCAGTAGACAGTTTGCATTATGAATTGAATTGACTTTTCTTTTAGTTGAGAGGATGCTACTGAGTGCTCAAGTCAGAAAAGCTTGTGGTTGCAGTGGTTGGGGTTGCCACTAGAACAGGGAGGGGAATCAGCGATCTCTGAAGCTTTCTCCATAAATTACAGTTGTGCATCCCAACTCCCTGCTTCAGCTGCCACAGATGGCCTGGACCAGCTCAGTAACTGTGTGTCACCATAGCTGATTGCAGGGATTGTCCCGAGGGCTTACATCAGTAGTTCAGCATCCAGTCCTCTGCACCGACTTGTTCACAGCGGAATTTTTCTTTTTAGATTTCCAATAAATTAGTAAAAAACCCACAAATCTATTGAACACTATTGCCCGCACTCTCTCACATTTGTAGAAGCTTTCCTCTTTTTTCTCTCCTGGCTCCCAGCACCATTCCAGTCCCTTGCTCCAGCAGACAGGTCCAGCAGAGCACAGCATTGTGTCCTTTGCCTGTCTCCTTTGGCCATGTCAGGGGAGCTCATACTGGTTTGCTGGGTAATCCTGGCCCGTAAAATGCTGTCTTTGCATTTGTCCCACAGCCATGGGGTGGGTTGTGTGTAGCCCAGGATTGCCCTCACAGTAGTGCTGTCCCAGCCCAGGGGTGGGGTTTGTCATTGTGCCCTGCAGTAGCACTGCTGAGCTGCTGTGGGGCACTGAGCGGGGGTAAGGTGTTCCCTGGGGAATATCCCGGAGAGGAAAATTTGTGGGAAGGTGGTGACAGCTTCAGGATGAAGCAGGCAAAGCATATGAAAGGGGCCTTGCTTGAAATTAGGTCTGATTTTGATCCAGTCTAGACCAACACACAGTTTTCAATGCAAAACACAAAACACTTGCATCTTGTCCCTGAGCTTTTTTGTGAATGTTTGCTTAAATCAAGTAAAAGCCCCAAAACATAAGGTCAAACATAAGAAACATATGAAAAATCTATTACAAATGAAAGAGTGACAAGAGAATTGGCCCCGCTTGTATCTCTAAAGGAAATATTATGACAGACTTTCTTTTTCTTTTTCTTTTTCTTTTTCTTTTTCTTTTTCTTTTTCTTTTTCTTTTTCTTTTTCTTTTTCTTTTTCTTTTTCTTTTTTCCTTTTTCTTTTTTCTTTTTCTTTTTTTCTTTTTTTTTCTTTTTTCCTTTTCTTTTTCTTTTTCTTTTTATTTTTTTTCTTTTTCCTTTTTCTTTTTCTTTCCCTCTTTCTTCCTCTTTTTCTTTCCTTTTTCCTTTTCTTTTTTCTTTTGTTCTTTTTCTTTTTTCTTTTTTCTTTTTTCTTTTTTCTTTTTTCTTTTTTTTTTCTTTTTTCTTTTTTCTTTTTTCTTCCTTTTTCTCCTGCAACAGTTGCAAAATCAAAAGAAACAAAATAGGGCAGAAGAAAATGCTATGACTTTGGACTAGATTTGCCTGTGTAGAAGAATCTCATACAATTAACAGCCTAGTCCTGTGTAACTGTCTCAGGTGATCTGGCTGACATACCATCCTCATCAGAAATATCTTAAATAAATATTTCTGAAAGCATCAGGTTTTGAGAAATATTTAGCATCCTTTAAAAAGAGTTGTAAAATCAAGGCAGGCTTATTTTCAGGAAAGGGTAACATGAGCCTTTGTTATGATCAGAAATGTATAAATTCAATATCCCAACA
This sequence comes from Anomalospiza imberbis, assembly GCF_031753505.1. Lineage (NCBI taxonomy): Eukaryota > Metazoa > Chordata > Aves > Passeriformes > Viduidae > Anomalospiza > Anomalospiza imberbis. Next base: position 16,985,240 of record NC_089683.1, on the reverse strand, counting down.
AAAACACAGGACCCACCCCACTCCCCACCCCTCATCTATCTTAGCTTTATGTATTTGCCAGCATAATTATTTGCTGTTACGTGTGATAGATACAGTCCCCTGTCTGGTTCCAGTCTGAGCTCTAGTCTGATGAGTTCTTCCACTAAGGATGTTTGCTGGTTCTTATCCTTGATCAAAGCTTATGTCAGGAAGTATTTTGCACCAGTACTGTTAAAAAGGTAGCTTAAATAAATAATACAATTTTTATTTTCTGTACATGAAGTGATTCTTTCATGGACAGTAAAGTTTTTGTCCATTCTTACTGAATAAACAGTATTTTTAGTCCATTATCTCCCATCATTATTGTAATGTTACTCAATAAACTAAATGCTTTATTTGTTCAGCAGGGTGACAGTGTATTTCCTTAACAACACAACATCATTGTGTGCTTTAGGAAACAGCTGCAGAAACCAGTAAAGTGATGACACATACTTGGAATTTTCTCCATCTCTCAACCACATTTTGATGAATATCCCATGAAATGAATAAAAGCTATCTGCTGTAAATGTCAGGCAGGTGCTATGCAGCTGCACACCAAACACGGAAAGACTATTTCATGAGAATCTATCTGCTGTATCTATCTCTTCATCTCTCCATCTCTGCACTGTGTCTACCCATCTACATCTTTTTCTGTCCACTCTGCCTAAATCTCATATCCAAATCTATTTCAATCTAAATATCTTGCTTCTCTCTAAATCCAGGTTTTACTTCCTGCTGTGGCTATGACATCCAAAGCCTTTTGTTAAAGACATTAAATACAGCTTATTTGCTACATTTGGCATTGGTTGGAATATCCTATTAAAGGACATTCAAGAATGTCAGCTCTCATTTAGGCACTATTTAATTAAGTTGTTTAAAATGCTCATCAAAATGCAACTAGCTTCTGAATTTTGAATATAACAGCACAGTTCTTGCAGCATAGAGAATTTTTAAAAGGAGTTTTGCACTGGGTGGAGGCAAAGAGGCATTTTGATGCCATCTTCTGCACAATTTGCTGCTGAGGTAGGCATATTTTGTTCAGCAGGATTACAGGCAGTATGTGTGTGCTTCAATGAACCCTGATATTACATAAGTACAACAATCTCCACCCTTCTGAAGAACTGACAGACCCAGGAGAGAGTTGGTATGTGCCACCCCTGTGCTGTGCTTGGCACGTTCTAGTGATCAAATTTGGGGCGGCTCACTGTCCACCATCATAATTCTCCATTGTCTGTGACTTATGGATGGGACTGACACATTCTAAAATGTGCTGTAAATGACAGTCGTCTACCTAAAAGCTTCTCATACTCCATGAATTTTTCTAGTACACCTCATGTATACCTATCAGTGTGAATGTATGTGTATATATATATATATATATATACACACACACACATATATACACCCCCTTACATAACACATTTATATACATAGAGTAATAGAAGAATACTTCAGTTGTACGAAGCTACTGTGTTCATCCAGTCTAATGCCAATATATAAACACACTTGTTTATATATTCCAGTGCATCATATGCATATTTGTGTGCATGTATGTCTCTGTATAAAGAAGAACCATCAGTGCTGTGCATAAATTCATAGTGTCAGCTTGTATCAGAGTCATTGCAAAACTGTGAGGAGCAGGGTTAGGGTTAGAGTTGACACACTGACACACTGACACACCAGGTGCTTGCCCTGCAATGAGAGACTTCAGCTAGCTCAATAAATGGTCCAGCAAGAATCTTATAAAGTTCAACAAGGGAAATGCCAAGTCCTGCAGGTGGTGGGGGGGGGAGTGACCCTGTGCATCAGGACACACCAGGGGCCAGCCAGCAGGAAAGCAGCTCTGCAGAGGCAACCTTCTACACCAAGTTGACCATGAGACAGCAATGTGCCCTCACAGCAAAAATCAGCAATGTCCTGGCCTGAATCAGGGGCTGCATTACCAGCAGGTCAGGGAAAGTCACCCTTCCTCTGTATTCAGCTCTGAATATGTGGAGTGCTTTGTTCAGTTCTACACTACAAGTACACTCTGGACCCAGACCAAGACAGACATATACATACTGGAACAGATCCAGGGAAGGACCACAAAGATGATGAAGGAAGTGGAGCATCTGACATATGAGTAAAAGTTGATTCATCCCAGAGAAGAGAGTGCTTAGGAATCTGGTCAATGTGTATAAATACCTGGTCAGAAGATCCTGGTAGATTCCTCTCAGTGGTATGTGGTGAGAATACAAGAGGCAATGTCACAAGTTGAAATACTGATTATTGTATTTAAACATCAGGAAAAAACTTTTTACCATAGTGTTGGGTCAGATACACAAGAAACCTGGAAGAAACCTACCCTAAATGCATTCAACAAACTTCTAGAAACACTGACATTGGTCATTGAATGCCTGAGAGACACCAGTGCAAGGATTGAGTTTCCTGTTATTCCACACACTCTCTCAAGAGCCCAAGTAATACCTTTTTTTTTTTTTATTTGGTACAGAGTACTTTATCCAATAGCTATATTTTAAAGATTCTATCATCCTCATGTTTTCCTTTCAGTTTCAGTCCCTTTGTATATCAAACTGCACAGTTTACTCAGTCACACTAATCCATGGTCTTTACCATTATGCTGGTCCTGTGAGTAAGAAAACTTCTAAACCAATTTTCAGCTTAGCTTGTTCTGTTACCTTAGTTTTACAGGCATTGATTATTCATACTCAAAATCTTTACCAGGGAGAAGAGTAGCTGATGTCTGTTTTTTCAGCTATATAGAGGAGGAAACAATGTTTAAATGAACCAGTGTTCCTCACATACCATTCTCAAAAAGCAAGACATTCTCAGCTGCAATGAACAGCAATGGTGTGGAGCATTTTTCTTATGACACTGTAAAAGCTGGATGAACATAATCATTTCCCAACTTAGTCTAGACTAAGCCTTATGTGTTTTCATAGGACAAATAGATGAGAATTTTTGTCCCCTGAAAAGTTTTCTAAAATTAGTTTCTTTAAACTTCCAATATGTAAGGAAATATATGTTAAAAAATAGTCTGACTTCAATTTATCAGATTTTCTTTTTCATTAGTTCCTGAATGTTAAATTTGTTTTATGTAGAATTGATAATAAGCATTCACCAAGTAGGCCTATAAGGCTTATAACTCCCATGTTTTATGTGAAATCAGAAAAAAATTATCCACTACCTAACACAGGTGCTGAAGGCTTATTTTTATTTGGGTTTTTCTCCTCAGCTAATAAACAAATACAAATGAATGAGGTCAGCTAGGTGTTAGAAAGAATTTTATATAATGATAGATTTTCGATAAAAATAAAATGTCTCTTTGGTGTTTTTTCATGTTACTTTTTTTTTTCTTGGAGAAAATATGCACAAAATACTAATTCTTCCCATACATGCATAAGAAAAATTAAAATTGGCTTGAAAGTAATGTTGAAACTGTAGGATTAAGATATGTATTAAAGACCAGAGTGATATATGACAGTTCCATGATAATTAGAATGGAAATTCAAGTTGTTGTTATGGGTTTTTTATCATAAAGGGGAACACCTGTGTTTATTTATTCCTCCCATAGATATCAACTTTTATTAAATCAAGAAAGCAACACAAATTATTTTTGTCTGTAGCACACAACCTGAAGATAAACAATATTGCTCTACCTGATTGATAAGGAATGGTTTGTGTACTTTTCACCCCTCAAATGGACTAATTTTGTGCCATACTCCGAAATATGAATCTGACAGAAAACTTGTCTTCCAAATGTTTGAGATCCTTTGTAATCTAAACCCAGGGTATCTAAAAATAACTCCCTAAATCTAGGGCCATGCATGGCTCAGTTCCTTTGGGATAACTTTATGCTGTACAGTGAGTCTCATCTGCAAGTGAGATGAAGTTTCTCAGAGGAGTAGAAGAGATGTCCATCACAGATCTATCACCCTTTCAGAGAAGTTTGTAATCTCAGTGTCATGACTATTATATTTACTTCTCCACATTTATCTTTCTCAAAATGGATACAAATTTCCAGCAACTGGCAGCAGGATTGAAGCACAAAAAAGAGTTTAATATTGCTCTGAATAATTTTTATTTTCTGAGATTATAGAATCAAAGAAAGTATGTAGGAAAAAGCCAAAAAAAGTAATCCAAAATGTCTAAACCTGATGCAAAATTCCTCTTTCTCTCCCTCCCTTTTTACTGTGTATAATACCTGTTTGCTTAACTTGGTCAACAGACTTTGAGAATACTGTAATCATCTTTGACAAAACAATCTGGAATTTCCTTCTCCTTACAGTGAGAAAACTTTGTGAAAGTTTCTACTGTTGCAATTTAGTAGTACTTGCTCTGTCTCCAGTGTGCATGAAAATAAAATTCAAAACAACTAATGCCAAAACTTTCTTCCCCCTTTTCAATAAAATTGATGTTGTTGAAAACCACTTTTAAGTCTCTCCCTCACTTCTCTTTGCACTAAAAAAAAAAAAACCCAACAAAAATCCTAACACAATGAGCTCAAGTCTCATTGCTAGGTCTTCTAGGTTTCAGAGTTTTGATCAGAGTTGTCAGTGACCTCTGGACCCTCTCCTAAAGTGTCCTATTTTTCAGAAATACATTTAAAATGGAGATCTGTCTGAAGTCACACTTTATTTGAACCATCAGTTTATGTGCTGTGTTATCCGCCATAGCCTCAAGTGTTTTACCTGTAGCCAGTTGATTTATTTGTACTTCACTTTTGTTTATCTCTCACAGTGCCATGTTTTGCACACAGCCTTGTTGAATTGTGTCCCATTTATTGTATGTCGTTTACTCAATCTCAATGTCATTCTTGACATCAAGAATATATTGAATTTATCAAAGTCATTTAGAGTTCTAATCTTGCTGTTTACTATATTTACCATTACACAATTTTACAGCCTCAGATTTCAAAAATGTATTTCTGTTAACCTATCTAGATTATTTAATGTTTAAATAATTTAAATGTTCTTCCAAAGACTACCAGACCATCCACAGAACCTTGTAGATCCCATCTTTATGCATCTTCCCATCTCAGTGTTGCATTTTTTTTAACCATATATTCCTAACCTGCTGATAGAATTGGGATAGAAGACAGTCAAACCTTCAAGAAACACAACTATATCATATTTGGTTATTTCTTCTTTCCTATCCACATACCCCTTTATTCTGCCATCAAAGGTCTTTCAATGGATTCAACAGTCTATCTTCTTTACTAATCTATGTGTCAAATACTTACAGCATTTTTCATTGTATTTAATTATTCCACGGTCAGTGGAAGTGAAGCTCCACTGGTCTGTAAATGACTGAGGACTCCTTTCCTCCTTTTCATACACGTTACACTGTGTTTTATCTCTTCTGTCTTCTGGAGCCCAGCTATCCTCCATGACTATATTTTCTGGCATTGCCCTAGACAGTGCCTTCTTTCTCTGAGAGGAATTTAAAGAGAGTATTAAATTATTTGAAAACAGTTAACTTATTTAGATAGCCTTCAAGATGCTCTTTTTTTATGCCAGCAGACTTCATACTCCTTTGACATTGATGCTAATTGCGTTAGCTATCTAATCACAGTTGGTGAAGACTAAAGCAAAAAACCCATGAATCTTTTCAGATCCACTGGCAACATGTCATTAGCCTTCCCTTTCCATTAAGCAGAAGAGTAGATCTTACTACTTTAAAAACTGTGGAATGCTTTCATGCGGTTCTTTTTCTTTTTCTTTCTTTTTAATACAAGTGTATTGAAGTTTTATTCTTTTTTTTTGTTCTTTTTGCCATTGGCTCTTCACATTTATGTCATTTGTCATGCTTGTCATTAAGAATTTGGCCAGTTTGTACTTTATATTAATTTCTTTCTTGAGAGTGAAATACTGAAGAGGTATCTAAAGCATCTCGCTATTATGTTCATTCATATTCTTTCGAGGAGAATCTGAGGTGGAACGTATAAGAAATATTTTTCATTACAGCTCAGGGGAAATTAAGAGAAAAGGCAGAAGGGAACTTGTGAGGTAGTGGAAGATTTCACTTCTGTTTCCAATGCTGCTGAAAAAAAGGTTAAATCCAGCCCTGCAATGGCCACTCTTCCTTATACTTACTTTGCTGTTCATCATTTTTGTGTCTTATTTAAGAAACTACCAGCTGCAACTCCCTTGGACTCTTTCCTATACTTGTGTTTCCTAATGGGTTCAGTTCACTAAGTTATGAAAGTCTCTTTTCTTGAAGCTCACTGTCCTGTTTTTCCAGTGTTCCCTCCTCCTCCATTTCTGAGATGTATCAATTCTACCACTTCACTGCTCATTCTCCCTTAATTGACCTGCCCCTCCCTATTTTCAGTCATGTTTTCCTTTTTGATCACATTCGAATCAAGAATAGATTTGGATTCCACTCAGATCTGTGAAAGAGATAATATTTTATTCTGATTTTTTTCTATCTTAGGCACTCTGTTATCTAGGTTTCATTCAGAGTTCTTGCAGAGAAACAAACTCCTTCAGAGGCAGTTCTTCCCATCATAAAATAGCAGTCTAGGACAGGTGAAAGGTCTGATTGCAATACTAGCCTACATGACTAGTTTAAATTCAATACCTAACTATCAAAAGACTAAAATAAATTTAAATATACCCTGGTTTCATTCTCTGTATTCTGTTTTATTTCTTTTCCAAAGATGCCCTTTCCTCCTTCTGTTATTACCCTGGGGAATTTTAACAGGTCTGTCTCCCTCCAGACTCCAGATCTCAGAGTGAACATGTGCATCCTGCATCATATAAGGCAAAATACTTTGCACATATCTACAACCGATTCAGTCATTTCCTTCTCATCCCTCTTATGACCCTATTATGAATACAGCCTCCCCCTTCAGGAAACCCAAGTACTCCAAGCCTCACCATCTGCACAGCCATATATTTATCTCCAGGATGTGTCTGTCCTTGCTTGGGCTTTTACCCTCTCTGATGGGATTGATAAGAACACCAGCTGAGGCTCCAATTCTCTCACCATTGCTTCAGGATCCCTGCTGGTTTTTATGGTTTTCCCTTGCTTGTTCCTAGAGCAGTGGCATTAGCTCAGAAGTGACTGAGCCATGTGGAGGAGGTGTCAGAGGGCTGAACAACCCTTGGCAAATTTGTGCAATAGGTCTGGTTTGGGCAAAGCCTCTCCATAAGCATTAGGTCATACCAACAAACTGATGTCTCTGCTACGCAGAGAAGTGAGTCACCAACAACTGCCACCATTCAGTTTCTTTTGTGAGCAGGGGTCATGAACTACTAAGCTGTCAGCGCATGTGGTTTTCTTCCTTCAGCAATGCAGTTGGTTTCCCTCTCATTGCCAAGACAGTTTACTACTTTTTTTTTAAAGCCTAATAGATTGCCAGCTGAGGCTGAAGCTCCATCTGCCAGCAACAGTAGGTCACAGCCAACTTTCTCCCTGTGGAGAAATGTGCTCCTTTTCTTTTGCTGGGGCTTTTGCAGACCACATTCCCTGAAAATCCAGACTGTGACCAAGATAAAAACATCTACAGTTGGATCCTAGTCTGGTCATAGCTCCCCTGAGGGCAGGTGGAGGAAGAGCTGGCTGCTGAGACAGCTCCAGCAGGGAGAAGTCACATGGCCTTCTTTTCCATAGCATGTAAACTCTTGGTTTATTCCAATTTCCTTATGAAGTTCTCTCTCACTGCCATCTGTTGCAGTTTAAGTGATCCCAACCTTTCTATGGGAAAGGTGGCTTCTAATTAAGTCCCTGATTTAATACTTCAAAGATGAAACTGAAATTTGATTCGAAATGTCAGCTGATGTTCTGAGGAGGTTTTTAGTCACATTTTACTAATCAGCATTTCTCCATGGTAGCTAACCCTCACAGCTGCTGCCTCTGAGCCACAAGTTAAGACCAGACCAACAGTCTGGATTAAACCTCTGTGCTTAAGTACAATGGGTTGACCAGAACCCCATTTATTTATGGTACTGACTTCTCCACTGAGCTCAGCAGCATTCCACCCTCCAGTATCTCCAGGAGAACACCAGAACTTCCCTATGTTGACACCTTTTATGACACAAACTAAACAAATCAAGGTCAATAGCTTTTGGCAGGGGACGTGTAAAGGGAAAGCTGCAACTGAGTCAGCATAAGCCATTGTGGTTAACGGGATATTTTATACTAATTTCAATTACATTCAGAGCAAACTGATAGTTAGTCACCTGTTATTGTATTTTCATAATATGTCAATATATATGATATTTTAAAAGGAAAGTCCTTTAAAAAGAGCCACCTGTGAATTTGGTGTTAATTAATTGTTGATAGAAAAAAATTGAACAGATCTATTCAAGAAAATCTTCTGAGAACTATTACTAAAAAATGGGGCATAAAATTAGGTCTGTTATTATTTCAGTCAGTAAACGCATCAGAGTACTTTAAGAGGTTCTTAAAATTTCAGTTTCTAAAAAGTCCTCAGGAGTCTTTCATCCATCATCTAAATGCTGGAGATGTGATGATAGAGAAAGATATGGAAAGATTGCAAAATAAAAAGGGCAGGAAAGTGGCAAACCTTATTTTCCAGCTTGCTGTGTGACTACTTTTCTATAGCAACGCAGAGTTATGCCCATGGTATGATAGATTTTCCAGAACAAGATGCAGTTCACTCTCCTGCTTTTTTTTTGTGCTGACATGTTTTTCTTTGTGATGAGAATTAGTATATTTTCTTCTGTTTAAGTCTGACAGGGGTTTTAAAATCTTTGGTTATCACAGAGTGGTCTCAGAATGAAGTTGGTTAAAGGACCAGAATAGCTGTTGCTAAATGTTATTGATAGGGAGCAGGGGGAAAAGTGGGATTTTAACTCCAGAAGTGGTTGCTGTTTTGGTTTTCTTTAGCTTTAGAGTGTTACCGCACCCTCAGTCTGGTTCCTCCTCTCTCATATACATTTGCATTCTAAGTACAATTTCTGATATAACCTCACTTTTCTCTTGCCTGTCCTATCAGATTTCTGGCTTTCTACTCAGGAGGAGATAAGGAATAGGAACTTCCCTGGATTTCTCTGAATCTGAGAAAATGGCAGCATTATCTCAGCTTTTATAAGCAACTGCTCCTGTACCTGCTCTCTGTCTTGTTTCAGTGGCTATATTTTTTCGAATTTCTGTTTTTCTTCTATGCCTAATGCAATTTTTATTGTGTCTTTAATTTGACATAATGTGTCATCTTTGTGTCTTTGTCTCTCTTCAGGGTCTCTCACCAGTCTTAATGAAGCACTGTTTTCAGCAGGCATGCACTGTCCTTTTTTTCAAATTTATGTTTTTATCCTCTTCTGGTTTTTCTTCATCTACTTTGACCATTAATTTGTAATTTACTTAGGCAAGTTGGTATTTTCCTGTCATCTGGTTATGTGCAGTTTTCACCTTTACCTTTCCTTGTTTTACTTTTTCTCCCTGAGTGGTCAAGTCTGTTCCCCTCCCCCCCACACCCCACGCCATACACTTGCAGGACCAGTAACTCAGAGCTGAACTTCCTGTGAATTCAACCTGGATTTAGCGCCTATATACATAAAAATTCTTGTTCCTCACTGTCACCTTCAGCACAAGGTGACTAACAGGCTCTTTGTCCTCCTCTTCCTCAATCTAATTCTGCTGCTTCATTTCTCTAGGGACAGATCTCATACACTCCCCTCTCACAGAGGTGTGGAGGTGTGGGTTACCTGGCTGGGACAGGAGAGAGGTGGAATGAGCCAACATGGAACACCTGTTCCTGGAGGGTGTGTTTTTCAAGGTTTCCCAATATCTCTGCTCCCTTTGGAGTCTTATGGAAGCTGAGATATTTAGGCTCTTTCCAAGCTCTAGCACTACCTCCTAGTGTTTGTTATATATATATATATATATATATATATGTAAAAATTATATATATGTAAAAATTTTATATATGTATGTAAAAGCTTTATAGATATGTATGTTAAATTTATATATATAGATATATATATATATATTAAAAAAAAAATATAATGTTTCCTTTCAGTTCTCACAATGACTTTCCTCACCTTTCCTCATTAGATGCAGTGCTCTTTTTTCAGCATCCTTTTTGCTTTTCTCCCATCTCCTGATCCCTTAAATTCATAAGAGAGACTAGGCTGCTGAGGAGAAATACCTGTCCCTGCTGCTTGGCACAGCAACCTGCAGCTGCACACTGAATAAAGCAGGGCCAGCCTCTCCCACCTGGAGTCAGATGACACAGTGGTGGCCTCCATGTGGCATCTGGAGTTTCAGATCTGTCGGTGCTCTTGGATCTGTCCATGGCCAGCAAGCCTCTCTGGTGTGGGAACAAGTTCCCAGACTAAATTTCAAGGCAAAGAAGAAAGGGGAAATAAGTTACAAATATAGTGATATGTAATTTTTATTTTAATATTGTTCCTCACTATGTGTCTAACAGATAATATTCTTCCCAGTATCTTCTATTAGATAGCCCAAAGCCCTTTACCAGTCTGTTTCAAATTGCAAGATTTTTACATTTACAGTATATTACCTTTTCTGCTATTCCTGAAACAGGCAAATAGTGGGCTGTAAAGTTCATAAAACTACTTGTTTAAAGGAAGACTTTAATCTTCAAAATCTTGACTACACAGATGTGAAAATAAAAGTGATATGTTTCAATGTTTTTCATATATTTCTGATCCGGAAGCAATTTTCAAACTGTATCTTGAATTAAGTCCATTTTACAACTGTGAAAAAGTAGAGAATGAGAAGCAGTACAAGTAAAGTTGCTTAAAGATATTAAAGTTGTCAGAAGTAACTGAGGTATAAATCAAGACCATCATCATGTCACTATGTACTTTCTCATTATGGAGATTTTATTAAAAATACTGTGGTTAAGTGCAATGCACGCCTACATCTAAAGGAGCAACACTATCTTTTCTATCTTACACGTCAGGGTTGTGAACACTTTAAAATTATTGATGGCCTTCATGAAGGGTATTAGAGAGATTTATGCAATGCTATTTCAGTTGTCATGATGTAATGTCAATAGTTGAAGCAACATATGTCCAGGTGGTTTTGATATGTAACATATGCAGTGTTTCAACATTCTTTCTCCTGGAATTTCACAAAAGTAATAAAAAAGAATGTAATCTACAGCTGATGCCGGCATGACTCTTTAGCTTAGAAGTCCTCTGAGCCAAGTGTGATGGATAGAAGCTCAGGCTAACTGTGTTTTGCCATTGTTCCAAATGGAACCAAATTCTCAGCCCATTTGGTTTCTGTCTTCTTGTTGGACCACAACATTCATCACAGAGTCAATCTTGAATACATTTGACATGACCCCAGTCTGTGTTTCAAGGATGACAGTGCTTTGACTTTGAAGAGCTCACGTGCAAAAAAGACTGGATTTCCAAGGGGAGGGTGTGCTTTTATCCATTTTGGAATTTTGAACAATATAATAGAATACAATGTACACTTGATGACAAAATACCACAAGAACATAAAAGAAAGGAGATATCTTTATATCTGAAAAGAAAACCTAACCAAAACCACAAAAAACAAGGCAGAAATAAATACTGCTAGCCATAGTGTTCTGCTTGCTGCTAAGGGCTTAGCTGGACCATTACAGCTATTGTTGAGTAGTACATCTCTGAGTACTGTACTGCAAGAATTAAGTGAAGAGTCTGGAAGCTGGATTAGAGGTCTGAAGAGCATGAGTAATGAGGAAATTCTGTCCTATATAGCTAAAGGGGAAGGGAGGGCAGGGCAACCTGAAGGAGAGAGACCTGGAAGAAGACAGAACAACAAAGGCTTCAAGAACGTAAAGAGCTAATACAGAGACCAAAAGGATAATCTCTTTTTCACATCCAGTAGGGATATACTGAACAACAAGGTAATTGAAGAAATATAGAAGACATTCAGTTCAGACACTGTGGAGGCTTACTGAAATTAAAAAAAAAGTAGAAGTTAGTGAACCAGTGGATGAGGTTGACTGATGATTAGGAGATTTAGCATATATATTACATATTTATACTTTCAAGGCATAGTTAGGGTATAATTAGAAAGTATAACTGAACTCAGAGCAGTAGGGTTTTGAAATTCCTTCAAATCCTATTTTTTTATGGTTCTGTTTTTTAATATGAAACAGTTCAGTGTTTAGCCATGATTCACTCATGACTGGAATAATTTTGGAAAAGCCCTATGCTAAATGCTATCTTTAAATGTGATTTTTTTCATGATTCTTCTGTACAGGAGTTTACTTTCCACGTTGAAAGCACTGTTGCACTAACCTTTTGTGTGCCCCGTTTGAGTTCCTGTCTTGGTGAAAGCAGATGGGATCAGCGATGCTCAGAGGAGTAGAATTTGAAGCCCTTCCTCGTGAGACGCTCTGAGAGGTCTCTGTCACGTCGCTCAGGGCACTGGTCCCCGGTCCCCAGGGGGTGCATCCAGACTACATTGCACTTGGCACAAGGAAGCGAGCCAGAGCAGCGAGGACGCGCTCCAAGAGGGAAGGTGCCGCGTTCCCTCGCTCTGCAGCGGGAACGTGCGGCATTGCAGACGAGCTGCCAATGGCACCAAGGAGCAGGCGGCGCTGTCCCCAGCTCTGGCAGACGGTGCGGGTTTTGTGCCGTGTGCGGTGCCCGGCGCTGGGGGCTGGGGCCGCCCGGGGGAGCCTGGAGGCGCTGCTGCCAGGCGCGGAGTGCCGCGGGATGGAGCGAGCTGCCCCGGCTGCCAAACTCGGCTGAGACATTTCACACTGTAAATTTAAAACAGAAATGTGAATACGGCAAAAACATAAGCTGTTTCTGGATGTGTCTCAACAAGACACGGCTTCTTGCAGAGAGCAGGCAGAAAAGAGGGAAGAATTCAGTATAAAAAAAGCCAAAATATGTCTCAGCAGTGGTGCATGAGTGGTGCAAATTGTCTTTAAGCCCACTGAGCTCTGTTGAGTGCCTGTTATGCTTATTCTGTGATTCTGTGATTCTATCAATATTGCTGAACCGAGTTGTAGCAAAGGAAACCACTTTCCAGGGCTCTCTGAGTTATTGTTGCTGGACATCACTTTTTAAAAAGTGGGGTCTACCCCTCTGCAGATAAAATACATATGTAACAAAAACAGGTTAAGAGAAGATTTAGTCCCAACACAAAACACCTGAACTGGAAAACAGAGCTGACCTGCCAAACCCTGTTTGTGAATTGCCTCAGTCAGGGCTCCTTAGACTACAGCTTCTGCTTTACACCCTCCCAGGTGCCCTGAGAGCCAGCAGGAGCTCAGGGAGATGTTGGCCAGAAGCTGGGAGAAGCTATGGGCCATCCACACTGGGGACAGGCTCCAGGCCAGAGCCGCTGATAAGCAGCACGTTTACTCAGGGAGTCATATCCTCAGCCAGAGCGGGAAATTGCTCTTCTAACATGGAGAAAAACCTCTGGGTTTGGGAAAAAACTTGCCTGGACATACTATGATCAGCTAAAAAATTTCACTAGATATTTGGGAGGAAATCATCAAGAATCTTCATGGCAAAAGGATATAACACTTGCAATTTTTAAATACATATTTACATGTTGACTTTCACTTTTTTTTGGAAGACTAATTTATGGTACTGTGTTATAAAGCTGATACTAGGACAGCAGAAATCATGAATGCAAACTCTCAAAATCTTAAATACTACTTTTAGTGTTTTTTTCCAGAATTAGATACTTTTATTATTTTTTACAGAATAAGTTTGATATTTTTATTATTATCTCACAATAAATTAGTAAAAACTAACCTAATAATTATTAGTTGAAGGACAATCTCCAACCAAATTTACTGTAAAATTTTATGACTCCCTTTTCTCATGATTTATCCTCAAATCCTTGAATTTAAGGTCTAAGTACTGCCTGATGGCAGTAAATGCCTGTACAGAAAGATTTTCCTGAAAATATTATAGGTCATGGGAATCTGTTTTACTAGCTCCATATTTTGTTAAAACATCTTTTTGAAGAGAAATTTATTAAATTAACCCCAAGGTAAATTTCATCTCTCTGCGTGACTGTGCATTAAATCAGGTCTGGAAATTCAGAAATGTCTGACTTCCAGGAGATGGTGCTGTAGCACTTCAACTGCTTTCCTGCTGGCATTCATGTTCAGGTTTCCAACTCTGATAAAAATTTTCTTTTTCTGTGATTCCTCACAAAAGCAGGAGGCCCCTCCCTAAAATACACATATGTTTTTCTCCTCCCAAGAAACCCTTAATTTTTTTTTACACAAGAAAAATTTAAAATCAAGGAAAAAGAACACAAAATACTGTCTGGCCATTAATATGGGGATAAGAAAGACAAGGGTCAAGGAATGAGATGTAAGATCAACCTACTTATTTTAGACCTGTCTCAAATCAGATTTGAATTCAGTTCTGCTGTTTTGGTTGACCTGCTTCTGAAGGTTCTGTACCTGAAGTTTTTGCATGAGCTTGTCCCAGTTCAACAATATTTAAATCCAGATTTTCATTCTAGCCTATCTTTGCTCCTAGACTATCCTCAACTATTAATTAAAAATGTCATCTCTGAAGGCAAGCTTGTCTTTTCTCTAACGTTGCTGTTCCATCAGCTACCATAGAATGAGCCCCCTGCTTGCTACAAAAAAGTAATAGGGGAAAGAGAAAAAAAACCCCAAACTACCAAATGAAATATCAAAAATATTTAAAAATATACTTTTTTAAAAAGGAATAGATTTGAAAAAATATTTATTTAAAAGCTCTTTCCTCTTCCGATTGCCAGACTATATCCTTGATTTATGGCACTGCAAACTCGAACAGTACAGCCTGCAAGAGAGATAATTTTGGTCTGAAAACTAATTCTATAGCTGTGGCATTGCAGATGTGGAAAGCCTATCAGTGCTGGAAAAGCCTGATATCTTTTTGCAGCATGCTGCCCTAACTTTTGTCTTATAAGTGTCGCAGGAAAACCAGGAGTCCTGGACAAAATCCAGCATCTACATTTCTGTTTGCTTTATGCAGATCACTTGAAGCTGTATTTTGGGAGTTTTCTTTCTTTTCTTTTCTCTTTTTTCTTTTCTTTTCTTTATTTTTTTTTCTTTTATTTTTTTAACCATAGTATTTCTGAAATACTGAAACATAAAATGAAATACATAAGTACAAGGGTCTGGAAATCAGTACTTCCAGATTCTACAACTGGCACTGACTCCAGCTAAGAGGGATGCAATATTGTCCACACAAAACACTGGAAAGACATGAAAAATGTGGGGTCTTAAAAATCACAATTAAAAAATCAAACATTTGTTGATGACTTATGTGGAAAAACTGAACAAAAAAGAAAACATACATTCTCTGAAGAAATTTGCATTTTGAAAAGAGAAAAGGAGCTTTTTCTGTGGGAGGCTTTCAATATGTATTTTTTCACTGGGTTAAACAATGACTTTGACAGACTCTGCTTGACCTTGAGCAAACCCTTCATCTGCTAGCTACCTAAGTGCCTCCCACCTGTGTTAGCAAGGTGTCTATAGAAAGATAATAAAGCTTATCTCAAGAGTTTTTCTGCAGACATGTTCAGTGGAAGGATGATAGCTTTATCCCCTACAGCTACATTTGCTACATTTATTCCTTCTGCTTCTTTTGTGTCTCTTCTAAGGCAGAAGTGCCTTGAATTTCACGTTTTACCTTCTTTTGCAAAGGCAATAGCCGGAAGCGCGTGCAATCAGGAGGCATCAGCGTGTTCTTCTGCAGAATAGGAAGAAACCATTTGCCAGTGGTGTTTCCTTCCCAAGGGGCCACCCAGAACCTTTATCAGACTGGCTGGTACCTGATTAGGTGTGTGTAGGGGCCTCGTGAGCACTCACACAAAGACATGTTTCCTGAGAAGACAAGCTGCCTGGTGCTCTCGTGTTTGCTAGAGCGCCTGGAAAGCTGCACAGAGCCCATGAGGAAGCTGGGGGTGTGCATCCAAAATTCTGTGCGCAGCTATTTCTGGGGGGGGCTTGAGGGTGCGACTGACCACTGCTGTAAATCTCCTCACAGCTTTGTCTAAAGGAAGGGCAGCTCCATTTCAGAGATAACCACTGGAGTCACAGACATAAAATAATGTAAGATCTCTGCAGAAGTCTGGGGCAGAGAGAGGGATTGGGCCAGGACTCCTCTCCATCTGGCAGCTGCAGGCAGTGCTGGGGCTGCCGGTCTCTTAAATGCAGGTGAGATTGTAGAACAAGCTTCAAAAGAAAGCACAGCAAAATGCAATTAAAAACAGAACAAAAAAGTCAGTTTAAGGTAATTTTTATGTACTAGCTTGTTCACTTACTTTGGGAAGATATTGGATTTTTGAGACAAAGAAAATCTGGGAAATCTAATCTACCTGGCCTTTTGCAAAGCCTCTAATTCTATGGAAGCATCTGATTTCAGAATACAGATACAAATTTTTTAATTAGTCTGAGAAAATTGAATTATGACTGGAATTATGAGTGTTTTATATATGTCATAGTGAAAATCTGTTGTATTATCCTCAGAAAAAACCCTTAAATCTCTGGGTTTTGAAGAACTGCCTTTCAGCAGGTTGAAATATTTTTAGTGATATAAAAGCATTCTAAAAAGTTCTGATAAAAAATAATTTTACATAGTTCTTTCCTTTTTTTTTTTTTTTTTTTTTTGCTTGTTCTCTTGTTTGTTTTCTGGAGGGGTTTAGGGTTTTTTATTGTATGTATCATCACTTTTTATCTTTGACAGTTCTTCAGGGTATATTTGTAACATTCATCATTCTGGAGCTTTCTTCCCCTGACCCTGGATTTTTGTGAACCCATTGCAACGTGGCAAACTATGAACACCAAAATATGGTGCAGGTAAAATAAGAATACAAACCATATTTCCCACTTTAGTCAACAATACAGCAAAGAACAGGAAGCATTTTCCTCAAAGCATCACTACAAAATTAATATTTTTGTCACTGGTTTTACAGTATTCACTCTTAATCAAAACCTTATATAAATGCTTCCTTATTCACAAAGAAAAACTTGTTCCTAGACACACCCATTCAAAAATTTGGCCTGGGTGATTGTGTTTTGGCTTGGGTTTTGATGTGCTGGGTAATGTAAAAACAATAAAGCTGTAAGTACTGTAGCTGTTAAGTGATTTAACCAAGAGATTAATCTTGTGGATCACAAAAATTGAAGAACAAAGGAGAAGCTGACATTGAATATGAGTTTGTGAAATTTGTCATTTTTAGTTCAGCAGAGACAACATGCTTTAGCTGAACTACTCTCCATATTGCAATGCACAGGAGAGTAATTGTCATAGAGATTATAAGCTCTCTTCCCAGCATGGATACTGAATGGTAGGGAAAAGTGATAATTTAGCTCCTTTCTCATACAGCTATATCAACACAAGTAAGTCTACCTTTTCCACCTGTCAGCAGAGGTACATATGTTCTGAGCTGTATTCATTCATGGTGCTTAAATCGTAAAGAACACTGATTCTTCAATGATTTTTTTCCACTTTTGTTCAGCTTGACTAAAAGCTCACTTGCTTTCTAGCAGTAGAATGGGAAAGAAAACTATTCCAGTCTGAAATAGAATTACATGGAGCCAAAAAGGAAAAGAGGTACTTTTTCAAAACATTCTTTTTCACTATACCTTCAGGCTGGTGGGTTAAAGAAATTACCTATTGTTCTGGAGTTACCCACATCACATCCAGGGCTGAAAGAGATGTATCAGTGTGCCTGGCTGTTAGGAACTGCAGCACTGTTAATATTGCTGTACAACTCTAGGTGGTATCTTTGCATTGCTCTGGTTGGCACTATATGTGCACACCAGTTTAATGTGGAATTCAGCTGCTGCTGAGGAAATTGAGCACTTGGAAGGATCAGCCTTGGTTGTTACTTTGGAAATAATATCAGTATTAAACTTGGCAAAAGAAGAAAATCTTGAAACTTTTTGAAGCTTTAAACTCAGGACTGAGTTCCATGCACAAATACTTCACTCCCTACTTTTCGCAGTCAGCAGCATCTACTCTGCAATTGTTAACTGAGACAAGAAATGAAATGTTGGCTATGACATTCTTGATGCTTACTAGCACTACAGCTGACTTCATACAAAACAAGCAGCAATATGCTGAGTATCTGAGAACTGTGGTATACAATCCAAAAACTGCCTTTCACCAGAAATGACCCTTAGATGCCTCCATCTTCAGCTTCCCAAATGAGAAATGATGAATTTGTTCTTACCCTGCTCTCTTTAAAAGCAAAATATTGGAGCAAATTTCACCAAAGATGGAGCCTGGTGTCCACATGCAGCTTAAGCCACTATTCAGTGACAAAGGCAAGTTCCACAGTTCTGATTGATTTTCCTTTCCGTTATAATTTCAGAGCAACTTTGTGTTTCTTGGGCAGCAACACACAGTTTGTGTAGAACTACATGAAAATGGATAATAAGTTATTTTTACTTTACAGTTTGAGGGCTCTTTATGTTGCTAGTTTTGGTAAAAGAGCTGTAGGATGAAGAATGGAGTGCATTTGTCAGACTGTTTAGAGTAATACCAGAAGTGTGAAAATTTGTTGGTTCATTATACCATTCTACTGGTTCCTTCTTTGACCTGGATTAAATGCAAATTACTTAATCCAGTGATCATTTATTTAACTTTGTATAACCACTGTGGTTCTGAAGATAGATTGAATGATGGTTACATTTCCATGTTGTTATATCTCAGCAGCTAATGGTTGTGCAGTTATTCCCTCATTTCTGCTTTCAGTTTGGCCAGAAAACCTACCTGACTAGAGAAACCTCTTACAAAAGTATTTTCAAGACTGGAATGTTCCTGGAAAAATACTAAATTTCTACAAACTGACACTTTCCAAGAATAAGTACTTGGTTGAAGTGTTCTTGACTAGCTTGACAAAGAGTTGCAGCTGCTATACCAGTAAATCCTTCTTCTCATTTCCATTAGAATTGAGGTTCGACCTGGACTCTTCATCCAGAGAAGAGCAGTTGGAAGAAAATATGATAAGGTGTATAAAACCATGGATTTTTTGACTTATACATATGGGATAGATTCATCTAATGATGAATCTTAGAACACAAAAACTAGAAAGCAGCCAATGGCAGACCAAAGTTTGCAAGAAGAGACACTGTATCTTTAATTAGAGCAACTAGCATAGTTGGAAAATTGTCACACTTGTACCTGTGGACAGGTAAGACGAACAATGAGGAAAAACAGTGAAATTGGCTGTCAGCAGATTAAAAACAAGCAAGCAAACAAAAAGCTGAAAATAAAAACTATTACTTTGCTTTACAACAGAAAGAAGTTGTGTATTTCATTCAATGAAAGTCAGTACAACTAGATTATCAGAAACTAGAGGTGCATAGCAGGGCAGGGATCCCTCTACATGTGACTTCCTTTTATTCTTTCCTGAGTGTCCATGGCTGCTCACTGTAAGTGAAGTTACTAAACTGGATGAACCTTTGATCTGACTCAACATAAGGAGGGTCCAAGTCATGTAGATAGACTTCCCCTGAGAGGAAAGGTGTTGGTTTCCTATAGGACAATAAGGGAGAGGGTGGAGGTATGGTTTTCAACAGAGTTCTGATAGCAAAGGCACTAATTTTAGCATATCTATATGACTTTGCAGCTTAATGCTGGAAATCATAGCAGTGGGTTGAATCCTTTGTGCCCTCCTGCACTAGAGTAACTCTCTCAGTGCTGAAGTAAGGTTGTGGCAGCTTCTATTCTTGCTGCTATTCCTGCCTCTTTGGGGTAATACCCTCCCTCCAGTGGTGACTGGGTCACACACAGAGAATAATGGCCCTGTTGAAGCCTTGATTGCCATAGAAGAATTATTTCAATGAGGCTATAAAATCTGCCTTAAGAGAGAAATCACCTGAGTTATACCAGTAAAATGGGGTCAAATACCTTTAAAGATATCCTTGCATCTTGATTTATGGCCATATCAATGCTATTTCTAAGATGATTTGCCCTCTCTGAGAAAGTTTTAGCTTGTGCTCCCCATTTATGCAGAAATAATCCCACCATTTCACTTTTACTATCAGCCCTTTAGGTTAAGTACTTACTGTATTCAACAATGAAGAGCTGCCATTCAGTCTGGAAGTGTCAGAAACTGTTTCTGTCTGGAAAACTTTTAATGATGAATTTTTGTTCCCACAGCAGAATGAAATAATTAAAGTGCACTGGTGATGGGGTGATATTTATTCCTCTTCACTTAGTTGTGAAATTTTGAAGAAAGTGAAATGTTCTGGCTTCTTGTTAAGGGTAGAAGTTTTCACATGCCTCCAGGGGATGACAGGGCATGTGAGCAGTTGCATTCTAGGATCTGCAGCTCTCAGGCATCCCGCTTCCCTTTCCTCAAAGGTTATGCTCATCAGCACATTTGCCAGGGCCTGCTGTTTTGCTTTTCCAGATGTATTCTGGGTAATCTGCAACCAGCATTCAAATACGTGGATTATGTGGCAAATACCTCTGTCTGGTACATAAGGTCCAAACCCAAGAAAGATCAGACATTGCAGCATGAGGATGCATAAACCTTTTTCATTAAACACAGAAAACAACATCTGTTTTTCCTTATTTCAGGTTTACTTTACCAGATATTGATAGTTTAATGATTATATAGCAATTTCCTATTATTATGCAGGTGAGCCACTACAGCATAAAAAGGCATTCTTCAGAGGCAGTGGAAAATGACACTGTACCCCAAAAAGCACAGCACACACACTGCTCAGGAGCTGTGGGAAGGGAGGTTCAGAAATGCTATATTGCTAACAAGCATTCCTCTGGAGCAAATGGCTCCAGAGAAAATGCCTCTAAAATAAATGCCTCTGAAAATCATGCCTCTAAAATAAATTCCAAAAGATCTTCACATAAAATTATTCTGAGGTTCATTTTAGCACTCAGAGGAGCACATGAAACTATGGGAAAAGTCACAGAGTTTGAGCTAACACTTCAGAAAACAAACAAGCGAAGTATGTTGTTTGTGGACAGATATGTTTCACTGTGCTTGAGAACAGAGAGGCCACAGGACAGCAAACTGAATTTTTGATCATACTTTAGATTTCATTCACATCTTGATATTGGAAGTGGACTTCAGAAATACAATTTTTGCTCAGCAACCATTCTTGTTGGAAATAAAATTGAACTTTTCAGCAAGCAAAGAAGGGATCTCTGTATTTGTTTGTTTTACAGTTCTGTATGACCATGTTAAGTTATTGATGGGACTTCCTTTATAGAAAACAGTATATTTTCATGAGTGCTACAAAAAGTAGACTTTTCCAATTGTTACCTCTAAAATGAACATGCTTGTTACAACTCTATTGTATTGTGAGGAGAAATTGGAGAATGGAATCACCTTAATTAATTAGCTGTCTTCTGACTAGGTATAGGTAGCCCAAGCTGCCTATAAGCCCCAGTTTTAAAACCCTTATGTTTCCTCTGCTACTGCATTGGCTAGACCTTAGTGAAATGAAGTGTTAATGGAATGAGCAAGGACAATTAATTCTGTAGGACAAGGCAAAGGTCAGAGAACTTCATTCCAGATCTCTCTAGGGTAGTGCATATTCTCATTTCCTAAATGTTAGTACCTGGGAAGGTCACAGTTTGGACTTCTGTCCCAAATTCCCTTCAGTCTCTGTGCATACAAGCCCTTGCTGTCATGCATTGCTTAACTAATCAGTTTATATATGGCTATGGTTAATTTCTTCTGGGATTCCATTCATATATGAGGTCTCCAGTAAAAAAAAACAAAAAAAACAAAACCCAAAGACAAAGTCAATGAGGAGAGCTATTGAGAAGAATAAAGAAAATCTTTGTCTGGTAAAAAAAAAAAAATCAACATATTATCTTATTAAAATTGGAGAGTTCCTCAGTCTAAATTTTATTATTTCCATTATATTGGTTTTCTGTAAATACATTAGCCTTGTTATACAATTCAACTATTGACATTGGTAGGGTCTTATAAGTTAGAGATGGAAAAGGTCTATTAGATAATGTAGCCATTTCCCTGCTGATACAGGACCAGTCATTGAATTACTTATGCTCATTGAAGAAGAGAGACATAAAGGATTGAACCTACCCTTTCAAAAGTAATTAACATCAAATAAAATCAGCCTGTACTGTTACTGTACTGTTTTTAAGCCTTAAGATTGGTGGTGGTTTTTCCAAGAAAAATTGGCAGAAAACAAAATAAATAATACAGCTCAGTATTGCTTCTGCAGGAACAAACAGTACACAGGAGGTGGGGTTCTTTAGAGCTGTGAGTATATTTCTTAGCAGCACTCAATAATACTAAGCAAAGTCAAGTAATATTAAGTTTCTGAAAGGTGTACTGCAGGGTACATAATTGTTATGTAAATATTTTTACAAACTAAGTGTTTTAAAACTCTAACTCTCAGGCGCTTATTTCTGGTATTTGTCTAATGTGTAATGTGCAGTTATTTTTCTACAGATTCACTGCACTCATCCATCAGATCAAACTGAATGGAGAAGTGTAGTTCTTGTCTACTCAAGGCTATGGTGGCTGATGAAAGCAAGCAGTATCTGCACCACGACACACCTCTGGGAACTGCAGTGTCCAGGTCAAGGCTGAGCTCAGATGGTGCGCTGGGTTTCTTCATTCCCTGGGTTGTCTTTACATGGAAACCCTAGAATTAGACATGGGGAGAGAAGTGTATCTTCCACCAGCATGGTGTCTTAATGCAGTATCAGCATACTGCTGGGAGATACTCTGCCCAAGAACTTGGAAACATCACCGCTTTGGCAGATGCTATTTTTCTTGAATTGATAGTTTAAAATTGGAATCAAAACAGCAAGAGGAAAAAAATTTTAGAACAGCAAGCCCCTCCATGCCCTCCTTGCCAAAACCCCCACCATTTCAAACTGTGGATTGCACAGGTCTGTTTTGCACACATGCCACAAAAAGGGACTATGTAGGAACACCTCACAAAAATTCTCACCTCCCTTCTGAAGAGACTATTTTCATTTAGCAACTAATCCTTGATGGCCCCTTATACCTAAGCTAGTGAAAAACAATGTTAATTGCTTTGGAGCCAGGACTTTGCATCCTCACAAAATGTAGACTATTTTCCTCTTGCAGTATATTGGCATTTACTGCAGAATCCATATTTTATCTCACACCATTCTTTGTGCTTCTCTTATAGCTGAAGTCAGGATAAGCTGGCATGTTCACATTATAATTATTAAATAGGCTACATCAAATATTAATAAATCATTGCAAAACAGCCCCATCAACCATCACATTGCTGTTAAAAAAAGAGAAAATGTCCTGAAAAAGAATTACCAATTTTTATGTTGCCATCTCCCAACCTAGGCATATTTCCTTCTTTCCTTGCTCTACTCTGCTTCCCATTTAACAAGTTGTGTAAAAAAGTTTTAGCAATTCATCTGATGGCTGAGTTACAGTTATTTATAATTATGGAATATTCTTGGGTGTTTGTTTAAAGTGTGCTGGAGAGCTGCTGGTTTTGTTTTTTTCTGGTAGGCGGCTCATTACTTCATAAATCTGTGACTGAATGGGAATTGTGGCTGGGGAGCAACTGTGCTGTTCATGCATCATGACCAAGTGTGTGTGGGAGTCAGGAACAGCACCTCTCTGGACCAGCTGCTCCATCCATCTGCAGCTGGGTCTAGGTACAGTGATCTACGGTCAAGATCTGCACTGGGAGTATTTTTATAGCTGCTTTATAGCAGCTGGTGTGAATGGCAGTAGAAAAATGAACAATCAACTTCCTAACCATCAGGAACAAACTAAGAAAAATAAGCATAAAAATTAGCACATGTTTGTTAGTATTATAAAGTTACTATTTGAAGTTCAGTTTCTCAGAAGAGCTACTGTAAGCCTACATATTTATTAGTTTGTCACTCAGATGAAAATTTTCTTTATACCAAAACTTGGCACAATGCTGTATTTGAGTGGCAAGTGATGTTCATAATTTCGGAGGCTTCTATTTTTCCTTAAAAATGAAAAATAACTATTTAAAAGGGAAATATTTTTTAAAGCTAATCTGGTTTTGCCAGTTTTATAGAAAAAAAATAAGAGTACATGAAAAAAATGAATTAATTTAAAAATTGAGTTAGAGTGGGACAACTAAAACTGTATTAGTAAAAGAGCCCCATTTAGTTTGCTATGCACTCAGTAGAGCAAAGGATTTTTCTTTATTATCCTAGTTTCAGCAAAATATGATGAGAAATATTTCTGTAGAGCTCTGACTTTTAATTTTGGATTTAAATAAATAATGAGGGATCTCAGCACATTTTAGGTTATATCTGCATCTTTCATGGCGGAGGCTCTGTATGATGTGGCTCTGCAACTCCTGCCAGAGGAAGTACTGCCATCACATATAAGTCCCCTTTGCAATACATCCACAATGGCATAATGAAAAATGGAAGAGAGGATAGAATTGGTGGCTTTTTGTCAGAGTTCTCTTTAAAATTAAGTCAGTGATTATTTAGATTTCCATTACAGAAAACAAAGAAAGTGGACAAAATTAAAGGTTCTGTGATTGGTGTCTGGAAAGAGGTTTCTTGGCATCTCCTGGGTAGAGTTCCCTTCCATGGAGGGAGGAGAGGAGCCTTATTATATCTTTCAGAATCTACCTTCTCCTTAGAATTTTTCATAAAAATTCCTCAGAAATGTAGTATCTTGACTACAACAATTTGCACCCAGTTCAGGATCTAACATAAATCATGGAATATCCTTTCTAAAATGTTGACAACATGTTACTTTTTCAGAACCTGTAGAAGTGCTTGCTCCCCTGCACATTCCTCTGGTTTAGGGAAAAAAAAGGCTGGTCAAGCACCAAAGATACCATTTTGTTCAGATAAAAATAATTCAAAACACCTGTTTACTTCTCAGACGGATTTTTTTTCCTGAATGTCACTGCAAAACAATAATTGTAGAGCCATAGAATGGCTTGGGTTGGAAAGAAACTATGGAGATGTCTAGTTCCAACTCCCTTTCCATGGTTTGGGACACGTTCCACTAGACCAGGTTGCTCAGAGCCCCATCCTACATGGCCTTAAACACCTTATGGGATAGGACATCCCTGGGCAACCTGTTCCAGCGTCTCACCTCCTCACAGTAAAGAATTTTTCCCTACTATCTCATCTAAACCTATTCTCTTTCAGTTTGAAGCCTTTCCCCCTTGTCCTGTCACTATATATCCTTGTACATAGACTTGTCCCATTTTTTCTGTAAGTCCCCTTTAGGTACTGGCACATTTGATATAATGGACCCAATTTGATCAGAAAAAGGAATAAAGTGGAGACACCAAAGTAGGAGATTTCTCCAAGTCTCTCAGGCTCTGTCAGAATCTGAGTTACCTGAGTATTTTGCAAGGATCTGATGTGTGTCTGTTTTTCATCTTCTAAATTTAGCTGAAACTTTGATGTTTTTAAAGTGAATATACATTACATTAAGATTTATACTGTTTGTGTCTGCCCTATTTCTTCAGAAAAATTTTAACCAAAGTATAACTCTGTTCTTCTCTTCAGGGAAAAAAAAAAAGGATGTTCAAATTGCAGTTATACAATTTAGAATTAAATTATTATATTTAATGCTGAATATTTTGCATCAGTCTAATGAAACATTGTTATAACCAATGGAATAGCATAAAGTATTCAACAAAGCTCATTAAAGGCTCAGTGTGTTAATACTGACGATAGGCAACCACCATAGTATGTAGTACCTGGGAAAGGTAATTATTCCCTGAATGTTCATAGGCCAGCTTTGAGAATTCAGGCCAGATTGTGAACTGCTCTTTGCAGAGCTGAATTCTTTTGCACCACCTGAGCTTTTAGCCCTTTCTGTCCAGAGTGTTTTAATCCTTGGATGACTGTGATGTGACTTCTAAAACTATCAAGAAGGCATGGGGAAGAGCAGGATGTAGTCACCACTTAATCACAGCCTCTCTCAGGCACTTGATAAAAAATGTAGAATCAAATTTTTATCTCAAAATTCAGGACAATCATTTCAACATAAAAGTAAGAGAACAGCATCCATGAGATATGAAAGAATCTAATGTAACAAAAAAACCAAAAAACCTTCAGCCGCTCTTTCATGGCCATGCACAGCTTAGAGCTAAAGAATTAGAAAATGCTACTGTATATTCAATGGGAAAACAGGTCTCTTTAGTGTTTTCCAGTCAGCAGTGACAGTCTGTCTTCCCTGAGCTTGGTGCAGAGGGTCAATTTGAATCCTCTGAAGTGCCAAGAGCTCCATCTGCTCTTCCATCTGAAATGGGAATATTTTTGCTCTTTTTTTTTTTAATCTTGATTTGGTCTTTCGGTGTTTGTGTTAGAACACACAGCCCAGATGCCAATAATGAGGAAAATATATTAAGTGATAAGGGAGAAAACAGAGAAATTAAAATGAACGAGGAAGGAAAATTGTAAGTGGAAAATGGGAGCTGATTGCAATATCCAGCCCAGGTGTGGCTGTGAATTAAAGTGCTTTCCTGAGAGATTCCAGAAGATATATCCCATAATCCTACACATCTGGGAAAGTGTTGGTCAAGACAGTCCTGGAAGTTGTGCCAAAAACACCTTAAAGATATTCCACACAAAGATCCAGCTTGCTATATACTCCAGCTGCTGTTTATTAGAGATGCTCATATTTTATATATGCTAGCACACAAGAATTCTGTTACAGAGAAAACTGTATATATGGATTTAAATCCATTGATTGTATATTCCACTTAGACTTTATTGAAGCATTTCTCTATATTCAATCACAGAACTACATTACTTCAGTTGAAACAGAAACATATGTATATACAACATACACAGACATATAAAGGAATGCTTTAATGTCTCTTAATTTTTTTTAAAGTCAGTGTTTCTTCTCAGGAAAAAAAAAGTATACAAAGTATACAAGGATATTTCACTTCTCTGTTTGATTTATTGTCACAGACACCTTGGGCTTTTCTAAATCCAGTGAATTTGAGAAGTTGCTACCTTTCAACCTTGTGAGGTTGAAAAATTAACCCTGGCAACTGTGCTAATGTCTGAACCAGTCTTCAGTGTAGTAGACTTATTTGACAATTTTTTTCTGTGTTAGACCACGACCCAGGGACACTAGAGTTAAACCAAATTATTTTTATTATTAGTTGTGGAGAAATCTTATCCATGCAGCAAATGATAAGTATCTTTTAATACTTGTGAAAATGTTTCCTTCCTTCCTTCCTTCCTTCCTTCCTTCCTTCCTTCCTTCCTTCCTTCCTTCCTTCCTTCCTTCCTTCCTTCCTTCCTTCCTTCCTTCCTTCCTTCCTTCCTTCCTTCCTTCCTTCTTTCCTTCCTTCCTTCCTTCCTTCCTTCCTTCCTTCCTTCCTTCCTTCCTTCCTTCCTTCCTTCCTTCCTTCCTTCCTTCCTTCCTTCCTTCCTTCCTTCCTTCCTTCCTTCCTTCCTTCCTTCCTTCCTTCCTTCCTTCCTTCCTTCCTTCCTTCCTTCCTTCCTTCCTTCCTTCCTTCCTTCCTTCCTTCCTTCCTTCCTTCCTTCCTTCCTTCCTTCCTTCCTTCCTTCCTTCCTTCCTTCCTTCCTTCCTTCCTTCCTTCCTTCCTTCCTTCCTTCCTTCCTTCCTTCCTTCCTTCCTTCCTTCCTTCCTTCCTTCCTCTTGCCTTTTTTCTCCTACTCCCTCTCCCTTTCCTTCTCTTTTAAGTTACAAGGTGCTGAAAAGTCAGACACGCTGGTGGGTTTAAGACAATACATGCTGTGAAATGGATTCTCCTATACCTTTAATCTATTAACAACTTTGCTTTCAACACCAGGTGTCACTGCAGTGATAGAAAACCTCAAAATATTCCCTAAAACTGGTTAACAAAGCAAGATTTGCCATTAAATATAAGAATTTTTTTCTAGATACAAGGTGGCAATGGAAAAAATGAAGTAGCTGGCATAACTTTGAAAGCAAAGTTATAGATAATAAAACTTTCACTGTAATATACCATTGATAAGGTATTCCTGAAGTAAATTAACCCATTTCTATAATTGTTTGTAGTGTTACAAAGCTCCTTTTAAACAGCATCAATTATCAAGTGATGCAAGCTCACATAGATAAGTTCATCCAACTAAAAATATCTATTCTTTACTGAAACTGAAATTGCTGTGGAATAAGAACAATCTCACTGAATTTACCAATGTTTTGGGGATATGAATTAAATCCTGCAGTAGATATCAAATACATTCAGAATAGCTTTGGAAGCAGTATTTCACAGCGGTGTTTCACAGAGATTACTTCTGCATGTCAGAGAGGTTTCACTGAATTTTAACAGCACTAATCTGTTACATTTTGCATTGAATTTATTTGCTATTTTTATCACTTTTATGGTGTTTTGGAAAAGGGTTTGAATCTTTAAAAAGCAGAATACTGTTCAGAAATATTTTTTTCACTGAAAATTATTTTTATTTTTAGACCAGCTCTAGAAATAACAACAAAAAGTTTCACAGAACAAACACTTTTCTGTTTTCCCTGTTTTGGTATTTTTGATGCCTAAGGGAAAATAAGAATGGCATAAAATAATTTTGTCTAAAATGACTGCTGAAGTAAGGTTGCTCTACTGTTTATTTAAAAATATAATAATTCTAGGGTAAGGGGCAAGAAAGAAAAATATGTCATTTAAAAATAAAGCAGAAGGAAAAGATAAAAAATAGAAAAAAATTAAAGGGAATTAAAATACTAGTGAAGTAGAGGTGAGCCTAGAAAAAGGGGGAGGAAAGGCAGTTTTCTAAATTTTGAGGGTTTTGTTATTCATTACCTGATTCACCTGTAATTAGCAATAAATAAAATAAAATTCTCATAGAAAAATTTGTTTTGTCCACCAAAATAATGGGTAAGGGGTCTCCTTGACTTTATCTCAACCCTTAAGCTTTTTCATCCTATTTTTGTTCCTGTTCTGCTAAGGAAGGGGAGTGAGGGAGAGGCTGGATGGGTGTTTGGCCCTTAGCCAAGGATAATCCACTACATATCCAAAGGCACACTAATGCCAGTGGTCTATTGCTTTTGCTAAAGTGCTACAGAACTTTGTTCCTTCCTCCCTCAATGCACGTTTTTTACTGTAACTATAAACAGAAAGCTGCCTTGCATAAAAAGATCTACCATCATCCAAATGCCTTGACATAACATGGTCATGGTACTGAAAGTGGCAGCATGCCAACGTAATTTGATTATCTGTTCTTTAGTTTTTTTCATGAGAGAAAAGCTTTAGGTTGTTTACATCACAATAAATTCAATATATTAAAATGTTAACATCAGTTGAATGGCATATCCACTAAAGCAATCTGAAAACTTTTGAAATTGCATTGCTAACAGTCCTGAAGGTCATCCAGTGAAACATAGTTCAGGAAATATAACGTGACAGTTTGTAACGTGGTCTTGAATCTGTTCTCTTCAATCACCATTTTCACTATTTCATTTTCTTGAAAGGACTGGGAAGTTATAGTCACAAGGAATGTTTGATTCTCTGAGTGTGAAACACCATGATTTTGATATTACACAAAAGAGGGACACTAAATGCTACTATATGGCAACATCTGTAAATTAAATTGATGCAAATGGAAATACCTTTTTGTGCACTTTAAAATTATAAGAGTATGAATAAGTACCTAAAGAGAAAAATTCATTCTGATAATGGTCAGGAAATAAAATGTCTGAAATAGAAAATATGACTTGAGAATTTTATATGCTGAATATTATGTCAGTGTTTAGAAAAGATTCAGCCCATACCCTGGTGTCTTATCCTTTCTAGATGTTCATGAAAAGCAGCTTCTGAAGGGAACAGAATTGCCTTAGCTAGACTTAGCTAGACATTCAAAGCTCTTTCTTTGTATTTGGGTGTCTGACTCTTAAACCACAGTAAACACAAATGTTCCTACCCACCAATCTACAGAATGCCTGGTGGAAATTTTGTGAATGTAGAAACCAATATAACAGAAATAAAGCATGAGTCCATGAACAAATTCAGTGTCTTACTAAGCTGATTAGCTCAGACACCCTAAATCTTACTGCATACAATTTCCAGCTGAGTTGGAATATGGTCAGTTTATACAGCTTAAACAAAAATGTGCAAGCATATTTTGCCTTATAAAAAGGTCAGGGTTAGAATATACACTGCAGCAATGCCATGGCTCACAGGATGGGCCATAACTACTGCAGCTGGCTGAGGATGAGCAGGAATGACTGGTGCCTGCACTGCAGCAGTCAAGGTATTCATTGGTTAGTGGTGGGGTATTCTTCTATCAAGACCTAATCTGTTCAGTGTTTTCAGTTTAAAACACCAATAAAAAGGACTCAGAAAAGTACTTAAGTGGTCAAACACATCTCTAACCTCTCAGTTGTACAGCCTTTTGTATGGCAGGGGAATAATGATGCTGCTATCTCTGTAAACACCTAAAGCCACTTAAAGACGAGGACCTGGTCTGGATTTCAGAAACACTGGTGTTTGCCAGAGGCAAGACCAAGTCTTGATTTACTCTTTCTCTGCTCTTATTTTAGGGTGCAAACACATTTTTTTTAACGTGCTGTGCTTTTCAAATACCTTTTTTCTAGATTGTGAAATGAGTCTTACTGATAAATTACAGAAACTTTTCTAACTCTTCTAGGTGTACTTTCTTCTGTTAATATTTAGTCAGGCTCTAGTCAGAAAGTAATGGAGTTTCAGATTTTCCCTGAGATGGTAGCTAAATGAAGGTAACATTGTGTTCTTTGAATATTTATCCAAGTTTAGAACAGATTTTTCTTTTCTACATTGTTTATAATAAGAAGTAAAAAATTATCTATCATCTTGACATGTCAGATTCCTGAACCCACCATTCTTCTCTTGTCTTAAAATGGCTGGAAATTTGGAAGCCTCTGAGTTGAAAAATACTTGTTTAAAAGTGTATTTTCCCATAGAACTTGAACCAAAAAAAAAAAAAAAGAGAGTGTTTCTATTTCCAAAAAAAAGCTCTGTGAGCTTAAGGTACCTGAGAAACTATTTTTTTCAATAAACATATATACAACACTCCTGTCAAGCAGGGGAATACTCTAATCCACATTTCACAGATAATATATGAAGATAGAAGGAGGTGGAAAGTCAAATTTCAAACAAATGTTAATCTAATGAATTTTCCTGACTTGGGAAAAATGACACAAACCAAATCTTTGAGACGTATTCATTTTCTAATAAAAATGTTTATAAATGAAGCAAAGGTCTGCTTTTGGAAAGCTTCCTACCATCCCACCTGATATATATCCTCAGAAAGAATGCGAAGCTGTATGTTTTAGACTGGCAAAACTATGATTTTGCTGGCTGAGTTTGTGCCCTATTTCCTAAATTAGAGACACTGTTTAGGCAGATGAAAAGCTTTACTAGAAAATCATGTCTATGCTAGCAGTTTGTATTGCCATAATTCTGACAGTCACACTTCGTCACAACACTTAACTAACTATGGTGAGCCAGAATTTACAGTGCAGACCTGGCCTCTGTGTCAGTGTCTAGACCTGATATACCACAGTATGGCCAGGGAAATGTCTGACTGAATTCCTGATCCACAGTAATTTCTGCAGTGGCCTAAGAGCACATCAAACTGAGAGCAGTGCTGGGTAGCCCTGTTGGAATATTGGCCTTGTGGATGCATTCATTTAACCACATGGAGGATCCATTAAGCTCTGTTCCAGGCAGCTGTTGTTGGGGTTTTGGTGTAGCTTTGGTTTGTTTTGTTGTTTTGTTTTGTTTTGTTTTGTTTGTTTGGATATTTTTGCTTTGTTTGTTTTTTGTTTGTTTTGTGTGTGTGTGTTTTTTTCTTTTTAATGGCTTTTTTGTTTTTGTTTGGGTATTTTGGTTGTTTTCTTGTTTGTTTGTTTTTTGGGGAGTTGGTTGGTTTGGTTTGGCTTGGTTTGGTTTGGTTTGGTTTGGTTTGGTTGGTTGGTGTTGGTTTTGGTTTGCTTTGGGTTTTTTTTTTTTTTAAGGGAGTTGTGTTTGTTTTTGGTTTGAGTTTTCTGGGTTTTATTTTTTTTTTTCATTCTGGGAAAAGATCTTGACAATTCTTTGAAAAACCAAGGCTTTCAGCATGGCTCAGCAAATGTTCAATCCTCCACCATTCCCCCATGCCCAGAGAAGATAAGATAATCCCAATGGGAACAGAGAACACTTCTAGGTATCCTCCATGAAGGTAGGAGTCTCATTTAAAGCTCTTTAGGATTTTCTTTTACATCTGGCATGATTGTCTAGAAGATGAACTCGCAGGATACTTCTGGTCAAAGGAGAGATATTTGTGAATGTTGAACAAAAATGCTGGATAAGGATAAAATGTAGTTTTGAAATAATCTGAAAGTCTTCTGTCATTTCAATGACCAGAACTTTTGCATGGAGGAACTGAAGGAAAAATATCAGCAACAAAGCACACCTACTAAAATGCAGTAAAAATATTAGAAAGTCTGGTTAGGCATTATCAAGATCAGTTGCGCTGAAATCACATCAGACTTAACAAAAGATACTGGGATAATTTGTAGCAATAGTCTTTACTTATATCAGGTTTTATTGCTTCGAACTTCCTGAACAACTTACTTCTGGAGAGACACTGAATTATGCTGCCTTTTTTAAGTATGCTATCTGTAATATATTTTTTTATATCCACTGCAAAACCCTTTTATTCTGCTAGAATATTATCAATGTGCATAAAACAGTGACATCAGCTACACACACTTGTATCTGCAAGAAAACTTGTCACTAAAATATGCATATCGTTTTTTGAAATATTTATCTTAAATATTTGCTTTTTGATGATTGCCATGCAAAGGTGCAAAAACACCCAGAACAGACTGCTTTGCCTTTAGAAATTCAAATTCTGCCGTCACGTTTCTCCAGGTAATTTTTATCATGAAAGAAAGAGTTTTGGCATTAGCCACCAAGATAAATTATTTGAATTAATCTCCAAAACAGTTGTATTCACAGATTATGCTTATACAGCTAAAAAATTTGAGTCAGGAATGGACTCCTAGTACTGGAATCATTCATTTTACAGGGCCTTGTAAAGAATAATTTGGTTTAGAAAAGAAAAAGGTTGTTACAATCTATTCCATCATTCCTTCTCTCTGCTGAAATCTCAGCAGCCTAAAAAGCTAAAATGACGAGAATTCTCTCTGGAAATCACAATGCATGGCACAAAGAAACATGCAGCACTTTTCCGGGTATGTTCACTGCAATGTAACTCTAGTCCTGTCTCTACTGAGGAAATAACCACCCCTATTTTAAATATTAGTGCTTGTGTTTGCTGTCATCTGGCATGTTTTATTTGCCATTATTCATTCAAATATTGCTATGTTTGTTTCCTATCTTTGCTGACTTTAGTCATAGAGAAATACTGTAGGGCAACAAACTGCAAAATTCTGGGGTCCTGCTGCTTGTTTTTCTTGGGAAAACTAGGACAGCAACACCACCAGCAGCTGCCCACTTCACACAGTAACCTCTGCCAATCAACCCAGGAGTATCAGAACTCATTTTCCTTCCCAATTGTTTCATACATTTCATCTTTCCTGTTACAGAATGTGGGATTGTGACATTCCTTCTCACCCTTCAGGTAGTAAATTTTATTTTGACTGCTTTTCTAACTTTCTAACCTAACCCTAAACATAAATGGCATTTATTAGATCTCAGTTCAAATTCAGATAACTGATTTTGCAAACCAATAATCTTAGTTTCCTTATCTATTTTGTTTTCCTTTGATTTTTTCCTGAGGATTGCTTCAAAAGCACCTTGATAAACCACTAAAAAAATTTAATCCTTCTGTAGTGCCTAGGAATGCTGAGACCAATCACTCCAGAGACAAATCTGTCTGGAGCTATGGAAGGAAGAGATACGGGGCCAGCAGTATTTCACGCTCTTCACTCATCTAAACTGCCCAGAGAATTATGTTTAATAGGAGTAATAAAACAAATAGAATGATGAGAGATGAGGCAAATTGTATGGTTAATGTATATTGTTTAGCCTCTTATAAATGGTGTAAATATCAAGAGATATTGCATCATCCATAAAAGAAGAATGCTATTTTAAATATTTTTTACTATACAATAGTGCTTGATTCTAATGCAGTCAGAACACAGGTTGTAGATTATTACTATGTTTTCATATTTCTAAAATGTCTATCATGTTAGCAAGAATTCTACATGTAAGGTTTAGGTACAGACCATATTTCCCCCATTATTTATAGTGCAAACTTAATCCTCATACTGACAAAATAGTGATTAAAAATGCATATAACTGGGGATAGTTATATGCATTTAGAGAACTGTGTTCTCTACAGCTTCTTTCTTCTTATTATTCTGTTGCCTAAATACTGTTAGTTGTTTTCAGTCATCACGAGATTGTAGATATTGAGGATATGGTTGTAGTCCATTTTATGAATGTGAAGTATATTATGAATGAGAAGTGTGTAAAACTTCTCCTGGAATAGCTCATCAGGCAGGCAAGCTTTCAAAGTCTCTAGGAGCACAGCACCTAGAGAGTGCCTGAGGGAGTTATTATCTTGCCTATAACTCTTCTGATCCATCTTTAATCTATCATCCCCATTCCATTTACTATGCATCTCAGAATTTACTATCCCATCTCAGAATCACAGAATCACAGAATGGGTCAGGTTGGAAGGGATCACTGGAAGCAATCTAGTCCAACCTCCCTGCTCCAACAGTATCACCTAGTGCACTTTACGCAGGATTGTCTCCAGATGTGTTTTTAATATGTTCAGGGAAAGAGACTCTTCCACCTCTCTGGACAGCCAGTTTCAGTGCTCAGTCAACCTCACAGTAAAGAAGTTATTACTCATGTTCAGGTGCATCACTTCCATTGAATCATAGTCATAGATAATTAGGGTTAGAAAAGGCCTCCACGATCATCAAGTTGAACTTTTGATTGCATACCACCACACCAACTAAATCACATCATTAAGTGGCACGTCCAGTCATGTGTTGAACACTTCCAGGGATGGTGACTCCACCACCTACCTGGATATCCCATTCCAGTGCTTAACCACCCTTTCATTGAAAAAATTCTTCCTGATGTAAAACCTGAACATCCTCTGGAACAGTTTGAGGCCATTTCCTCGTCTTGTTGCTGGTTGTCTGTTTCTGCCCCTTGTCTCTTGTTCTATTTCTTGGCACCACCATTTGGCTCCATCCTCTTTACACGCTGCCTTCAGATACTTTTGTACATTGACAAGGTCCCCTTTCAGCTGTTTCTTCTCAAGGCTAAACAGAGTCAACTCCCTAAGCCTTTCCACATAAGAGAGATGCTCCAGTTCTTTAATCATCTTTGTCACCATCCATAGGACTCCATAGGACAGGTGCCCCATGCCTCTCTTGTTCTGAGGAGCCCAGAACTGGACACAGCACTCCAGATATTCCTCATCAGGGCTGAGTAGAGGAGCAGGATCATCTCCCCCAACATATTGGAAATGCTCATCCTAATGCACCCCAGGACACCACTGGCCTTCTTGGCCACAAGGGCACAGCTGCTCACAGAGAGTTTGCTGTCCACCAGCACCTCCACATCCTTCTCTGCAGAGATGAATCCCAGCAGGCCAGCCCCAGACTGTGCCAGTGCCTGGGGTTATTCCTCCCCAGATGCAGGGCCCTGCATTTGCCTTTGTTAAATTTCAAGCTGTTCCTCTCTGCCCATCTCTCCAACCTTTTGAGGTCCTTCTGGATGGCAGCACAGTCCTCTGTGGTATCACCCATATAGGTGGATTCCTTTGAAATGGAAGCTTCCTTGGTTCCAAATGCAGCTGCCAGACACCAGGGCAAGAGAACATCATTTTGCAAAATCTGAGGAAGCAACAGCCCACTGAATCTGAACATTAATTTTTTCTGGAGACTGTAACAGCACATACAATGATCCTTAAACAAATCCAGGTACCAAATGGATGCTTATGTTGTTACAGTAGATTCTTCATAGGAGTTAACACTTCAGTATCTTGGATGGCACTATATAGCATTCCCTAAGGACCTGATGTTTTGTTATTAGATAGAATCAGTGAGAAATTTTCTGCTGAAACAAAGTTTGCTAAAAAATTCCAGTTGGTTGAGTGTGAAATTTTTCACTCTAAACAGCTTGGGTTTGATAAAATTTTGCCAAATCCAAGGCAAGATTCCAACAGAAACTGTGATTCTGGCAAGCCTACCCAAGTCCTGGGAACTCTGTAAGCTACAGAATGGCCAGCCTGAAGGCAAGAGTCCCAAATGGGTCTACGTCATGGCTAGGGATGCTGGAAAACTTCAAGGCCCCCCAGTAGAAGTGAGCCTGGATATGCTCCAGACAGAGATGAGCCTGGATTTGTCCCAGCTGGGGAACTCCCTAAAGCTACTAGAATTAGTTACAGAATATGGGGAGTCTGTAAGTCTGAAACTTAGGAAATTTCCACTATGGATTATAACAAAAATAATGGTAAGATTCCTCCTTTGCAAACACTCCTAATGATAGGTGTGTTATAAAAAACTAGGAGCACAGTCTGACCTTAATAGCCAAATCTTCATTAGTCTTTACTGGGGAGAGAACTAGGCTCTCAACACAGTAAAACTAAATCAGCACAGTTCAAAACATGGCCCATGGGTCACATCTGGCAGAAAAATTTCTTCCATCTGATCCAATCACTGGTCCCAGGGTGGAGGAGGAGTGGGTGTTCAGACAGCTGATACAGATATTTCAGCCAAACAACTTCTGACCCTGCATATAGCCCTGTGCAGCTGTGGAGCCTCTGGGTTCTCTTGAGGTGTGGGAGTGAGGCTGGAGGCAGTGGGATCCCTGAGGCACAGTGTGATCTCCATGGTCACTCTTGGACCATTCTGCTCTCAGCCCTTGGTAGACTTCTTATGTGTGCTTTCAGCTGAGAATTATATGCTGTTGTTCACCTTTTTACCTGTTGATTTTTCTGTCCAGGAGCTGAAAGAAAGGTTCTCTAGAAAACAGTAGGGTTTACCATAATTTGAACTAAAATGTTGAGTGTCAGATTGTTTCCATGAGACATCTCAGGTTACTGAACAAACATATGAATGACACAAGTGTTGCTTTAAAATGTTCAAATCTCCTTCCAACTAGATGACTTAAAATTTTGTAACTAAAACTTTAGTTGAACAAGTTTCATATGTCTTTTCAATCATAAGTGCTATTATTATTAGTGTTAGGCTCAATTATAACAACTGCTTTAAAAATACCATGAATAACACATTGGTCGGATACTTTGTTGATATTATTCACAGTTATTTCCCTACCTTGCAGTGACAATTCCTTATTTCATCCCTGTTTTGTCACTGTGGAGTATCAAACAGGCTGATTTGTAATTATGATTTAAAGGATTCAACATTGTTTAGAGCAGCACAGTGAGGCTGGTGGGGATGGAGGCAGTTAATAAGGATAGTTCCTTGTGTGTTTTTCTGTCTACTTCGGGTTTTCTGGTGGTGGGCTAAGAAGTTGCTCTGTGGAACTTCAGCTCTTTATCCTGGATGGGGAGCAGGAATAGGTCTGAAGAAATTAGGCCACCCCTAGGCTTGAAGCAGCCCCTAATTATTTTATTTCGTAGATAAACAGTTGGAGATAATCCCAGAATTCACTGAAGTCTTGTGACAGGGCAGGAGGTGACAGATGATCTCAGCAGAAATGAATCCAATGGTGCTTAGGAGATGAACCAGGCTCCAAAGGAAAAGCTGGAAAAGGGAGGGTTGAGTTCATGCTGGAATTGAGACACATGGAGAGGAGGGATGGGACAATGCATAGAGCTTGGGGAAGAGAATATTGAGGGGATATTACTTAGGTAGAAAGTAGAAGAGCAGAAAAAATCTTCATGGAGTTGATCAGATTCTTGATTATGGAGTACAGCAAAGTACGCTTCTCCTAAAATGAGATGTAGCAATACTCAGCAGGATCCTGCTAGCATTTTTTTTCTACTGCTCATAATGGTAAAAAGAGTGGAAACATCCATTGAGGATTAACTGAGCTGCAGTACGAGCATGTTTCTCTTTTCTCTTTATAGGAACACAAAATCATAAATATTAACCTTTTAGCCCCACCACTTGGTAGAAGCTAAGCCTCAACAGACCTCAGAAAGCTTGTTTATATCTTAAGTTTACAGAATAGGAAATGTCAGCCTTTTTTTTGTTGGCATATCCCCACTAGCTTGTCCACCCACACAGGCACTATGCACATTCTGGCTCCCACATATTCATTTTTACTTCCATTATTCCTTAATGTCTTTTTCTTTCTGGGTTTTGTTCTGCAACACATTTTTATTTGGCTTGTTTTTTTTTTTTGAGTTAGTATTTTGTTTGGGTTTTTTTGTTTGCTTGGTTTTTTTTTGTTTGTTTGTTTTTCCAGAACTGGTCTAGGCCAAGACCAAGGTTTCTTAGAAGGGTTCCTTTGGTAAGATGTATCTCAAAGTACCTATCAACCATTCTTCATGATTCCTTCAGGAGATATGTCCTGTGGTTACCAACTGCCTCCCAGAAATAAGATCTCTCTTTTTTTTTCTACGCTACTCAGAAATTGCAAAGTAAAATTTCCAAGACACTGAGAAAATGGTTTCTTTTTTTGTAACACAGCAGCTCAACAATGAAATAGAATCTGGAAGTCAACACTAAGAATTGTTTATTTATCTAAATAGCTAATATTCATGAATTTTTTAATGTGTTAATGGATTGGATATTAACAACCTATTAACCTGTTTAAATTGGGAATATTTTAGGTAAAATAAGTGCCCAATTCCAGCAAGGAATTTTTTCTGGCAGATCGTGATCTCATGGCCCTAAACTACCGGCCTGAGGCAATATTAATAGAGGAATGGCAGCACTGGAGTGTATTCAGCTCAGATCATAGGTTAATTCAATCTGAAAGAGGCTCAGGATGTTTATAAGAAGATGGTTGCTTTCTCTCAAATTCATCACAAAATCTGATTCTTTGATCCTGAAAGTACCTGAGCTGGTTTGTCTTTATTCAAGGTGTCAAGTGCAGCTGAGGGCTCAGGATCAACAGGCACGACCTTCAATACAAGCTGTGAAGATTTTTAACTCTGAAGGTGAACAAATACTGGAACAGGAACTTAGAGAAGCTGAAGAACCTTTGTCTTTGGAGATAATCAAAACCTGACTGGGGAAGGCCCTGAGTTACTAGACCTGCTTTGAGCATGTGGTTAAACTAGAAACCCCTGGAGGTTCCTTCCCTCCTGGTTAGTTCTGCAATTCTGAGACTTCTTTAAGAAATTTCCTCCTGTCCAACAGATTACGTATTTAACCTGCAATTAGTTAAAAGATGCATAAATAAAAATAACACAATGTGAATAACAATTTTGCCAAAATGTAACATGTCAGTGAGAAACACTTCATCAGGAGTAGAAAATATGAGTAAAAAATGCTTACACTAAGTGTTGAGGGAAAAAAGTAGTCAAAATCTTTGGACTTTTGTACACTGTCATTCAAGAAGGTGACTGATCATCCCTGTTAGCCCCTGTTTTTTTGAGGAAGTGTGTTTCCTTCAATATAGTGAGGAAAATATTTCTGTTACAATTAAGCAAACAAAACCATGAAGGAGAAAAAAGTCACTTTTTCATAAAGTCAGTAGAACCACTTAATCACTCTGAACATAAAACAAAAAGGTAAGGTCAGACTAGAGCAGTTAAACTATTTTGTTTTATCCATTCACCAAAAAGGTGATGGTGAAATATTTACCATAGGGATAATTCATGATGACAAAAGGAGATTCTTCAGAAAACAAGGTATCAAAGACAAAAGTTAGAACAAACTGATAGTTTAAATATCAGTAGCTCTTTAAGAGTTCTTCACATACTTAAGAGCTCTACATGAGATGCTATTCTGGAGGGAACATTTCAGTTCTATACTAGGAATTAGAAGGCACTTTACTTCTGCTACAAGAGATGTTAAACTGCAGATATTTTCTTTTTTTTTCTTTTATTTTTCTTTCTATTTTTTCTTTTTATTTTTGTTTTCTTTTGTCCCATGGTCAATAAAATGATCCAGAAAAAAAGAAAAGTATCCCAATAACAGAGCATGAGATGTCTGTGAGGTGTCCAGGCTTTAATCATTATTTTTATGAACAAGTCTGCTGAAAAAACATGAGGTTTCCATTGAAAATTCTATAAAGAGAGCTTACAGTACATTATTATATTGTGGATATTTTCATGGTCGAAAAATGTCAAAATTCTACATCAAAAATTATCAAATTAAAACTTTACTACTTGGATTTTTTCTGAAAAGGTTAGTGATAAAAATTGACAGAAGTCAAATATTTCAGTTTTAACAGCAAAGTTGCCATTTGAAAAAGGAAGGCTATTTACTACTTCATGTATAAAATTCAGGTGATATTAAACACAAATCTAGCAACCAAACAAGTTCCAATCTCTTCTACTGTTTTTTCATAAAATTTCCTTAAGTGAAACCCAGAGGGACCAGAGAACAGCCCTTTAATTGCCAGTGGATTTCACATATTTAGTACATTTATGAAAAGAACAATGTGATGGAGAGAAGAGGGAGAATCCATAATGCATAAACCTTAGATGAAGCAACACTCTCGAAGGCAGTGTCTCTGCACTTACTCAGAAGAGCTCAATCCCAGACCCTAATGCAAGGAGCTGCCTTCAGGGTGAGCACTGCTGTGGCTGGGTTGGGAGTGTTAAGGAGCAGCACAGCCACACAGCACTGCATAACATGCTAAAAGCCCATGGGAATACACCATTAATTTTTGGTGTCTGTAGTGCTGAGGGAGTGATGTAAAGTGAGTTGGAAGGAGCTGAAGAGGCATGAGACCTAGAAACTCTATTTATGATGGGAAATTGAGGGGATCAGTCTACTGAGTCGCTCAGGAGAAGCTTCAGAAATTACTTGATTTCAGTGTTCAAGTGTCCCCCATGCAGAAAATGGTAGCAGATGCCTCTTTACCGTTAACAGAAAGATGTGTAACAATGTACTGTGTGTCATCTGAAATCCAAATTTACGTTTTATGTTTTGAAATTCATGTTATCTATTGGAACTACTTGCTTCTAATAAATTATTTTTCCATTATTATAAAGCTTTAAATCAAAATTTGTTACTTCTCTAATTTATAGTATGGATCAAGCAGAAGACATTGGGCAAGAACATAAATTATTTCATTAAATTTGGTGAATTTCCTGGACAGTGCAGGTTTACTCTCCCAGCTCTGCCATATCAGCTTGTCAGTCCTGCCTCCATGCAGCCTTAACCTTTTTACCCTCTGTTCAGATTCCAGTCTGTTGTCTCCTAAAACCCTTGGCTGGTCAGTTCACAGCTTCCATTCCATGTTTCAGTCTAGCCAGCTTTCATGGTTGACATTTTTCTCCCACAAAACTCCTTCTAGTTCTCTGCATTCACATTAACAAGAACAACTGCCCAGGACTAGCACAGAAGACTGCTAAAACCATAGTTTTCATATTTTTTTAATGGCTTGCATGCTCACTTGCATAAGTTTCACTCACGGTGAGTAATATTTTGTCAGAGAACCACCATAAATGGCTTAGAGCATAACTAGTTCCAAGGAGGAAAGACATAGGCAAGCCCACTCTTTTCAGGGGAAAGAGCATTGAATCACATGCATGAAAACAGTACAAAGTCATTTATTCTCAGATAAAGGGCATATCCTGGATTATTTTATTTATTATTACAGCAGCAACTGATGATCATGGAAGAGAAGAAACTCCCTGCTCCCCACTTACTTCTACAGTCTTGGATATGATATATCCCATTCAGTGACAGGCAGTCCAGAAATGCACCCTTGGGGAAAAGCTGGGATGGTGCCTACTCTCTGCTGGGAGATGCTTAATCAAAATTCTCTGCAGAGAATGAGCGAACTGCAGCTTTGCAAAGGTGGTTCCAGGATGTGTCCCAGTAAAATGTTTTCTGATATGTCATGAAAGTCGAGCCCCAAACACTGCTGCCTACAAGAAGGGTATTTTCTGAGGTAATTCATTTTAGAAAAGTTCACCAAAACTCAACTAGTTTTTCTTAAATTCCCTCCAAAATTCTTTTCAAAAGAGGACAGAAGACACCAAGTTTAGGGATCTGCTTGTTCAAAGGTTAAAAAACTTGGTGTGAAAAAGGTTAAAAAAGGTTGGTAAAAGGCAGTGCTATCAGCCAAGCAAATAATAAAACAGTTCAATAGGCAAACTAAAAAAGATGAGGATATGGGTCCTCTGCAACTCTGTTCTTTTTAATATGTGTTCTGTTCTTTTAAACATGTGACACATAGTGATTTTATTTTAAATTTTTGGATTTTAAGTAGTTTACTAAGGTAATTTAAAACTGGTTTCAGCATGAGGCACAATTGGAGATGTGATTAGGTTGTGTTGCAGGCATTCCCAAAGCTTAGGGTAGCTGAGCTAGGCCCTCTCACTTCTCCTTGGAGAACGAGAAGTTTGTCCCTTTAGAAGACAATTTCAGGTTTCCAACTGCAAACTAACTTTCGGTGCTCAGTATTACTCCAAGAGGAACACACCACTCTAGCATCTAAGGACTCCCCTGATTAGATTTAGGCAGACCTTTATGAATATCCAGTCCCCAGATCTCTGTTCCACATTCCTGTCCATCAGTTTGCCATTTCTATATTTTCCCCAACTCGTGTATTGCCTTATACTCCATAATGGGACACATGGAGGACACAGACTTCAAGCTTTTAATTTGAGTGGTCTTTTGCAGATTTGAGCACAGACTTTTCAAATTATCTGTTCTTTGTTTTTTATTAATGGCATGGTTTGCTTTTCTTTTTTTTTTTTTCTTTTAATTAGGGGTATTTTTCTGAGGCTGATGGTGTGTGAAATGATGTGCCGTCCTGCACCATCAGCCCATAAATAATTCACATCTACCCTGTCTGTACCACAGTAAGTGTACTTACAAAAATCAGGGCTTTCAAAAGATTCTTGACCTGTGTTTTCACTTTTTTTTTTTTTACCCACTAGATGAAGTTATTTTTCCTTTTATTTATGGGGCATATAAGACACTCAGATTTTACTCTAATGGCTTAGGCATCAACATAAGATAAAGGACTAATTAAGGAGCATTAATGTTACTCTACAGCATTTCAAAGGGTGATGTGAGTTTCATTTCATTACATTTCTTATTAAGTACTCTAAACTCCTGTCATGTCCTTTGTCCCATGATAAGCGTCAGTGAGATAAATATCACACCTTTCAGTCTCACAAAGGCTGATGTCTACTTTTCAACTGAACCACAGGCTCTAAAATGCACCCTCAACAGTTTTATAAAGCCCCCATTTTAGAAAATCCCATTCATATCCATTGAGAACATTTATTTTGTAGGTAAGACAACAAGGTAGGAAAATTAAAATTATTTCCATCAGCTGCCCTTATGATTGCTTCTTTTATACCTGAAATCCTTAAGCAAGTCTTGCATGCTTTCTGACAGACTCTGAAAGTCTATGGCAAACACACTGAAGTTGGATCTAGGAATGATCTTATCAATTATTATATTGTACATATATATATATATATATGCTTATATATACTTATATAATTATTTATATTATAAATATAGCTTTAATTACTGTAGCTAGAGATAAAAACTCTGAACAATTATTTTGCTGTACCACAACTCTGAAGTTAGTAAGAGTTCCACTGTAGAATTACATAGTGATCTTTTCCCTTCAAGTTTTTGGTGTTTTTTTTAAGTATGTTAGGACCGCAGAAAGTCAGTAAAAACAAATCATTAGTCAGCTGCCCCATTTTATTAATCTTTAGAGAGCCAAATTTGATCCCTTGTAAGCTTGGAGAAGGAAAGTATCTGAGCTGCTGGTTATCAGGGGAGTTAGCTGGTGTTAGGTCCCTACTGCAGCTCTGCACACTGTTTTGCTCTTTACAAATACCACAAGGTACTGACAGTTCATCTCTTTTCCCTTTTTTCCTTTTAAATGCTGCACTCAGTTTTGTCCAGTGTCTTCATTTATTATTCATGGCTAATGAAGTGTTTGCTCAAGCTGTGTCCTAGTCATCCTCCAATCTCAGCACATATCCTCACTGTGGGACTTGAGCTTATCTCTACATGCACTG
The DNA here is from genome assembly GCF_031753505.1 of Anomalospiza imberbis. Lineage (NCBI taxonomy): Eukaryota > Metazoa > Chordata > Aves > Passeriformes > Viduidae > Anomalospiza > Anomalospiza imberbis. Next base: position 16,941,237 of record NC_089683.1, on the reverse strand, counting down.
AGCCCTCTCATAGACAGCTTTGTCACAGGATGATTTCTGTCACTGCTTACCAAACCACTATTATGTCTCTTGTCCATTTTGTTAAGTAGAGGATGACTCACACAAAAGAAAATAAGTACACAATTTCAAATATAGGCAGAATAACAGATTAATGTGACAATTTACCTTCGTAAGAGCCAGATGGATGCACTTTAAATTATGACTATTTGCCAGTGATGGCAAAGATAGTGTTATGGAAAACAAAGTATTGTATCTTTATAATTTGGCAGGCATGGAACTGAAATCTGACCATGGACCTGACCATGCCTGAGAAATATAGTAAGTCCTCAGCCTTTGTGGGACTCAGGCCCATGCAATAGCTGATTGATGGCAATAACCTCTCTTTAAGGGAGCAGCTGTACTGACATTGCTTTGCAGACTTGAAGACATAACCAGCATTTGCTTCAATCCATGGTTAGTCAGACATAAGTTTTATTAAACTTATTTTTGTTGACACAAGGAAAAGCTAAATTCTGGTGGAAAAATATCAGCATGACACATTCAAAGGCCAATTTTGCTATGACTTAAGACTATATATACACCTTGACCAGTAGATATTTGATATTCATTGCAAGGATGAAATTGAGATGTCAGAGGGCTCATAGAAAAGAGACGGTCCAGAAGCTATTCACCTCTTCTGCAGTGTTCATAATTTAAAGAGGCTGCATGATGTGCAAGTCAGGGTGAGAATTATTCTGTGATTTCCAGTGACTCATAGATCATTGATAATGAGTAAGATTTACCTGTAGAATACATCTGGACAAACTAAAGGCAAATAACAGGAATAAACACAATCTGTTCTGAGTTCTTACCAAGGATGATGTGTGAAATGCAGCTTTGAATATTTTTGAGCTATGCAGACCAATTTCTAGTTACTGTGAAATTGTTTTTATGTGACCTCTGAAGAACATATACAAAAAAATAGCATAAATCTAGTTTGCCTTAAAGTTTTAATTGCACTACCCTTTCTAAACCTGCACTATTCCATCTTTTTGGCTAGACATCCTTACACTGTAATTTCATTAAAGGCTTTATGCTGCAGCATGCTGAAAATCTCCAGAAAATTCTTTGCTTCCTTCAGCTGTATTTGTTTCAAATGAAAATATGAGTGTTCAGCACCAATCTGATCCCTTTCTTAAGAAATGAACTCTGCTCAGATTTGCCAGGCAGCAAATACAGGCAGCAGTTCCCATCTCTCATGCCTTTATGGAATCAGTGAAAATTTTCTAGCAACTCTAGATCTTCTCAAGTGGTAAAACAGACTAACTTATTGAAATTCCAATAGAAAACAGTACATAGAATTGTGTGAGAAAGTCTAATACTAAATTGGTTGATGTTTGTGAAATATAACATACAATTAGCTAGTGTCACTGTGGTGTTGATGCTACTTCTGAGCTTGAACAATTAATTTTACATTTAATTTCTTGAGCTAAAAAAATAGTTTTACAAATGGACTGCTTGCATTACATCTGAAGATGCATTATTGCACCCTGTTTCTGCATTTTGTAAAGCAATTTTAAGTACTTATACATAAAGTGGTTCCCTGAGTAAATTAATCTACTGTTTGTGAAAATTCAGTCCAGTGCTGAGTACAATTACATTTTTTCAGATGTTTTCAAAGACTATAAACTGCTCTGTGGAAAATACTTTCCCCTTTCTAAATTTTTCATAAATAGGAAACGTTGTGCCCAGGAGAGATTCTATTGGTAGGAAAAAATTACACAAGCAGTCAGGATTCCAGCACATTCCAAGGAGCACCCAGGCTTTGTAATCTGACCATGGAGCTCTGGCTTTTCATCAGGGGTATCAGTCTGGGAAAAAAATTGTGATTGTATTCTGGAAATGGTCATCTCAGACTGCTACAGGTAACTGCCTCCCAGATCTCTCCTGAAATGCTACCTTTACTGCCCCTTTAACTCCTAATGCCGTTACAACTCCCATGACACAAGCTGACCCAATGATAGGAGGAGCTAAAAGCAGTGGCAAACTGAGTGCCAGCTTTTTGTTCAGGTAAAAACCACAGTCCTTCACCCCTCCCTCCTGGTTCAGGAGCTCAGGACAAGCCTTCCTCTGTCAAAGGCCCAGACTGTTTTTCAACCCTATCATTCAGGTAATCCTTATCTACACTTGAAAAAGTCAGGAAAATCCTTTCCACCTTTTTTATATCCATTGATAAATCCGTCCAAAAGTGCACTATGTGCATACTGTTATACATTTCTCGAGGAACAAAGTCAATGTCATTCCAGTAGGCAAAACCAAATATCAGTAAACAGAGTTGAGACCAAAGCAAAAACTAAAGGATAGGAAAAGAAAAGAGAAATAATGAAATACCTCAGACTAGTATTTTGATATATATATATATATATATATATATATATATATATATAAAATATATGTGCAATTAAAACATTTACACTGCAATGAAAATTCAGTCATGAATGACTTGTTAATTAGAAATCCATGTTCAATCTGAAGTGAGTGATAATTCATTGTTCTCAGACCAATTCATTGTACCTCAGACCAAGACTAAGCTCAATACTGAGTCCAGACTCTATTAATAGTTTTCCAGTCCAGAGAGGGATCTGTCATCACTGCCATGGGAATTAGTGTCTAGTTCGAACACATAGCATAAGTCACCTGCCTCTCACTGAGAGTCCTGTCCCTACCACATCAAAGCAGAGCAAATACGCCCTTTTACAATGAGTATTCAGTCCCACCAAGCTATCTGCCAGAGAATGGAAATTTCACTCAAGCCTATTAACAATACAGGCAGTAACACAGATGTTTGCACATTGAGTAGGCCATTACTTGAGGGAGTGAGGGTGCTGGCACTCCAGTCTTCAAATTCTCCACATAGAAGGAAACAGCACCTGGAGCAGAAAATGATCCAGGGACAAGCAACCAAAGAGAAAAGGGTGGGTGGAAAGAAAGCAGGAGGAAATCTATTGAAGGAAGAATTCTGTCATGTTCTTGCCAGCTGCTTTTTCTTTTTGTTGAAATACAGGTTTGTCTCTGTTCATGCTCATGCTTGGGGGGTGGGTCTGTGTGTGAGTAGGATCTTCAATCTGCTGTGTTTGCCCCACAGAAGGTGGGAGTCAGCCCATGAAACTCAGCAGTTCCCAAAACCATATGGGAGGCTCGAGAGAAGATGTGAGAAAAGTATGTGGGGGCTCAACCTGAACAGGAGGTTGAGCAGTGGTATATCTATTGTAGCACAGCAGCATGCATATCACAAATCTTTATCCAATGTGCCAGAAGGCTTTTTCAGTCGGGATTACACCATCAAAGCATCTCAGTATCACTCAGTAGTGTTGATTTTGAAAAAAAAAAAAGTGAAAATAGAACATCTGCCAGTGCAGCACATATATTATTACAAAAAGAAGGAGAAAAACAACAACAACTTGCATTGCATGAAAATCTGGCCACAAAGTCAAAGGCTAATCCAAATCACTCAGGAGACCATCTTTGGAATAAGGCCATCTCAGAGTTCCTAGACAACATGGATGTCGTTCATTTCTGCTATAGCAATAATAAAGTTTGTGGCTGCAACAGCCATGGCGCCTTTCAGGACCTTTTCCCTCACCAAAAGCTTTATTTAATTATAAAGCCTAAAAAACCATTGCGCCTCATGACCAGAAGCAATCTATTGTTTCCTGCCTCTTATGCATCTTACAGAGAGTTTCTGCAGTGGGTAAAACCATATGCTTAAAGGTGATATGGCAGTAAAAGAGTCTGATCTTCATCACAATACCAAATGTAAATGAAGGCTGTGAAGGACTGCCCCAAGGCTGGAGAAATAGCCTCAAGTCCAGGTCACCCCCATTACAGGAGGATAAACCTTCCAGCTTTCAGAGAAACCCCTGCCAGCTGTGAGGAGCCCTTGCAAGGGGCTGCAAGACAGAGCCATGCACTGAAGTGGGGCTGGTCTGAGAGTACAACCCAACCTACAGCTCCAACAAAAGAACAAAAAACTGTGCAGTTCCCATGCTGCTTTTGCATAGCTTGTGTGGCGTGTAATGAGCACAATGACTTGGTGTAGTGCTAGCACTGGATTTACCAAATGTACTGAGAGCAGAGTGCATTCGAAAAGACAAATACAAGATGTAGACCACTGAGAAGATGAATATTGACCATTCTAGACATACTTATTTTTAATTGATATTCCTGCACACATTCTGATATTTTAACCTTACTCAATTACTCTCTCTCCCCCTCTCTCTCGTACCTCTAACATACATTTTTTCTGTCCCAATCATTTAATTTTCAGATGTGAATCCATATACTGTCTACTCCACTTCTGGAACTTGCTTTCTTACCAGGGAGCTGGAAAACCAACTGAGATAAACTGAATGATTTTTAGAACTAACCAATTAAGAAGGCTCTTAAAAAGACATAATATTTAAAGTAACTATGAATGTTATTCCTACTGCCCTGAGCCTGGTCTTGGTCACCATGTGTCCATGTTATCCAGATATAATTTATTTTTCTCCTAAAAGCTCTGTCCAGATGTTCCTAAATATTGAATGTCTAGAATTTCATGAAGCTAACAGCTCAAGGAAGCAACAGCTGGAACAACACATCTCCATTTCTCCCCTCCTGTACCTAGGCAGAGCCACTCTTTATAAGATATGAGGAGCTGGCCAGACATATCTGCAGAGAATTGGTAGTACCCAATTTCTTTTCAAAAGTTAATGCAACCTGATTTGAAATTTGCTGGAGTTCTGCACACATGAACATGATCTAAAGCTCATCAAACTAGGTCAACATTCCCTGGCAGAGTCCATTTCAGATCAAGCTGACAAATACACATGGACATATTGAAAGGTAGAAATTTACCGACGTGCACACTTGAAAGAGCATCACCAAAAGGAATTTGCTCTCGATGAGACATACAGTTGACTTACAGTAGGAATCTGGGGACTTGCTTTGTGCAGTGAACAAACACCAGGTATGTAGTTAGGTGTTTCTGAAACTGTGTTGCCTTTAGCACCAGGACAGCCTGAGTGCCCCCCATTCTGATGCACTGCCCAAGCCATCGCTGGTGTGGTCTGGTGATAGCCTGTGCTGGGAAATAAAATATGCAGGAATACTGTCTGCTTCAAGACCTGCCAGAAGTTTGTTGCTATACCATCTGGGCTGTTTTTATTTATCCAGCTGTGATTTCTTTGGGTTTTGCATTTTTAATTAACACGGTTTTGAAGAAGGGGCAATTTTTGTTTAACCTCTTCACCACTGCCTTATGTAGGTGAGGCAAAATACAATTCCATACAAAGGCTCAAAATGTCAAGGAACCATAATTTGAGCTGATTTTACTTTCAAAAAGTTATCAGTTGTTGTTATCCCACATCATGAATTCTGAAACCAGATAATGACTTTTTCCAATTGGAAAAAGGCATATACATGTGGTGAATGGAAGGCTGTAGAGATCAAGACTCAGTTATTCTATTATTAAGTTACTAGCCCCAGTTTTCCCCATCTATACCTCTCCTTTATTCCTGCCCTCTCTTCTCAGCTCTAGAAACTCATTATAAAGAGTTTGAGCTCACCTGTAAGCACACAATTGTTCATGTGCCTGCCTAAATGTTCACTGCTGCTTTAAAAACACTATGCACTATGAACAGAGATTTGACAATTGCATCTATTTAGACAGGCAGCAGTGGGCTAGTACACGCAAATGGAACCCTGCTGTCAGCAGTTACAGCAGGAAAAGACAGTGATCTTGGCAATCCCTGTACATGGGCTTAACTTGATGAGAAGATGACTTAAAATGGGCTTAAAATTTAAACATGAGAGTGCCTGTATGAATAAAACCTTTGATCATTTGCATTGCTGGATTTTAAAAAGATTCTGGCTGAATTTTTCCTTTCCATAACTTAAAGGAAGGAAATACAACTTTCTGTTACTAATTTTCATGTTTTTCTGCGGCACAGGTTTTGTGCTTGCCTCAATCTTTTCTTTCAACAGACCAAAATTATCGGTGTGATTCTGTTTCCTTTAGCACCTCACACAATCCTGCCCAGACTTCAACTGCTTGTCCAGAAGTATTCTGTACATCTTTTGTGGGATCTGCTAGTCCCACATGGACGTCTCAGGCACCATGGGCATATCAAATGGGACTGCATAGGTACATTTAGAAACAAAATTTTTCAAACACAAGCGAAACACATAGCTTTGCTTCCCTTTTTAAAGACAGACCACCCTCAGACAAGTGGTGCATTTCAGGAACTAAAATGGCAGTCCATGACTCTAATTTTCTCACACATATATTAAAATATAAAAATTAAAACAGAAAAATATCAAATCCTTAGTGGCACAAACAGTAATATTCAACGGGAATGCCATGTTCCATTAAGATTATCATATTTCTCAATGTAGAAGCTATCCCAAATAATATAGAAAGCCATACTAATGTCTGTGGCTGTGGTGAGTTGACCCTGACTGGATGCCAGGTGTTGTCCCAAGCCACTCTGTCACTGTCTTACTCAGCTGAGCAGGGGAGAGAAAGTATAATGCATAGCTGGTGAGTCAAGATAAGGGCAGGGAGAGATCAGTCGCCAGTAACTGTAATGGGGAAATTAATTTAATTTATTACCAATAAAATCAGAATATTATAATGATAAAACCAAAATCTTAAAAATGCCTTTCTTCCCACTCCTCCCTTCTTCCTGAGCTCAACTTCACTCCTAATTTTCTGTACTTCCCTGCCAGTGGTGCAGGGATTTGGGAAATGGAGCCTGTGGTCATTTCATCACATATTGTCTCTGTCACTGATTCCTCCTCAGGGGCAGGACTCCTCACTGCCCCGTTGTGGGGTCCCTCCCACTGAAAACAGTTTTCCACAAACTTTTCCAACATGAGTCCTTCACAAAGGCTGCAGTTCTTCAGCTGCTCCAGTGTGGGTTGTGTTAACTGTCTACAGACTCCATCAGCTTCCAGAATTCCAACTGGGCAGAAACTTCTTGTGGCAGAAACTTCTGCCCCTGGCTGAGTATATGATACAGGGAATTGCAGATCACAGTAATGCACATGACATTTGAAGCACTGGCATCTAAATGATGCTCAGAGTTGTGTGATTTGGCCACTCCACCATTCTGCAACTGCTGAAAGCATGACTGGGTGTTCTTTTCATAGTCCCATACTTTGTGCTGTAAGTCATGCCAGGAGAAAAGTAGATGCTCCCACTGATGATCATTTCATTGCCATCCTGCCCAGCAATGCTCTTCACAGCACCCTGCTGTCATCAGGAATAATGTTCATGAGCCAACCCAAGGGAAAACTTTAGCCAAACAGAAGAAACTCATATCCATTGCAGTTAACACATCTGCAATCACATGCTTGGAGAAAGGCCTGAAGAATATGAATGCAATCTGCTCATTCTAGGTACCTAAATTTTAAGGTTAAATTTCAGGCACTGTCTGAAACAACTTTAAAGTAAGATTTTCAGTTCCCTATGCAGAGGTATAAGGGCTTTTCAAGGTTTCCAAAAAGAAGATTTACCAGAATAATTTTCAGATGGGATCTTGCTCTAACATTCCTTCAAACCTCAGATAAAGACCAATGCTCAAAATTCCCATGGCTAAGGTTTAAGGAGTCAAAACCATAGTGTTAGTAAGGTAGAGGCCCTAAGAACATAAAAATTTCCAGGTGACTACTAGCACTACCTAAAATAATATTAAAAATGAACCATAAGTTGTAGAGAAGTGTGTCCTCAGACATCCAGCCCCACTGATGAGAACCATGACAGCAGAATACATCGCTGCCCTGGAGCAGCATGACTTTAATCTGCTCTTTGCACCTCCTTGCTAGGCATGGAGTTAAATGTATGGATTCTCAAGGAAGGAAAACTCATAGAAATCTTACAATGATTTTTTCACTCTCTCTTTTAGGAGTGATGATCTGAGTTAGAACTGTTTTTTAATATGCCTGAGGTTTTACAGCCTTGAAAATGCAGAGTAGACAGCAGTAGACAGGAGAGAATTTAGTTACCAGCACTTCTTTCTTTTTGTTCATCTTAACATTCTCTTAAATGTAGGCTTAAATCATTTAATTGCTAACTGTGAATAACACTGCTAGTCTGAGAAGCCACAACAAGTTTATATGGATGCATAACTGTACAATCCAAATTTCAGGAATTAATTTTCTCAGCGTCTTAAATCTTGTAAAATGTTTTGCAGTAAATTTATTCTACTACATCTAATAAGGCTTTTTTTCTGCACTATCATTACATTTCTTCAAAGCATTTCCAATAAGAACACTCCAAATTATGTCCCCTCAGCTAGTTCATCTGTTCAGTCAATAAGCAACATTTTATTGCTTTTATGAATTAAGCCCACTTTACATCCAATCATTTTGCAAACATCTGTAGCCGATTCAGTCTAGGGAGCTTTTGAAAAATCAATCAGCAGGGAACAGCTTTCACTTATTTTTCTTTTTTTTTTTTTAATTTTAATAAAGTGTTTACACATGTTTGCGCCATATGAAATAGGAAAAGCACTAAGCTTGGTTGTCATATCTGAACATTACGGTGAAGCTCACCTTACATATGTAGATTTTTTATCTAAAAAGGAGACATGATGACAGCATTAAAATGATAAAGTATTAATAATTTCTGTCCTAGCAAAGAGCAGCTAAACCAGAGATATTATAGCAGCTCAAGAGTAAGAGTAAGAAACCATAATGAAATTTCTAAGTTTTATAGCAAAGCTGCAGTATTTCAAATTTTTTTCTTCTACTGTGTTGTGTTTGTTAGGAAACCACGAAGAAAGAAAGAGAAACAGTTTGGAAAGAACTTAAAGGATTGATATTAAAGAATATTGAGACTTCATTATTTTTCTTTTGAAAATTGCTGATTCATTAATTTCAAACTTCTCCAAAAATGTGATGAGAATAAAATTGTTGCTTAAAATTAAAAACAATTCTACCCCAGATTAACCCAAAGATTAGGATATTCACCTCAAATTATAAAAAAAAAAAAAAACCAACCAAAATTCACTTTCATTAACCTAAGGACCTGAACCCATTTCTTACTTGCACCTAAAATCCTGGGATACTCCCAGGTTAACTTGAGGGTTTTTTTAACTTTGAAAGGTCTTAGTTTCATCAGATTATATAATTGTCTAGATTTTGGATAATTTTTTGATATGGGAAAATACTTTTTTCACCAGCTATCCTTGGAATTGAGGCTTAGTTGTAACTTCTAGCTTGATGATTCCTAAGCCAAGTTGATTTCAGTGTGTCATTCTGTAAAGCAGAGATCATTCCCCTCATTCTATACCTTTGTATTTTCTCTAAGTGAGCTGAAAATAGTTTAAGCTTGTTTGCTGTATTTTTTTTTTACAATGCAGTACAAATTAACAACAGTAAGTTGTGCCCATCTGGTGTTTCCTCTGGTTGATGTGGGAGTGAAGAGGGACATATTTCTGTCTGAATAACCTTGGAAGAAAAGCATATCAATTATGAAACACCAGAGCAAACTGTGAAAATCTGAAGCAAAGTGCTGGAGTGGTGACTTTTCAAAGTTTACAGTTTTAGGAAAGTTAATTATATTCACTTCAGGTAATTATCTTAATGGCCAGAATACTTTCTGATATCAGTTATTGCTCAGTTAGTGAATCCAATAAGGAGAATTGTTGTGAGGTTGAAGGTATCAGAAACCAGGTTCTTAATTTTCTAAACCATCTGTCAAATCATTGCTTTAATATCCACATACATATTCCTTGAAAATGTCACCTAACTGGTTTATAAATTGAGTACATTTGCATATAAAATACTTAATTTTACATTTTGAAGCTTAGCAAAGGGCAGGTCTAATATTTCATCTTGTTATGAATGTTACGTTTGATATCATGTTAGGGGAATTCACTTGGAAATTTATATACCTTTTACAACTTGTAGAGATTTTTACACACTTGTGGAATAAACTGGAGTGTTACTGCTTCTGCTGGATATTTTTTGACTGCTTTTGCTCAGGAGAAGGTGAGAAAGCTGACACTGCAAGAAGGTGGGGGATTTCTGCTGCCCAGCAGCAGAACAGTTTGATGCAGAACTGCTCTGGCCCAGTCCTTGAAACTGCTTGCAGTCCTTTGGGGAAAAAGGGCTTGTGGAAGCAACAAAGATTCTATCCTGAAACTGAAGCCCTGTTTGGCATGAGTCAGCCTGTGCAAGAATGGTCTGAAGTCATTCTGCCTTGGAGAAACTGCCAGGAGTTTTGTTCTGGAGCCACCAGAAGGGAGTGACCATGAAGGCTGCAACCAGTGGTGGGGGAAACGCCCCGGTTCTAGAGGACAGCACCATGCAGCTCCACCTCTCATCTCTCCTCAACACCTCAGGACACTTGGGACCACTACCTGCAGGACTTGACCAGAGCTCCTTTTCTCCTGCCCCACCTATGCACTGACTCCTTGGTTTCACACTGCAGGAAGGGCTGGTAAAATGAAACATCTTAACTCTCTTCAGTCTTCTTTCTTGTTTGTACGTGTCTTCCTTACTGTGCTTGGTTGCTTTTGATAGGTGGTTTTGCTTTTGTTCTCTTAATTTTTTCTTTTGCCCTGTGATCCATGGGAATAACCTTGCTGTACAATTAACATGGGTGACCAATCTATTTGAATGTACTTGGCGTGCTAACTATTTTTAAAAAGATTCTTATAGGTGTTTAATATACGTTGTTGGCATTTTATTTGGGAAGGTCATTTGAATATTTTCTCAGAACTGTTGAATTGTTTATTGATGTCATAATTAATTGTGTTACTTCTGATGTTTGCTTTCCTGGGCACCATTTCATGTAATTAAAAAAACCCCAAACAACAACAAAGAAAGCAAAGACAAACAAAACCTCCACAAAATTAAAATATAATTAAATAAATGACTTGATTTGTTTAATGTTTGTTTTTTTTCCTTAGATTTTTTTTAACATTTCTTAAAAAAAAAAAAAGGAAGGAAATTGAATAAAGAAAGTGACTTACATATTTTTCTCTCAAACGGAAGTTTTAGGTTATTGTTTGGTGTTTATCTAGAGCTGGGGATTACATGTTTCCAACCTGTATATTGACAGTTTCATTAAATGCTTAGGACCAAATTTGGTAAACCTGCTTTATTTACATGCTGAGGGCTCTATAAGCTTCAGCGCCCACACTGGGGGAACTCAGGGCACGTATCTGAGATAGCACACACAGTGTCTCACAGACAGAGCCAGTACCAGTGATGACTGATTTCGGGAGGATGGTTACAAAAATTATAGTATTTCTGCCAGTCACTTGGAAAGTCTCTATCCCTAAAGATGGTAAACAGAAACAGTTGATTTAGCAATCACCACAATAGAAGACATAGAAAACTTCAGTGAGGAGGCTGTAGGCAGTAAAGAAAGAAAACTCCTGAAGCAGATGAGCTGTTGATAAAATGGAAGTACTTTATGTTGGCAGATGATCTGTCTAGGAGGCTCCTGTTCAGATTTCTCCCATCTTTCCCTGAATTCTCATCCCACTTCCTTCTCTTCCTTTCTTCTTTTCCAGCTGTTCCCCACAAAGCCCCACCTGTGCTGAATCATGTGGAGGTTGGTGCTCTCACAGAAGCAGCAGAGAGCTCCAGTAGAGGTAAAGTGAAACACTCGAAGTCAGAAAGACCCTCACACGTCCCATTGAAGCAATTCTGCAGTGTGAGGTTCGTAAAGGGCCAATGTCTTTGTAGCTCTTGTTACCAGAAGTTTAGTCATATTATTTTTGGCTTTTGTCCAGCCACTGTGTAACCCTAGTGCAAAGTGCATTTTCAGCCATGGGAGCTGAAGTCTACGCTGGGAAATATGTGTGAAAATCAACATCATGAGCACTTAAAAGCGGTGACTACTGATACATCATGGTGCTTCTTTTAAGGCTGTCCCATAAACTAAAGGGCAACATAGACACCTTGAGCTGAGGTCACCTAGGTATCCATGTACACCAGACTGCTGTCACCAGGCACTGCTTTTCAGGGGAGCTCTCCTACAGAGGTGGTATTTAGACTTTTGCCACAAGGACTGTTCCTGTGTCCTTAGATCTGATCCCTGTGTCTAGTTTAAGTGAACTGAACTAGCTGGGATGATTGCTGCACTTAGTTCAGTGACAATAGTTGGGACATGGCAACCGTAACATAATTGTTGTTAGATCAGGCAGTTTACAGGAACAACCACGCCCAGGACTGAGCCACTGCGATCTTCTAAATTGGGGGGTGGGGGGTGTGTGTGTGTTTGCTTTGCAGATCAGACTACAAAAGTGCAGACAGGCTCATAGCTTCCCTGATGAGCAGCCTTTTCTTGGCAGTTTCAGTCTTCACTGATACAGGTTTAGTCACTACCTAAGGAGCAAAGTTCAGCCTTTTTTTCAGCTGCATCCTCTGCTCTCTGAGTGATTTGTTTTGCCCTCCCAGTTGTGTTTTAATAGTCTCTAAAACTTATACTTCTAGCATAGTCAGCAAAAACAGCACTGGGATTCAGAATCTCACAGACAAACTGTCAAAAATGAAACCAACTGTTCATTAACATTTTTAACTGCGAAGAAAAGGTCTGGGGATCTATACAGTTAGTTTTCCCGTTAAACCAATAGCATAAGAAGCATAACTATCATTTACGCGTTTCTACCTTTAGCGTGGCCCAGTAACGTGAGAAAATGCATTTTTTTAATATAACTAATAATCATTATGAGGTGCTAATTACCAGATTTGAAAGCACTTCCAGCCTACATAATTTCATTGTTTACAATATTAGCTGCAAAAGTGAAAAAAATTGTTTGTGACACCCCTTGGACAAAGACCAGAATGTAAATTTGCATTAATACTTCAGTAAACAAATGATCATCAAGGAAAGATTTAAACACTGAGGTGGTTTCCATTCTTCCTCTCTGTTCCCCCCTACTTCCAGCTTTGTTTCTCCTGTCATTACAAGTATCTCAGCTGCATTTTCAAATGTTTGATTATCATGTAAGCATACTCTATAAAATGGTACATAATAGCTTCATAACCCATATGTTCCCTACCATGACAGAACAAAAGCATTTCTTGTGTTTCATTGTAGGAACTAAATAGGAACTGTTCATTCAAATCTCCAACTTCCCCAAAATGAAACACAAAAAGTAGGTGTGAGCTACAATGTTCTGTGCAATCCAATGCAAATGTATGCAAATTTCTTCATATTAGAATCATTGTCTAGTTGTCATCCTCACATGGGGCACATCAAAGCCATATGACCTGATTTTGCACCTGCTGTTTAATTAAATTTACAAGGCAGACACTCTCTCTACTCCCGGTGATATACAAATCCATTTTTACTACCGCAGCTTCTAATTTACAAGGTAGTCGACTGCTGTGTTTCACTGTCAATAGCTGCCCAACTGCTCTTTGTTAAAGTGAAGATTAAAAACTGAAAACTGGCCACCATTTGAGTGTATGAATTAAAAGAAATATTAAATGTGATTTCCCTCTTCACCTTTTTAAAGAAATCAGCCAAAAGGAAAAGTACAGTAGGAACACTTGATACTGATTATAACAGTCTTGATTTTTCATTCCCCCTGCTGTGAAGAGGCCGAGACACAACACTTTTGTCAAGTTATCAATAGTTTTTTTCTGTTTTGCTGAAGCCATATGTTGAAATGTAGCAATGTACTAGTGCTAGTAGCAATGATATTAACAAAGCTGTCTCTTTTCCTGGATGATCATGCAAAGTTTTCAGTATTTATCCTATTGAATTCACGTCTTGCTTGGAAATGATTTTGCTGATCTTAATTTGGTTTTTTCCCCCAAAAAACAAAACCTGTTATTTTTACTGCTTTCAGTGTGCAGCCAATAAGGCTGCAATAAGTCAGTAAGTCAGAATGCTCAGTACTATGAAATTTTTCTCTCTCTTTTAGACCAACTCATCAGCTGGTGCTCTGCTATAGCTAACTTAATTAATGCCAAAGTATTATTTAGGTGTGTGAAGAGCAGAAATTTTAAGTTACTAAAATGCACTAATTAACCTTTATTTCACATAAAAATCATAGAAGCATATTGTTGTTTGGATTGGAAGGGATCTTTAAAGATCATCTAGTTCCAACTTCCCTGCCATGACAGGGACATCTTCCACTGCACCAGGTTTCTCAAAGCCCCACCCAACCTGGCCTGGAACACTTCCAGAGATGGAGCAGCCACAGCTTCTCTGGGCAACATGCTCAAGTCCCTCAACACCCTCATATTAAAAGCATTCTTTACAACCATTCTAAATCTACCTTCTTTTGTGTTAAAACTCTTGCCCTTTGTCTTGTTGCCACAGGTCTTATAAACCCCTCCTTAAGTATTGGAAGGCAGTAGTCTCTCCAGAGCCTTCACTTCCTTTTGCTAAGCAAGCATACTTGAGTTTAATTAATAAAAATTATTAAGATTATATTTAACTGAAAACTATTGCTAGCAACACACCAGATAAGGGGGGGTGGGGGGGGAATGACCATTTGCTCACTTTTATAGATAAAGAAAAGCAGCAATAATTGCAATACCATATTCACAAGTGGTGAGACGTTTTCTGCGAGCTACCTTTAACTACTGAAATTAGCTCGTTCTCACCTTGTTTATACTTAATTTAATGACACATTCTCTAGGTAGCTCTGAGGATAGATGGGAGAGGACAGGGGACCGTGCTTTAGTGAGTCAAGCCGTTCTGATTGTTCTAACTGCAAGAGCCAGGAGACATTTTTGGGGCTGCCCTTTGGGTAGCAGCACACGTTCACTCAATAACAACTATATTTGATGGAGAAGTTAGAACTAGTCCTTACAAATAAATGAAAGATGCTTCCCTCACACATACCCCATTTTTTTTATTAACTACGTGCTGCAAATAACTGAGATTAGCAGTGTTTTCTGATGCTGCAAAAGCCAAGCTTTGCCACTCTAAGAGGGAAAAAAGAAAAACAATGAAAACGTTTCTTAAGACCCTGTCTATCTCGAACCCTCCTGTCACAGTTATAATATGGAGCAAATTAGCCCAAATTCCTGAACTGGTCCCTGCAGACTAACTTGCTGTAGCTGCTGTGACCCTCTGGATGCCAGCAGCCAGTCCCAGAGCTATCAGCAGCAGTCCAGGTGACCCAAGGTGGTCACAGAGCTGGTGCTGTGCCAGACGCTCACCAGCGTGGAGCCACGAGGAAATGCAGCTTGGTGGTACAGGCAGGATGTGGCTGTGATGCTTCTGGGAGCTCCCTGAGAAGAACTTACTCTCAGGAGACAATTGTCTCAACCCTCAATCCTGTAGTTATTAGGAATGTCCCATGCTTTTACATCAGCCCTGGTTCCTGTATAATTTTCTTCACAGATTATGGGATATATACCATTTCTGAAGTTACTTGACACAGTTTTTCCTAGCTTCCTTGGGTTATACATCAATTGTAAAACTCTACTTCCTTGAGTTCCTTTAGAAAAGTTAATTCAGATCAAATGTCTCCAATATTTCCAGGACAGTGGGTGTGTATTTCCAGCACAGCTTTTCACTCCTTAACTTCTCTTTTCACCCTGAGGGTATCTCTGTGAGTGTGGAAGCTGTTCTTTGTAGTAAGGAAGTCACATCAGGTGTAGCTCTCACTTCAGGTGGAGCTGCCAAAGATTCAAAGCCTCAGCAAGGCAAACTTTTCAAATAAACCCAAAAGTGCAATAAAAAACAAACAACCCCAAACCAGAAATAAAAAGACCACAATTGGCTCATATTTGGACAAGTTTGGACACAACTAAAAGATCCAGTGGGAGCTGACAGCATAACCTTGCCTGGTGTCTTCTCATCATGTAAATGGCTATACACTATGATCCTTTGCCTACTTTGAACATTTTAGAATATACATTTTAGAAAAGAGACAATAATTAATACTTAACTCTTAAATAAAATACAAACTAGTTTCCACACAGTCCACTTTAGGTTGCAGTAATACCTTAATTTTCCTGTTGATTCATATTTTAATGAGGAAACTATTATTGCAGTATCTTCATTGTTTAATTAAAATTATAATTAGATATTAAAATGCTAAAGCACAAAAGTAAGTTCTTCCTGAAGGGTATCCTCAGGAAAACAAAGACTTATAAGGGTTTTTATGGCTTTGAGAAATTAGATGTGGTCACCAAATTGCATCTGATTTTTTTTCAATAATAATTGCCTCACTAAGAACATATCGGGCTGCATAAAGAATTACTGGATTATATTTAGTAGCCTGTATAATGAAAAAGGTCATTCTTGATAATCAGTGTCGAACTTTAGGCTCTAAACTCTATAAATCAAGCAAATCAATGGTAAAAAGCAATTACACTTAGCATTTGCATAGTGTTAAAAAAACACAGACCATAGAACTAATAAACCTTCAGGGTCCCAATCTAATTCATTTCCTCTCCACTACAGCATTAACAGCATTCAATATTTCATCATTATATACTGTCTAACATTTCGAGGCAAATAAAGAATAAGGTAGGAAGATATAACTACCTCTTCCAGTAAGAATAAATAAATAAGAAACTATAGATCCAAAAACATATAATAAATAATAATATTGATACAGATGTAAAGTAAATGATTGATACATAAGATAAAAAGTTCCCAGTTACATTTCAGAATCAGAAAGCAGGATAATAAAAGCAATTTAAGGATGTTCTGATCCAGATAAGAATATCTGTGGAGTTAGGGGATCCGGAGCCTCTGGAGATCTGTTTTCCTCTGATGCAGCAGATAGAGGATGGGCAGGATACCCCAGCACACCTTGGGTGGAATGTGAGATACCAGCTTCTATGAACCCAGATGGATTCTGAACATCCATAGATGACAATGGGAGATATTGATATGTAGATATTACATTTGGGTATTTTAGTCTTGAACTTAATCTCAAAGTAAGAATCTGCTGAAATGGATGGGCTCCACTTGCCTAAAGATAGACATATAGTGTAATCTGAGATGCCTCAGCACATCTTGAGCTTCAGCTGCTCCAGAGGACAAGGATGTCCTTCTGCTGCAGTGCCATACTGCCAGGTCTTGGGGCATGTGAATGGCATTTTACTTTTCTGCCCGTGTAGCTCAGTCTCACACAAATATGTGCATATGTTTTCAAGCAACCCAAGAAACACACTGCTAAGAAATCAAGCTTCTGGGACATGATGCAATATCAGACATAGCATGGACACAGGAAAAGCAGTGGTGACTGAAGGCCTGCTGCTGATGGGTACATGGTCCTGTTCAGAAAGCACAAAACCCAAAGCTAATGATCCCTGCAAATGAAGAGGGTTGGACTCAATCACCCACAAATAACCCTTCTGCCTCATGGTATTAGAATAGGAAATAGAGACCAGTTTGTTTGGTTACTATCAAAGAGAAGAAAGACTGGAAATTTTCTGTCACGTGAGGTTCTGGTTAGGGAAGTCACAGCCTCTTCGCTGCACTTGCACCAGAGAGGAAACATGGCTTTAGAGATGAGATTCCTTGCCCATGTTCGAGTCACTACACAGCTTTGCATTTTGTAGTGTTTCATGACAAGCCTTGACAAGTTTGACCATCATTAATGGAAGTGATTTTATGAATTTGCATTTTAGCTATTTTGAAATTTTATTCCAGGTAATTTCTGACTATTGAAATTGGTCATCTTCTAAAAATGTGTATGATGGGTATTATTCTAGGCAAAGACCAGAAGAATTATAAATAAAGAAAACTTAGAAGGAGAAATGGTATATGGGCCTTCTGGCATTTTTGTCTTTTGTGCATGATATGAAAATATATAAATGAGCCAGAAAGGCAGATTTTTTCAATATCTTTCCCAAGAGCTGATTTCATTTGGACTCTTGTACGTTACCAATATCAATAGACTGCTAATGTCTACGTTCATTGTGTATTAAAGGTTTTATCCATGCAGCTCCATGGATGTAAATGTCCCGTAAATTGAGTCCAGTATTTTTCCAGCTTGGCATCAGTAGGGGGGACATTGCACCTATTAGAATTTAAACTGGGTGACAGGACCATAGGTAAGATTTATTATGCAGGAAACATCAGCCACAGAATTGACATAAAAGACAAATCTTAATTGCAAAAATATGGCAACAATGTCTTGTAAAGACAACATTACAGTTCATTTCTGGGCTGTACTGAATGGTGAATATGTATTGAATTTGTCACATTATTTTGGGGAAACACAAAAAATTGAAAAGCTTAGAACTTTTGTCTGTCCTCATGCTTTTAAAAGAATTGGCTGATTTTTCATATGTACTTATATGGAATTTTAAGAAATAGTGGCTGTGCCTTACAAATGCTTCCTTTTGTCTCTCTGAAGTATGCAAAACACTTTATTTCAGATAGAACAAGCTGTTTCATTTGAAGGAAGAGAACATTGGAAGGAAGAGGCTTGTATTAGCAGGGAGAACAAATATTTATGTTATAACCTGGACCAAAGCATTTGCATTGTGTTTTAGTTTGATTACCCACATTGTCTTCTCATTAACACCAGCAGCATCTGAATAGCTGGACTGCAATCTCCTCATCTGTCGGTCATGGAAACCACTGTGACCGGGGTGAGCCGCAATCAGAGCGAGCAGCCGCGGCGTGACAGGGCAGGAGCAGAAAGGGATATCCACACTGCTTCCTCAAAGGGCTTTGGGTTAAACTGCTTCCTCAAAGGGCTTTGGGCTAACAGCCTGCAGCTGGACAGCTGAGGCCATGGCTGGCCACAGCTTTGTCCTGACCACTGCCCATGGGGTCAAGTTCACCCTTGCAGTAGTGATTATCTCTATCTCAAGTGTGTCTTGGAGTGTGAGGCTTCCTGCTGAGGAGGTAAAACAGAGACGTACAGGAGAGAGGCTGAAACAAGAGTAAGGAGCAGAATCAGAGCTGAGCCACAGCCAGTTTTGTCCAAAGTGACTGAAGGGAGCTGCTGGAGTAAGCGCCTGAGAGGGCTCTGCAAAGCACAGAGCTCTTTATAGACTCCATTCTAGCTCATATGAAGTATTTTTAAAAACAATCTCATTTATTTTCTAATAATAGCTTTGTTTTTGAAAATTAACAGACTTTTATGTACTTTGGTGGGCTCTGGTCAGCTTTGTGGTGCCTCACTAATGTCAGGGGGATCCTTATTTTTCACCGAGTTTTTGCAAGGGAAAGAACTGGTCAAGGTGGGGTGTGTGTGTATAGGCTGGAACCCAAATTTTTGTAAGTCATATGTGACTCTGAGTGAGGGTGCAAATTACAAATGTGCAACTATTTCAATAGTTTTTAGGGTTTTTTCCATTTAAAAACAGCATGTTAGAGTTGTTCACCCCTGCTGAAACTTTTCCTCATTTATTCAGTGCTGAAAAATGGTGGAACCACATGTGCACGGCAATGGTAATTGAGGTTTCTTGAGGCAGAAATCAAAAGGTGAAAAAAGAGTGCCCTCTGACATGCACTCATAGGAGCTGAAATGAAAAACTCATGAAATATCAGTCAAGACATGAATATCGCTGAAGGTTCAAGGTAACAATAAGAGGAACAGCAAAAGGTCATCTTTAGTCAACTTAGTAGTAAGAGAAAGGGTGCTTTTCTGAAAGCATCAATATTTGTGGCCCTCCAGCCCCCACCCCAAACCCTCTAGAAAGGAAAATTAATGAATTGAGGATGAGATTTTTGCCTAACCAGTTATTTCAAGCGTCACACATGCATTTTACTTTATGAAAAAGGTAACAAAGCCTGCAAACAGCCTGAGACATCAGGTCTGAATCTCCCTGCTCTTACTTACCCACACCAAATTACCTAATAAATATAGTTTATTTGCTCTTAAAGTTTAATGGAGTTTGAGTTTCACACTGCCATGTTTTTTGCTTTTATTAATGAAATAAAAACAACTTGTGCTTTATCTTCTAGTAGAAGAACTTCTAAACTCAGTTGCAGTAAATGTCCAAAAGTTCCCTTGGTCTGTCAAAGCCCCTGAATACATTCAAAATTGTGGTGGAAAATGGAGATTTTTTGCAGTGTACAGGATGTTGTAACTCAAACTGAGTTAGAAATTTGAAACATCTCTGCATAGGTCTGACTGGAAAAATATCTGTGAAAAGAACAAGAAAAAGTTATTTTATTATTTTAAGATCTACCTCACACTGAGAGTTTTCACAGTGGTTTACTAGCTGCCTACCCCAGATGTAAAACAAAGTTTTCAGTCTTCCTCAGTTCAGTCTCTTAAATTTTCTCACAGTTCAATACATATGGTGTTTTATGCAAATAGATATGTATCTTAACTATTTTTTTACATCTGCCCTTGCAAATGGGCATATTTGACTTTAAATATGATAATTTCATGCTCAAGAAAATATTGTATATACAGATAATTAAAGTGAATAATGGGCCTGTTCTAATTCTGACTTCTAGGATTCCATACATGTGCAAATTAGAGACCACTTGAGGAGAAACATTTGCAATATTTTAATTAATTTTATAGGTTAAAACACAAGAATCATGGGGCATGTCTAGAAAGGTTATATGTGGATATTCTCAGTTCAGTCAGAGAGAAAAAGAGAGGGTTTTCTAACCAGGCAAGAGCCTGGGAGACAGTTGGGAAAGAATGTAAATAATTCTCTAATCTATCTTGTTGTTCACATTGTTTATAGATAGGTTCTGCCACCGTGCGTCATTCACTGCACACCAATGGTGTGAGATGTTTTTACTCTAAGACCAATGAAATTAGTCTGCATTATGTTATCTATAAATAGAGCGGTGCATTTGAAATAAATCAGAGTTCATTCTCTTTGCCTTTGACTTGGAGTCTTCTCATTCCCGTCCTGCTCTACAGCGACAGTCATATGCTTTCTCTAGCACTGCAAGCTTCTAACAGATTATTATCCCCACTGGTCCCATAAATAAATACATAATAATAATAATTCATATTGTTTCTTGGGCTTAAAATTTACTTGATATCATAAAATGGACATAAGCAAAGACAGTCCCTTCCACACAGAATCCAGTCTTTGGTGATGCTGTGTTTGCCTGAAGGAGCTAAGAGCCCTTTTGATATAGCCACCAGTTTCATTCTTTCCCCCACTTTCCTATGCTTGTCTGGTCTTTTCCATTGTTAAGACTTGCTCTGGTGAACCTGTAAGCTGCTTCTACCACAACTGCATCAGTGTTTTTCTCTGTACCAGCCTCTATATAAGAGTTGTCATTGTAGAGCTGGTCTGCAAAGCCAATGACCTCTCTCTAATATGTTATATTATGAACTTCTGGGGCATAGTCTGCAACTTGTTTGAGCCTCTACTAAATAGAAGAGTTGATTAAAAAAATAAATGCTAAATATGTAAGTAAAACAAAACAAATTTGATTTTGGTATGGTAAATGTGAAGGTAGTCCTACTGGAGGAGCACAAGGTTTGTGGGGTCACTGTTGAAGCCAAAGAGTTGTATGATGTGAAACACAAATGGCACAGAAATGAGGTGTAAGTGATTAGTGGAATTTGTTTCAAACTCTGTTATATGTTCTAGCAAAGGACATTGAACAAAATATGTACAGTGAAGTTCTCGTCCTTCAGCCAGGAAGGGATAAAAGGCTCAAACCCTTCACATACACCACAGGCAAGATGAAAGGGATCAACTAATGCTTTATGCCAGACTATTCCATCTGAAATCTGGTTTTAAGCTGTTCTGAAGTAACAAAAAGGAAAGAAGTATTTTTCTATACAAATTCCCAGAACATATTTAATCTAAATGCTTATGTGTAATTGTAATTTTCTGTTTTCACAGTCCTGCAGTTGCTACTTGTGAATTCACTGTACAAACCCATGGTCGATTCACTCATTCAGCTGCAGTCAAATAGTACACCATGATGTTGTATGGTCTGTCTTCTAAAAGGGAAAGTTTCAGCAAGGAAACCTAGTAAGATTTTTCATAAAGACATGCAGTTTCTTAATTTCCAAGAAAATAATAGTGTCCTCGGACCTGACAGCCTAGGGCACCCTCTTCTGCACTTCACCAGGCAAACTCTTAAAACTGCTGCTCTATACATATGAAATTGAATAGATTTCTGTAAACATCTTAAAACCAAGCGAAATAAAAGTACACCATCAATTAACACATTTGAAATTAAATTATAAGTAACTGAAATTAATTTCAAGGGGTTAAGGGATTTCAAGTTCAGATGGTATTTTAGTGCTGATCAGACATACTGTATTTACAGTTTCACCTAAATATGAAGTAAAGCTATATAGTAATATATAGTAATTAATTATAGTAATTCCATGTGGTAAAAACAATGAACATGATTATTAGGTGGTTCTGGGACTAAAATCCTCATCATTTCAGGCTGCTGCAGGAAAGGCTGAATTCAAGTTCCCTGAATAATGTGATTTACACGTCTTACTGAATCATTATTGTAATCTTCGGTTACAAATTGATTATTTAACTTGGTGAACCCTACAAGTTTTCTTTTCTTCCAAACAGATATTCATTTCACACCACTTCATTTTAGCAGTGCAGATTGAAACTTAAAAGGGAAAAATTCATCTACAGGTTACAGGTTATAGGAAATGTGAAAATGTTGTTTTACTGATATTAGAAGTAAATAAATTCAGTTTCTTTGTGGGTGCCTCCCAGGTAAACCTATGTCTGTCTGCTTCACTTTCTACCATGGCTGCCTCTGATTTCTTTTGTTTCATCTAGAGATTTATAGCTGCTTTTGCAGCAGAACAGGACTGGGAACAATCTAACCATCAGCTTATGTTTTTCTGTGAGTTCCTCAGTTTACCGAGTGTCATGGTTTAACTCCAGTTCAATTCCGTGTAGCTGCTCACTCACCTCCCCCTTGCTGGGATAGGGGAGAGAATCAGCATAGTGGAAGTGAGAAAACTCATGGGCTAAAGTAAAAACAGTTTAATAGGTAAAGCAAAAGCCATGCATTTAAGTAAAGCAAAACAAGGAGTTCATTACTGTGTTTACTCATAGGCAGGCAGGTGTTGACAGGACAAAAGCACATAGCCTCAAGCTGCACCAGGGGAGGTTCAGGTTGGACATTAGCAGGAATTTCTTCATGGAAAGGGTTGTTAGGCATTGGAATGGACTATCCAGGCAGAAGTCATCACTGTCCTTGGAGATGTTAAAGAAAGAACTGGATGTGGTACTTACTGCTGCAGTCCAGCTGACAAAATGGTGTTTGGTCAAAGATTGGACTCATTGATTATAGACATCTTTTCCAACATAAATGATTCTGTGATTCTATGTTCAGCCATGCCCAGGAAAGCAGGGCTGCATTAGACATAATGGTGACTTGGGAAGACAAATGCCATTACTCCAAAGATGTTCCCTTCAACCTTCTCCACCCAACTTTTCATGCTGAGAATGCAATATTGCATTCTACCACCCACTACAGGTGGGTGCTGTAGGGTCAGATGTCTCAGCTGTGTTCCCTCCCAGCTCCTTGTGCATCCCCACTCCACTCACTGGTGGGCTGGGGTGAGGGGGAGAAAAGGCTTTTGAATCTGTGAGCCCTCTTCAGCAATAATGAAATCTCTGAATTATCAAAACTGTTCAGCACAAATCCAAACTGTAGACCCATATCAGCTACTGTGAAGAAAGTTAACTCTCCCTCAGCCAAAACCAGCACACTGAGCAAGATAGCAAGAACAACAAAATTTTCTTGTGGAAGGAGAGTCTTTTTAGGTATCCAAGTCTTTTCAGGGAAGTTTTAGTTTATATCCTTTTTTTGTGTTTTCTGAGGAATCTTTACTCAACATTTTTAAGATATGTAACAACCCACAGGGGAATGGAATCAAATATAATGCTGTATTCATAAACCACAAAAAGTACTGATTAGCGAGAGAAAAAAAAAAATGTTTGATCAGATTGAAAAATGTACTATGAAACTGCAGAGATCTGAATTTTTAAAGGCCTATTACCATATTGCTGTGCTCAGGAAAATGACTACACATCAGTATACATTTTAATTAAAGCATAAAGTTTTAAGGCTAGATTCTATTGAGTTCTTACTCAGCATACCCAGAGGGCTCCCCTCCCTGTTTGATAAAACACGTGATTTTAGTGACCTGGAAACTTATACTTTTCTAACAATTGCAAACAGCTATTCCATAAAAGAGACCTCAAATATTAATTACCTATTCAGATTTATATATTTTGTATTAGCTTATTGTACATTTAGAGACCCTATAAAGATACTTGATTATTGATAGGCATATTTAACATTCAACTATGAAATTATGAGCCTGCTATATAAAAACTAAAGAAGTGGTGATCAAAAAAGCTCAAATGGATGATAGTATTAATATTTTTTGTGATTATTGCAAACACGTGTTCATCTGGGATCCTGTATATGTACACAAAAAGTATATTTTTCCCAGTTTTAATACATATAGATATTAAATATATGTGTATATATATATATATATGTATCTATATAAACAAGATTGGAAGTACACTTTTAGAATTTTTATGAAGGAGAATACAATAAGGTGTGTGCTCATCTTAGATTTAAGTGTCTAGTTTGTATATTGGGCAGGGAGATTGGTCTCTTTAGTCTCCCTACAAAATCAGCAGAGAAAATTAAATTTTTCCCAAGAGAAATCCAGAGTACTCTTTTCAACATGTTGGTCTGTATTAGTTTCCACACGGAACCTATTTCTCTCCTTTTGGCTAGGCAGGAGATAAGCCTCCCCCTGATGGGGAGATCCCTAAACATTCTGTGGTAGGAATGAGAGATGACTTTTGGGTTTTCAGTCTTCAGGTTGTTGTTTATTTTTCTCTTATTGGAAGATCTGCACACCGTCTACATCTCAGACTTAGTGTACAAAGGGAAGGCACCAAAAGTCACAAGACACACAGATTCAAGTTCTTTTAAAGCTATTTTGTCCAATTAACTCTTAGAATGTGCTTTATTTCTATCTTTCTACCAATAATTATTTTTCTGTCCACACAACATCTGCATTGTGGTTTTTTCTAACCAATCACCCTGTGCTCCCAACATTGCAGAAAATGGAGTAGATGAAAAAGAAGAAGGAGATCAGACAACACCCAAAATCCTCCATCTTGCTTCCTATCTACCTCCATACTAAAAACCAAAACTCTAAGTTTTTCGCCCTGTGATAAACTATACTACTATCTATTTCAAACATTCGTAGATTCCAATTCATCCCAAAGTCTTGGATGCTTTCTCCATGGATGAAGGTTAAAAGCAGTGTTCCCCTGCGGGTCAGGACTTCTCAGGACAGGCAGAGAAATATTCCCTGTGCCCTGGGTTCCAACAGTAGCTTCTGTTGAAGTAGTTGAACCTTCAGTAATTCATTCTGGTATCAAGGAGATGCTTTACACAGTACTTTGTTCAATAATAATAAACCACGAGCAGGGAGAGACGCATTTGGTCATCCATGAATGACTGATTGTCTGCCATGTTCCCATACAGCTTGCTTCACACAGTTTACAAATTGTTTTAGACAAACTTTCTTTTGAAGGGAAGAAAAAGGACAAATATCCTTATGAACTTGTTTGCCATGACCATTTTACATGAAATCCAGTTTGACAAGATCTGTAGGAATCTGTTTTGGGTCCTTTGTTTTTTTTTAGTTTTATTTTTTCTTTGACATTAAAAAAAAAAGAAAAAATAGAAAAGAAAAAAGATTTGAAATCTAGGATCACTGGGAACCACCCAATGCTGTCTCAGCTGAGGTGGGGTAGGCAGAGATGCTTCAGTTCCTTTAGCCAGTTCAGAGCTCCATGCCTCGGGCAGGCAGCACTGTCCTCTAAGGACTTTCCCCAAGTGTGTTTGTGAATGGGTCTAGTGGGACTCGACCTAGTGCTTTCACAAGTGAAGTTTTCAAAGCTTATTTCTCCATGATTTGTTTCAGTCTTGGCAAGGGTTAGGGGAAGAAATATCTAAATTTTTGTTGAAGTTTGTCAAAATAAAAGTACATCATGTTAAAAAACCTCTGAAGTTTGAAGACTACTTTTTTAAAAAAAAAAAGCTTAAAAGTGATTATTTTTATGTGGTTTTCTTGTAAACACTGTTCTCAGATGTTCTCCTCGGTGTCTGAGGCATGTTTGTACTGCCTTCTTCCCTCTTCATGTCCAAGATCATGACTTGGCCCTGACCCAATACATGAATGAGGTGTTCACCCTTCTCTTCATTCCCTAATAGTGAGTTTTGCATGGAAAAAAAGGACCATGGGAGCTGGTGAGAAACGCTGCTGTGATCCTACAGGTCCTTAATCCAAACACTGAAGGCACCACGACTACAAAGCACCATCTGTATTGCTTCTCTCTTGCTCGCATAGGAAAGCAACCCAGCTTACCTTACCTTATCCTGCTACCCATTCCTTTATGTACTGGAGTTAATTTAATGCTGCCATACTGCTCTATAATATTTCCTAATATTCCCAGAGGTCTCCACTTTTTATTCTTTTTTTTTTTGTCACATGGGTGCCTTGACCATTTTACTATAATTTTGCTCATTCACACTCATTCCTCTTCAGTAATTCTTGAATCCTTTGGTACTACTACACCTCAGACCACCCCTCCAGCTGCAAATACATGGCCTTAGGCCTTAGGAAGCAGGAGGTTGGCATATGACCCTCAGTGTCTTTGTCCAGTGGTTCACCTGGGCTATTCTGGTCGTAGCTTCATTTCAATAGTGTGATTGCTGAATCTCCTGGAGAAGGCAGCTAAATGAACAGTGAAAGCTGATAGTCATGAGTAACCTGTACACTGAAGTGTTTCTGTAACTTTTAAATTGGATAATTTTAGAGAATGAATAGATCACTTTCCCACTGCACTGCTCCCAAGAATGGGGGAAATAAGGTCTGCAGATTGAATTGTTTAGTGTGAGCAGTTTATTCAACCAGGCCCAATTATGTTTGGCAACATTTTGGAGAAAATTATTCTCTGTTCTTTCTTTAACTGTACTTAAATCTTCATTTTCCAGTCTATCCTATATTGAAAGGTGAAAGAAAGGAGACTGGGATAAGATGCTTCTCAAAAATGTTTTTGAAAACAGCTTATGGAATGAAAATCTTGAAAATTCTCTTTTTTTTACCCCAGAGCATCGAAGTTGCTAATCTCAAAGTAAAGAAAAAATCCCAAACCAAGTAGAGATAGTGCACCTTTCCTCTAACACTGTACAAACCTTCAGAAAGGACTGTGTGAACACATATGTGCCCCAGTTAATCAATTTTAAATTTCTTTTACTGAGAATTTTGTAGTGGTGCTGGCAGGCATTCTGGTGCATGTTCAGCAAGGAGCATGGAGAGTACTCTGGCATCCTCATGAGTGGGCTGAGGATAAGGTACAATTTAAGGAAGAAAAAACAAATTTTTCATCTGCTTTCTGTATTGCAAGTTGCACATGCTTCTTGGACCCCATCTTCTCTTCTTCAGAATGTGGAATATTTATTCTCCTCTCTGCACATTTTTCTGCATTTCTGCTTCCACAAGATTTTTCCCATCCATTAGGCCTTCTGTGTAAAAAAAAAAAAAAAAAAAAAAAAGGGGACAAAAAGAGAGATAAAGTTATTTCATTTGATACTTGATACCTGCAGCAGGAATACAGGAGAACCTAAACCAGACACTCTTATTCAGACTCAGATAATCAATTCATGGATTCTGACCTAATTATACTGAAACCAACCACATGCCCATTGCATGGACTTACAGCCACACACCCAGTAACTGACTCCTGAAGCCTGGAAAGAGCTAATCTGCAGCTGAGCTGAAGGTTGCCAAAAACTGAAATGATTTATTCAATATTTGTTGCTTAAATAATGAATTCGCTTAAATAATAGCATAGAATTTCCACAGCACCATACATATTCAAAACAGTGTCCAAACAGGAACTGTTTAATTAATTCTTACAGTACCCCCTATGAAGTAGTTAAGTAAGTTAATGGGAGTTCACAGGCTCTCAGGATTGATTAGAGCAGGCAAGCAAGGAAGTGTTTTGCTCTGGCTGATGATGTGAAAGGATGGATGAATGAAGTGGGAGGGAAAGATTCGGCTCTTAGAGCTCTCAAATTTGCAAGACAGTCTTTCAGGAATTGAAATTACTGTCATCAATATTAAATTAAAACTGTCCTTTAAGAGTCACTCACATTATATTTGGATTTTTTACTTTATTCCTGGTGAAATTATAATATTTATTTTTTTCATCAGAGTTAGTGCTATTATATTTTAATGATTATTTAGCCTTATTCCCCAAAAGGAATATTTTGTTTATCATATGGACAGCAGGCTGTGAGTGGTGCTGATAACTATTCTTTCTCTTTGGCAGCTTTTAGACAAAACGGTAGCAAAGACACTATCACTCAGCAGTGGTGATGGGAGTTCAACATTTTAATTGGTGTCCATCCCTGAAATGCAATAAAAAGAAAAATAAAAATAGAAAAATATAGAACTTGAAATTAATTAAATATAAAAAATGATTCAAAGTAAAAGAATAATTTCCCTTTTTACCCTAGATTTTAAGCCTATCAGTTTAGTTTAAGAGCTTAAGAGGGTATAAGGGTTCTATATGAAAAAGACAAATGATGGGGCTCCTGAAATGATCAGAATATTGGTAAAAGTAAAGTAATATAAAACAAAATTTTACTGATTCTTGGCTGCAGTCAAGTCCCACTCAGCAGCCAAGAGCTGTGTGACCCTGTGTCCTGCTCTCCAGCTGGACTGACTGCCACTATTATCCATGGACATAGTGGAAAAAATTCTGTGGGTAAGATGCTTTTAAGAAGATACCTGCTGAGAACCATGGCATTAGACTTTCTTAGAGAGCTCTTCAGCATCTGAAACCTGTGATGGAAGAAAAGACAGAGGGTAATCTGCAAAAGCAGGTTATTTAAAGAATGATCGTTCCTGCTTTCAAACCTGACATCACAGATTAGTGATCTGTTTCAGAAGCTCAAAGACATGGCTCCTGCTTTCCCCTCCTAGTTTCCTTTTCAAGGAGAAATGTTTTAGTGTAGAGGTTACTTAGTAACTCAAAGAACCTCTACAAATAAAAATGATGGAAGGTTGTTTTTTTCCTATTTGAAGAAATTGCCTGAAGCAAAGCATTTTTTGTCGTGTTTGGAACTCATATGCACATTAAATTGCTGACACTCCATTCCATTTCTTTTATTTCAATCCCTGCTATTTTCTATTTCTGTTTCTTTTATTATTTTTTTTTACCTGAATCACACCATTTAAAGAAGTCCATTAGCAGACATCTTTTGATAGTCTTTATTTTCTGCTACCTTAGCAAAAATAACTCTCAAGTTAATTCCACCTCCTGCAGCTTGAAACTGGTGATTAACATTTTCTGGAGATCTATAGAAAAAAAAAAAAAAAGCCCCTGAAAAGCAGGATATGTTGATGCATTATGCAAATATTTAAATAGGATTTTGGTAGATGTGTATCTAAGTTTTGTGGGGTGAGAGCTGAAGTGTAACAGTTTGATTCTCTGCTGTGCTGGTTATTGCGATGTCACAAGGCAAAACACCTTGATATAAGGGTATAAAATATAAAAGATATATTAGAGGGTAACAAGTGCCACTTTTTTTACACCCATGAAAACGGCTACAAAAGGTGCAAACTAAAAGGCAAAATTTATTTTCCATCCCTGAGAGCTAAATTCTGGGACCAGGGAAGATTGGATCATAGTCTCCACCTTCCCTCACAAAAAGGACATGATGAATTTTTTTTAATCATTAGAAATGGTTTCACTTAGAGGAAAGAGGGATGAAATAATGTTCTGCATCCCATTCTAACCGTGTCATCAGACAGGAAATGGGTACACTGTGGACAAAGGTCCTGTTCTGTACATATTCTGCTCTGAGATTTGTTGCATACAGTGTTCTATAATTGCAATTTTGACTGAGAAAAAATTATAGAAAAGGTATCAATGCCTTGATCTGATCTAGGGACTTGAGGTAAATAAATATTTTCACAGCATTTGGTAGAGAAGGGGTGATGGTTGGCATTTAAAGAAGCAGCAGAAGCAAGTATTGCCTTGTTTAGGACTATAAAGTCATTTATACATTAAAGGTAATTATCATGCCAGTTCCTTTATGGAATGAAAACCATCACTATATTTAATACACAGGAAAGTATTGAATACCAAATGTTATTTATAATTAATTTTTAGCTATTGATTGTCTTCAGAAAACAACAACAACAACCAAACCAAATAAAATCAATCAAAACCAGAAAAAATGAGCTTGCTAAGCTCACTTCCAGTAAGATGTGGGGCTTTTTCCCTGACCAGAAATAGTGTCCATTAACCCAATGGCATAAAATTGTGCTTTAACTATAGACTTGTAGCCAAAACATGGCATCATTCCTGTAGCACACTGTCATCTTCTTAGAAAGGGATTTTAAAGTGCTATCACTTCTAAGATCATAAAAGCTTAAATTAGACAAAGTCTACTTTCTTCACTGTGTGACTTTATATTATTTTTCCATAGACTTCTTGAACTCTGCCACATGTAAGAGTGTTTAGCAAGAAAGATATTAGAAAATTTTGCTGAATAATGAAAGATATATCATGGGTGAAATACGGAATCACTCTTTTGGTGCCTAAAAAATCAAAGGAGGGATGTTTTGCAGTTTTGTTCATCAGATACTCATCTGCTCTTTACTAATCTAATGTGAACCTTTATAATCTGGTTTTATTTAAGTTTTACCTCTAGGTGTCTTAAGAGAAGAGAACACATGATTGGAATGGGTGTAGGGGGTGGCAGCAAGAGTCACCCTGGATCTGAGTTTTGTTTGGAGGGCTGCAAAGGAAACACCTCACAGTCTGCAGGAGCAGAACAAGAAGGCTGGATCCTTCTCCCAGGTTTCTTTTAGACTTCACGTATTTCCTGAATCAAGGAGGATTTCTATAATTTTTGTAACTTTGATGGATTTTCTTCCCCCTCTTCTACTGAATGCTTGCCCTATTTTACCTTGATTCCAGGTAAAACTTTAGCATTCATAAGGCCTTTTGTCAGCCACTTCCCAAGGCCTGCTCTGCATGGCATGAGGGAAAATCAACATCCATAGGTGACCAACATCCACAGATTAAGGACATTTAACCATTTAAGGTCACTTGATCCTTCTTGCAAAATAAAGATATACAAAGGAAATATTGCTTCCTGAGGTAGATTTGTCACAAAAGGAACTATGGCACTTAATGACTTTTTATGCAATTGTCATAGGTCAAAGTTGTATTTACTTCCTAGCAGTATTTGTATAGCTGGCAGTTCTCTTTTAATCCCATTAGAGGTTATGTATGTGCATCCATATGCTTGTGTATATGAATATGTATATGTATACCCCATATATAGAGATATATCCCCATTAAAACTAAAAGCAGCTGTCAGAGCCAGCAGTTCCAGTATATGTATTGTGTACAAAGTGTTCTTACACTACAGCCATCATTGAAACATCATAATCTGCATGTTACTGTATCAGTAAAAAATATGTGTAGTTCAAAAGTGCTTGTTATTGTCCCCCATTTTTAAAAATCCTGAGATGCCATTTGAAAAGAAATCTGCATAGCAACATATACATTATTTTTCTTCCAGATTTCATTACTCTGTGTTTCTCCTGCTGAAGCTGAGGAAAGCTAAAATGACATGCAAGAATTAGCCCAGATACATTGAAGTGCTCCTGCTGTTTTTGTTTACTGCTGTAAAACCACAAAATTGTGAATATTAGATTAAAAAATGAATCTATTTCACTTTTTAAAATGGAGGCTTTTCCATCCATTTTTGCCCCTGTTTACCTACTGTTCACCCAAAGGAATTCAGTGAATTGCAGTGGATTATTACAGATGGTTGCCTGTATAAATGACAGCTGTATCTGTTCCCTGGCTTCTTTAACCTCAGGAATCATGGGGTTTTATCCATGCTGTTATGTTATAGCTGATGTACATTTGTGCCAATTGTTAGTCAGAGATGACAAACTGTTTATCACTTTGTCAGTGGTCACACTATTTTTTCATACCTGTTCCTCTTTCCAGCTTCATTTTGCCTGTTGAGGTTATGTGGGCTTTTTGTATCTTGAGATGAGCAACTCTTTTCCTCCCTCGTGTAAACCCTTTGAAATCAGGGTACGGGTGATAGCAGGTATTTTGTACATATTTATCACTGATGTGAAATTCTTTCATTCTGTGTGTCATACTGGGGTCAAGACACAAGAATTTTCATGCTTTCTGTATGCAATCCTCCCATTGACTTTTGCAGGTAATTTGCAGGACTTAAGATATCAAAAAGGTTTTGTGGGTTTTTTTTTGTTTGTTTGTTTGGGGCTTTATAAATTTTTTTTAAATTTTATTTTTCGGGTTTTTGTTTTTTGTTATCTTGAGTATGATCAGTGAACACCATAAAACCAGAAGAATCAAATTCTACATCAATGTTTAAAGTTTTGATGCAGTTTTCATTTGTGTCTAGAGTGCAATGTCCTGAAATTGATTTTGCACATGCAGTTTATGAAGCAACTTCTGCAAGACTCTTTTTTTCAGTGGTAAAATCAGTCCAGGATACTGCTTGGGGATTTTCATAACTGCATTAGACAGTGGAATAAATATCAGAGATAACTGGTATTTATGTAGCCTATTTTGTAAACAGACGAAAAGCATTGAGAAACCATTTCATACAGTTCTGGATTTCCCTGAAGCCAGTATGTTGTTCCAGTCTGGAGAAATAGAGTCAATGTTTAAACTGAAAAATCCCCCAGAAAACCTCTATTACAAGCCTATTTGAAAAAAAAAAAAGCCTTCATTTCTCAGCTTTGTTTCAAATCCAAAACTGACACAGGTTATTTTCAAGGCTCATAAGTATGGATAAACATGGAAATAATTCAAAGAGCCCTAACTTGATTAAAACTAGTACTGTTTGGGGTGAACTGTGCAAAACCACATTCCTTTCATTTGCTAAAAGAGCAAAACATTTGGCATAAAACATCATTCAGTATGAATCTGACAAATACTTCAGGGTAGGGTTACCCATTTGTTCTGTCTGAATTTTTTATATTCAAGGTAAATTCTTCTATTTTCCATGATACAATCCAAAGTCCACTGAAGCTAATGGAATTTGCATCAGATCCTAATTTTAAAAAAGAAAAAATATTTTGCAAACCAAAATATCAGTCTCAACTGACAAAACATAACATGATTTTTCAATCTTGGTTTTTTTCCCCTTCCAGTTTCTCCATCCAGCTCCATAAGCAGATGTGCAATTTTCACTTGGGTATCTACAATTATTTGTTTCATGGTGTCTGTCATGCTCAAACGTGCAGGTTTTCAGGTTGCAATTTAGACATGCAAACTTTGACTCAGCAATGTCTTAAAGCCATTATGCCTTGGCTTATTAGCTTGAATTCAGGCATTAAGCACTTTTATAATTTGGGACCTCCTTTTATCATATCTGCACTGTTGATATATATTTAAATAGCTGTAGGACAAGCACAATGTGAGGTAAGTGTTGTGCTGATATAGGGCAGGTCAGTTTACATTCACTAGCCCTTTCACAGAGTTTCAATATTTTGTTGCAGCCATAGCAATCTTTACTGATCACTTGGGTGAGTAAGAAACTTTAAATGCTGCCACTCACGAGCAGAGTTTCATCAAGAAGGGTCCATTGGAAGCAGGCCTGCTAAAGTCACACACAGATGAGTATCCTCCTCTGCTAGAATAAGCAGTAATAATCCTCAAGTAGGGAAAAAAAATAAAGGAAATTTAATTACAAATTATCAAGTCATAAATATATCCCATTGTACTTACCATCTCTTTTGGAGGGAGTGGAGGTCATAATCTCAGAAGACAATAGTGTGAACTAGTAATATAGACTTGATTTTCCAAAACAAGTAGTAGCCAAGGGACACTGAATTTGCTAAAACTACTTATTGACCATAATATGCCTGAAAGGAAAGTCTGTAAATAATTATTTCCAGGATATAAATAAAGACACTTCAATCAACCAGCAAGGGGAGATTTAAGCAATTAATTTCTTCATACAATTTAAAAAAGTAAGCACATTACCCCTATAACTGACCTTTTAAAAGAGATAATGAATGACTACCTAGGCAAACACCAGGATATGAAACAAGTGATAATTATGTCTGCATGTTTTGAAACACAGATGTCTCTGCTTAAAATTTTTTCTCACAGTATAACACAATAAAGACAATTAAAAAGATCAAAATTAAGGAGAAAAACAAAGTACAAATGTCTTTTCTGAAAATTTATATTATATTAAAGAACTTCCACATGAACATACACTCCTTTACATAATGTGAATCTACATGTCTGTAAAGCTTCAAATACAAATTTCTAATAATGGTTTTCAAAAACAAATTTACAAAGTACATGAAGCCACAGTAAATCACTGGATCCCTTCTGCACAAAAGAAGTTCAGAATTTTACTCATACTAATTTTTTTCAACAGCTGCTCAAAGATTATCGCCCATTTCAAATTATTCGTTTATAGTCACTCAGTTGTTCTACCTTCTATTTTTTAAAAATATGATACCACAGGTAATATGCATATTTTTTTATCAACTGATACATTAGTTCTTCATAGTATGTACAGACTAATATTTTGAGCTTAAGGCAAGTAAAAGACAAGTATAATTTTAGGATTTTGTGTTTTTTCTTTAAAAAGATAGATCAGGCAAGATACAGGCAATCTTCTGTAGAAGTCCTGAAATGACAGCCTATACTTTCTAATCATTCTGGTCAAGATCCTAAAGCAAGCAGTGTTTTCTTTCATTGCTCTGAATAGAGAAAATGAAATTAGGAGCAAATTTCATGATCTAGCTTTTACATAACAGGCTGCGGATTTCTTTGTGATTTAACAACTACTACTACAAATTTAACAACTACTGATCAGTAATGCACTACCAGCTTCTCAGACTGCAGATGAGAGGTCAAACTACAGTCCATTCCATACTATCTCTTTCTTGGTAGAGGTCTTCCATTACTGTCAGAGGAGAGGTTCTGCTTAGAAATTAATCAGACATTTATAAGGCTGCACATTCTGAATGTATCTGTGTCTGTAGACATTGCAACATATTTCTGAATGCTTATTCCAGATTTATATCAACATAAATAAAAACAATTCTCAGCCTATTGACGACTACTTTATTCCATCATTTCAAATATTAAAAACTTGGCATAATAGATCTATATTCTAACACATGAACATCCTTACTGATTTATATCTTATACCAGATGCCCAGCTGAATTGATTGATAGAACTCAACTGAAATCATGGGGCTTGGGCAGTTAACATAAATAAGCATCTGGTTCCTGGTCTCCAGCTTGTGAAAATTTTTTCCCCTTTCTGCTAATGAGCTGACATTAATTTTCTGTGTCTTGACAGGTCACAAGCCCCCATGCAAATGCCTTGTGTGTAAACACACCTGACTGTGTATTGGTGCAGAACACTCAAGGCCAA
This sequence comes from Anomalospiza imberbis, assembly GCF_031753505.1. Classification (NCBI taxonomy): domain Eukaryota; kingdom Metazoa; phylum Chordata; class Aves; order Passeriformes; family Viduidae; genus Anomalospiza; species Anomalospiza imberbis. The sequence continues at coordinate 16,905,827 of NC_089683.1, read as the reverse complement.
TTGCAAAAGAGAGTCAGAAAGGGGAGGGAAATGCTAAAATGCTGGCTGATCTTATTTAGTGATTGATAGCTCTGCTTTTATCAGTATGGTGGGAGCTGTCAGAGTGGCCTGAACAGAACGCAGCTGCTGGCTCTGCACTCCTTGAGCAGCCTTGCCTGCTGCCCTTCAGGCGAGCCAGGTGGCTCTGGATCTTTGCTGGGATCTTTGCTGGAATTCACTGACTCCAGCTTCAGGTGTGGGCCACTCTTGCAAGCCTTCTCAAGGGGCATACACGATTAGCTCCAAGAAACTCTCCAAAACAACATCTGAAAAATTATGCCTGCCATAAGTGTTTGGTGATTAAAAAGAGAAAGGTGGGGAAAAACGGCACAAAACAACAGCAAACTCAAACCAAAACAAGCTGTTAGGGAAAAAGTGTTTAGGAAAGCTTGGCTGTAATTATGCAGGTGCAGAGGTTGGGAAGATGCCAGGTCATGCTGATGCCATAGGGTTTGCATTAACATTTGTCAGGATTGAGAAGTTTCTGAGGTTTAAGAAAAAAAAAAATTCTTTCAGCATCAGTCAGCTGGCAATGACTTTCAAAGTTGAGAATAAAATTCTTTGTGTGGAGCACTGTCACTGAAACCCCAGCCCAGCCCAAAGGACACTTGCAGGAACCCTTCCTTGTTCATGAGTGTGCTGGCAGACACAGTAGCAGTATGACTTCTCAACAGAAGAAAGCAAATATTATATTCTGCCAATACCAAAAAACGATTTTCAAAACACTTAAAAAAAAAATAAAAGTTATAAAACACCCTCCCTGAAGACACGAATGAAAGCCCTTCTAACTTTGCTGGGGAAGACCTGAGGCCCTGAGGAATTAGGACTAAAAATTAAGTCCCCATAACAGGAACATCTGTGTCTTCATCCCTATTCATTATCAAGCAGACATGCAGAATCTTGCATTTTGTTCATTTGGTGCAGCCAAAGGGAGGTATAGTTTGGGCTCTCAGGAAAAAAAACCCTATCTGTAGTAAAAAAAGACAGCTGGAAAGGATTGCACCAACACGTTGGTTAAAACATATTTATCTGAAAAAGGGGACAGAGGGACAGCAATATTATCACAAACATGGGTAATTGATTTGCAGAATTATTGTGAATCTTGAAATGGAAGAGATTTCAGAGAAATTCATAGAAACTTTTTAAAGCCAGAACATATGCAGAATGAGTAGCATTTTTGCAGATATTTATGCAACTTGATTTTAAGCTTGTTTTCCTCCCTAGTTGGACAGACTAAAGCTTTGAAAATGCATGGAAGTCAAAGCCACTTTGATGAAAAATGGGCATTTTCTCTAGTTCAGAGCTAGTCTTTATTTTATTACTTACTAACAGAAAATGGATTTTATTTGTTTGGGATTGTTACTAGCTGTTTTCATAATTAGTTGTTTAAAATTAAACCATAGTTCAGAAAGTAGGGCATCTGCAGCATCCTAATTTAAGATATAGCATCACCAGTTACATGTCATGCTGAAACATGCCAGACTCCCTGCCGTTCCTGCTTTCATTTACTGCAGCTGCAAATCAAGGTGCCTAAAATTGAAGAAAAAGATTTTTTGCAGGTCTCACCAACTACAGCAAGTAGCTGATTCATCAAAAATGGGCTTCCAGGATGGTGAGAAAAAATTAGTTGTGAGAATGCTTTGATGTTTGCTGTAATATTGTGCAGAAATATTGCTGTAATATTGTGCTGTAATATTGTGATGAAACCTGTCTTCTGGCCTTTTACCAGGACACAATTTCTGTTTCCCCCTCCTCATCATGAAGAGCATAGGTTTGTTTGTTGCTATGCTCTCACTTCTCCCCTGGCTCTGAAGAAAGGTAGCAGAAAATGATTTTTCCTTCTGGCTCAACTGCTTGGTGTGGAGACTCAGAGGGAAAAAGAGATTAATGTCTCAGAGAGCAATCTTGTTATCTTCCATATATCTGATGCCTGCACCAAATCCTTTACCTCACTTGCTTGAGAGAGAAACGGAAGTGCTGTAGACTCATGTATCCCACAAGAAATAAAGGCACAGCACACAGAAATCAGCAAAGTACCTGCAGACTAGGATGAGATTGCTTCTCTGGCTTCTCTGTGGTACAAGCAAAGAATGTGTAGTATTCATCCCGTTTTATAAATGAGACATTCACAGAAGAGTCAAGGGTGTGTCCCAAACTAAAGATCTTAGAGGCACCCTGAGTGACCTGACAACCCCCTCTGAATCTTGAATATCAAAATGATGTTGAAATCATACTCCTTGTTCAGTCTTGTCTGTGTTAAAATGCAGAAATTAATTCCTACTCTTTTAACATGAATTTTATTTACAGGATGACTTAGATCACAGAATTGACATAACTGCTATGCTAAGCCTATGCAAAAAGTAGTGGTTTTTACTTTGGTTTCCTGTGGGAGGATGACGAAAACAAGACACAGATTTCTTCTTCAGGTAAATATTTGCTGTCTAGCCCTATGGTTGCTATACCCATCTGGGAAACAGAAAAATCAGAAAAAAATTAACTTCCACCATTAGGCTGATGAATAGATCGAATGGAGTGGCCTAGGAAATTTTTCTTTCTACTAGTTACTTCCCAAGTTTTTACTTTCAGAATATGAAGGGAGGCAAGATCAAAACCAAGGAGAAAACTTTGCAGAGGGAATGCCATTAAAAGACTGCAGAACTCATGACAAGAGCATGCTGAAATAGCCAAAATGCAACATTATTCTAAGGGAGACTGGTCCTTTTTTCTTTGGATAGAATTTAGCATATTGTATGCTGTACTTAAATATTGGTTCACATTAACACAAGGAGCACTGGAATCAGATTAAACAAGGCACAAAAACTAAGGCTGAAATCAGAACAGCTCTTAGCAGATTATCTTCAAATTTCTTATAATAAAGTTTCTTACTTTAAAACACTTGGTAATTCAAAGGAGAATAAGATGACAACTACCTTGTGGGAGATGGTTTGATCACCAGAGATCAAAAAATTAATTTTGAGTCAGTTTTTTGCCAAGACATAACTACTGCAGAGGTCAGTGAAGGGCTCTTCCTTAACTGAAACCTACGTGTTCTTCAGTGTGTATTTGATATTTGTCATAAACATAGTTTCATATGCATATTTAAGGTCTTCTTTTTGTTACTCTGCTCTCCTGCTTACATTTTTTCCTGTTTTCTGCCTATTACAAAGATAATACAGACTGATACCTTACTGCAATACACAGAATAATGTCTCACAGATGTCGCAATGTGTCTTGGTTTGAAAAGACAGGTGTCCACTAAGGAAGGCAGGAGCCTCCTTTGAAACATAAAATGTAAACCCCTCCCTCCAAATTATTACAATTTTGAAACTAAGGGGCTCTAAGGCAAAGATATAGGAGTAGGAATAACAGTTATTTATTAGGAAAAAATAAAAATAATTTAAAAAATGCTGTAATACAAAACAACACTGACAGAATCAGAATATGACCTGACACCCTGTGGGTCAGGGTGTTGGTAGCAGTCCAATTGAAATGGTGGCTGCAGTCCTCCTGGAGTGACAGATGTGGCTCTATTGGAGCAGTGATCCTGTAGAAAGGTTTAGTTTTCCTCCGAAGGTCCAGTGGTGGTGCAGATGGGCCTGGTCTTCCTCTCAGAATCCAGTTGGAAAAGGCTGCCTGTGGTGTTCCAAATCTCTGATTATATCCAATAGGAATGTTTGGCTCCTCCTCCTGGGCAGTGCATCTCACCATGGGATGATGTAATTTTATCAGTCATGCAGTGAGACTCCATGGTCCATTAACAGAACATATCCCACAGAGGGAAAATGGTTGTGGAAGAGAAAAAGAAAACTGCCCAATTAACAGAAGATAACTGCCCTACCTCTGAAAGATGGCAATAGAATACACACCCCCCCCTCCCCGCCACATCTTGCATTTCCAAATTAAGACATAAAGGAAAGCATGTATCTTTCTTTGTAGCTCGTCTACTTGCTTAATAATGTTGTCCAGTTGGTGCAATTAACATTCAGTGTGTCCAGAAAGGTTTCTCATCTTTCCTGGAATGTGAAAAGTGAAGTATAACTGGGTACCTCCAACACATTACATGCTTTTCTTTCATCAAATTCATCAATTTACCTTTAGCTGTAAGTCATAATTACAAAAGTTAATTGTGTGGTGCTGATGGTCCCAACTTTGTAATGAGGTCCTGGTAAGTCTGTATCTGAGATATAATTTGCTTGTTTACTTTTACTTTAATCTGCAGTTATGCAGATATTTATATAACAGAGACTCTACCTTACCAATCTTTTAAAAGATGTTCAAAAGTGTTAAAAACCAGATCTGATGAGATGTTTACTGAGTGGTGAATAATTATCTTTTTAACTAAGAACTCCAGCAAAAGAAAACTTTGAGAAAATAGTTAGAAATATATCTTGATTTTCTTCACATTCAAAAGAGCAATACACATATATCCTTTCAAGACTTCAAAGTCATCAAGAAAATGCTGTCTTTGTGTACAAATAATAGTAAACCTACGCTACTTAGAGCTGTTGTTTGAGCAATATTTGCTTCAAACAACACTAATTTACCCTGACTCATTTACCCTGAATAATTCAACAGGCTTGGCTCTATGGACCAGCCACAGCATCAGAAGAAGCTACTGAATATCCTCTGGGAAGGTCTTGTGAGACCACCACATTCCATGGAATGGCCCGGATTAGTGAAAATTAAAAAATGAAATTTTGAAAAGATGTAACAAATATTCCCTGGTTTGAATGCCCAAAACAGACAGACACACACACACACACACACACACACAAAAAAAAAAAAAAAAAGCCTTACTTTTCCAGAGCTTTCAATGTAACAACATCCAATTGAAGTTATATTTAATGTTGGAGAGGATAATTGATACATTTTAAACATTTTGAAACTATTTATGAGATTAAAATAAAGACAACAGAATTATAACATCATTTATTAATTCTGTTCCTGGGAAAACATCTATTTCCATATCCAGCACCTCACATACTGTGGCAGAAAAGAAATCGTAGTAAACACAGGCTGCTTTTGTTACTTGGAAAATCACATACCTCTTCCTGATCTCTTACAAGCTGTTAGCTACAGCTGGCCATGATAACAAGCCCTTAAAAATCACAATGCCCTTTAACATCTAAATTGCCATTGCAACATTCCTACTAAATGCTCAGCATGACTGGTGATGTTTCAGAGGCATGCACACAGCTGGTGCTGAATAAAACAGAAAAAAAAGTAGTAATTTGTAAAGTTCACATCCTAGTCCAAACAGTTGGATAAAATGTTCTACAAGGATTTAATACCATGAAACAAATGGTTGCAATTAGTATTTTGGAGGATTATATTTAAATGTTTCAATTTTATTTAGAGCTGTTTTAAATTTCTCTTTATTTTTGTATTTAGCTGGACACATTTCAAAAGTCATTTGTTATGACCCCCTGTTTTGTGGCAATTCTTTTGTCTTATGCATTAGTGGAATAGCACTGTCTAAAAGAGATGTAGAACAGACCAGTTCAGCCAGCAAGCTAGGCTGCTGTCACTGTAGTAACCTGAAGAATATTTGCAAAAGAGCAGTACATTCAGTATCTAAAAGCAAATAAATGGGGAAACCACACTATTTTGTCCACAACTTTCTGTTCCCCTTTCAGTCAGACTCCACCTGCAGACCATTTGAAACACAGTAGTTTTGGATTAGCTGGGTTAAATTGAATAATATGCAAAATATCAGATTTTCTTTTCTATTCATATTGTAAAATTTCTGGTCAAGTTAGTTTCAGAGTATTTTGATAATGGGGTGGTTCTCTTCTCAATGATACTGTATTAACTCTTGCTCTACAGATGAAGTCAAGTGACCTCAGTAGGATTTCATGTGTATTCAGGGTACCCAGAGTGTGTTCACGACCATTATGCTACTATATAAATCCCCATATTTAAGACAAAGAATGTCTCTACTGAGGATATGGCATTCCCATACTTTTGGGTAAGGTTCAGGACCCTAGAAGAAAACATTTTCATGTTTCTCTAACTGTTCCCACAAAGGAATGAAAAGGAAAAAAAAAAAAAAAAAAGAAAATACATCAAAGGGAAAATAAAATTTAAAAAAAAGGAGTAAAAGTAAAGAAAAAAGAGGGAAGAAAAATCTTCCAGGCTTTTCCAATGCATCATTCAGAAGTTAAAAGGAGCAAAACATCATTAAAATAATTATTGAGTTATCATCTTCAGCAAATGCTTATGTAACTCATCATTGCTACAGCATGTTTCGTAACAAGACTTTACTTCAATAAACATTATGCAGAAACTTAAGACTTTAAAAGACTAAAAGAAAAATTATGTTTCCTTAAACACAGTGGCAAGCTGTGGAGTGGTCAAATTTGAACACATTCAAAATTGGATACTAATTATACTATCTTTTAGTGATTTGAAGATATGCCCTGTAAGAAAATAATCACATTCAGCTCTGCAAGGAAAGTAGCACTAATTAGTAAGGTATTGGTACTTAAAAAAAAAGAAAAAGCCAAATCTCTTGGGGTTTTCTTTGTTTGTGTTTTTTGATTGTGCTTTTTTTTTTAAATTTACTGCAGTTTTTTGGGATCCAAAGAAAAAGAACAAAAAGCAGTCTTGACAAAAAATATTCATTTCTAATATTGAATCATTCTGATGAACCAAAAATATACATAAAAAATATTTGAAGAATGTAGAGCTGTTTTCCTTGTAGAAATCTTCTTATTAAGTTTGGAATTTAAAGCAACTTGAAGTCTAATTTGGATTACAGTAATCAGATCCTGTGTTTTTAGTGTGGTCTATCCTCCTTGAACTGTAAGCCAGATTTATGGAACTGAAGTAAAGCCACCTTGGGAGTATCGCTACACTAAGTAGTTACCCTCTATCCTAGTTCTGTCCCTCCAAGTAATTATTGTTATAAAAGGAAAACACGTTAGTATAACCCATATTTGTTACTTCCTATTCAGCATTAGTCAAGTTTAAAGCACACAAAACAACAGGGATAATTTGTAGGACTTCCCAGAGAGTGCATGATTATTCTCTGCATACTTGTATATAGCTTTCTCTATGCCTTGAAACAGAACAGTACAAACCAAAAATGTCTAATTACATTTTGTAATGGTTAATAGCTATGTCTCTACATAAATATGTATGATCTATGTTTTTTATGAGTATTATTTTAAAGAGAAATGGAACATCAGACTGCATAAATGTCAGTCTAGAATGGAGATATATGAGGCTTAAATGAGATCCACAGAATGAAATATATTTGTTTCAAGGGTTTTTTTAAAATTAGTTTGGGATATAATCACCTTGGTGCATAACATGTCCTTGTGTTGCTTTGTACTGGAAGTGCAGCAGGTGATACAATATAGGATAAAGCAGGTAACTCTTTACACATTAATTCCTGCCAAAAAGACAGGAATTAAAGCTTCTAATCCAACTGTCAGTTTGGAATACAGTTACCTGATTTCTGATTGTACTTAAAGGAGCAACTTATGTTTTGGGAAGAAAATTCTTATCCAGCATGTGCAACTCTTCAAGCTTCTTCCCCAACAGGAGGGGAAGGGGATCATGAAAGCCCACAATGTTCAGGAGCTGTCAGAGACTGACTGAAACTCTTCCAAGTACTCTGTGGTTCTGGATAGTCAGGCAAAACTTGGCTCCCAATTTAATGGATATAATCCAAATAAAAAAGATTACAATGGTTCAGGATACAATTGCTTGGGATGGATTTTCACTGATCTCTAGCAAAATTACAGGACAACCTTGATGGTATCTCAACAAAACAAACCAGACCACCTACATGACTTTTGTACCTAAATTGTTAAAATTTTTTTCCTAATTTCTTAACACATACACATCCATATAAGGAGATAACACTCAATATTATGTATTTTAGCATCTTTACTGGTAGCTCAGGGCAAGAGAAGACTGAAGCCTAGAGGAAATTCTAGTTTTAGTTTCTTTGCTTCTACACACACTTTTTTTTCCTCTAGTCCACCATTTGTGAAAGAGAGTAGCAGAAGTCATCTTGTAAAGTACTTCAGTCTGTGAGTGAAAAGGACTGTAAGAGAAGAGCTGCTTGATAGCTTTCCAAGCAAGCAATTGACTGGGTGTAGTGTCTGACTTAGCTATTCAACCCTTTGAGGTCCTTCTGCTTTAGGCTATTATGTAATCTCATTTGTGACAACTGAGACATCCCCAAAAAATGGAGTGGAGAAGAACTCTAATTTCTAGCAAACTATAAAAGTATTGTTGCAACATCCCCCTGCTCATCACCAAATCCAGGGTGCAGCATTGGGTAAAAGTCTGCATTGCTGCCAGTCCTTGTTGCAGAAGTTCCTACTGATGAGTGTTCCCCTAGGTACTACCCAGACTTTTGAAGGAGGGTGTATCTGGTAGTTATTAACAACCTGTACAGCACTCTATCCTGTAAAGAAAAAGATGGCCTATGCTTCCCGACTGGAATAGGCAAGTGGGTCATTTCCTGAATGATTTTGTCATGTTTGGATAAAATAAAAAAGAAGGGCTCAGAGACATATTTCTTTTAAATTTAAAAGCTGTTGGAAAAGGAAGTGAAGAGACTGATAGTTTAAGTGTGTCAGTTTATTAAAATCACACTTAAAATCCAACAGTTATGGTTGCATCTAATATTTAGAAGAATTTTCCATTATAAGGCCTTTAATTGTATTCCTCTCAGCATTTTGTCTTACTCCTTCTCTTTACGCTTTCCCAATTAATTTGTGTAATATTTGTTTGTGAAAGCCACAGCTTTCTGGAATCATTTGGTTTTGTGGATCCGTGACCATGACTAATAACTATGCTGTTTGTGGCAAAATGCATGTGATTATTTTATTAAGCTATAATGAACTGCAACTGTTATATTAGATTCTACAGGAAATATATATGGATATTTTTTAAGCAACAGCATTAACCTAACTCTTTTTTTACCTGGAAAACTGTTCATGTCCCATGACATCTAATCCTCTGGATTCCTCTTTCAATGGCATTTTGAACAAGAAACTTGGGAGATAATCTCTGCTGCCCTGTCTTAAATGCCATGTAGCAAAGAAACACTGATTTGTGGTCCCTTGGACACTGATGGCAAAAATATTATTTCCTATTACTGGTTCCTGTAAATACCACATAAAGGACCTGAAAGAAACCTGTTTTGCTTTGGATTTTGGTCACAGGAGTTGCTTACTCCTGAGGTTTCATCACTGAAGATTTTAGAGTAACGTTCATTCTATTGTACCACACAGAAATTGCAGAAGCATTCTAAAACCAAAAGATCCATTTGCCATTTTCAGTTTTTCTTTGTACATTTTGATAATACTCCATAGCTCTTATACAGCTCTAAGATATTTTCTGACCTCATTATCTTCTAGTTTAGATCAGTGTTCTGGCCAACTGTCAGATGGTGGTGAATGCTGTTGCTAATGAACTGTAAACTGTTCAGGGAATAAAATGTTGGCTTCACATTTAGTACACAGATTTGGAGATTTTATATATGGGAAAAGGATGGTGTTATGTCTCCTTTTGTTTTTATCTTTACAGGTGTTAACATTTAAACACATTATCCATAACATGCCTGAAACAATTGTATCCTTCCAAGAACATGTTTCAGTCAAAGGACAAAGAAAAATAATTCACAACACATGAGGACTCTGAATTCAGCTCAGTGAGAGCTATGACTTTATTTGTAATGCTTTATAGTGCACCCAGCTGATGTAGTTCTCCTTGAAATTTTGAATTGCAGCATGAACTACAACTCCTAGAAAAAACCTGGGCATAATTCTGCTTATCTGTGAAATCCCATCAGTGTTAATATTCTTACAGTGGCATAGCTGATATGACAATTATCTCCAATTAGATTGTATTGGACTGATTTATAAAGAGTGTGGGGGTTTTGGTACCTTTTTGTAATATAAAATGAAAGCGACACCAAAAAACTGAATGATGTTTGATAACATTTGTGAAGTTCAGTTTTCTTTAACATGTTACTGAAAAAGAATATCACCAGAAACACCTCTTCAAAGCTGCACTATACAAAATGTTCATTTACTTGGACTCCTGTTCATGTGTTGTCAACCTGAATCCTGATGGATTGCATGTTGAGGGACATCTTCATGGGAATAGGATTCAAGGGATTAAGAGTCATATTGACAATATGTAACTAGTCATAGAATACCTAAATCTCAAGCAGCACAGAATTTTGTTGACCTCATTGCTACATAAACAGATGAACACAATACTCATGTTATATTTGGATTACCTTAGCTAAACAGATAACAGTTACAAAGAGATTGTTTTCAGTTGGCATGAAATGTCTATTATATGTGGAATAGGCATGTAATAAAGTGCTGCCAAATGGACATATACTCCTATCTGCTGGGGACAGAACAATAAGCATTGGGATTACATTTCAGCAAAAGATTTGTTAGTTACCTATGAGGAAGAAGATTTTACTGCATTTATTACAGAATCACAGAATTTTAGAATTGTTAACATTGAAAAAGTTAAACATTGGAGTACTTTATTTGGAAATGTTGTATAATCCTCTTTTTGAGAGGCTCTAAATGGGTCTAGCTATGTGTTGAATATGGCTAATATGCATTCAACCTGTCTTTGGTCAGATGCGTGGGTTTAATGAGAACAGCAATTTTTTTGCTAGTAAAACAGTTTTTGCTAGCAATAAAACAGTATATATTTATCCTAAAAATCCAGTATCTCATATTTTAGATCAACAGCTCACCCTGATAAAATAGAAGACCTGGGTACCAAGTATAGTTTAAATCACATAACCCCATCTAGCTCAACATCTCTGTTCTTTCCTAGAATGAAATGGCTTGTTCACTTCTGCAAGATGTGGTGCATTCCACTGATCATAGTATGTTAGCTTGGGTTGGAAAAGACCTCAAAGATCATCTCATTTCCACTCCGTGCTGTAAGCAGGGACACCTTCTACTAGACCAGGTTGCTCAAAGCCCCATCCAACCTGGCCTTGAACTGTTCCAGGGGTGGGGTATCCACAGCTCCTCTTGGCAATATTGTGCCAGTGCTTCATCACCCTAGTAGTAAAGAACTTCTTCCTAACATCTGGTCGCAGTCTCTTTTCCTTTAGTTTAAAACCATTCCCCCTTATCCCATCACTATCTGCCTATGTAAAAGTGTTTTGTATTGATTTGTAACTGAGAAAGGATAATCTCAAAGCATATGTGACATATATATCTCCAGTATCCACCTTACTCTGGATGAGGGCCTACCAATATACACACATATCAAATATATCAGGCTATTTAAATTCAAAGATGATTTCTAGGCCACATATGGATCATGGAAATGATAGTTCTCACCCAAATCCACTAACAGTCAATAAATTAGTGAGTACTGTACCTCTAAATCTGTTAGTCTGGTCTATTTTAGACACCTAATTTAAAATTGCATTTTGGATATGCAAATTGTCTCTGATGACTGTAAAAGGAATCTTTTATGACTAGAACAGTGGTAGATATTTATACTGTAGGATATTTAACTTAGATTAGATACATCTTTTTCTGGATTACATTCCTAATGTTGATAACATTATCAACTGTCTCATTTTTATTTAGTAACATAAGTCTCTAGGTTCAAAAGTAGACTGCCTTGCACTTGCATTGAGATAGGCAAGGTAAAAGCTCCCAGCTGACTGGAAGCAAGCTAATGTCCCAGTTTTTGAAAAGGGCAAGGATGACCCTGGAAAATACAGGTCTGTTAGTCTCCCTTCTCAGCCTGGTAAGGTTATGAAGATTATTCTGGGAGGTATTGAAAAACACCTAAAGGACAATGCAGTCATTATTCACAGCCAGCATGGCTTCATGCAAGGAAAGTCCTGCTTGTCAAACCTGATTTCATTTTATGATAAAGTAACTCACCTGGCTGATCAAGGGAAGCCAACTGATATTTCTGGATTTCAGTAAAGATGTAGGTACTGTCTCTCACAGCATCCCTTCAGACAAAATGTCCAGCATACTGCTGGATAAAGACATCATGGGGTGGGTGAGTAACTGGATCATGGGTTGGTCACAAAGGGTTAAAGTGAATGGGGTGACATCAGACTGGTGACCTGTCACTAGTGGGTTCCACAGGGCTCCCTCTTTGGCCCTGTCCTCTTCAACATCTTCATAAATGATTTCAATGCAGGACTGGAAGGGATACCAAGGAAGTTTGCAGATGATACAAAACTGGGAAGAGCTGTTGACTGCCATGAAGGCAGGGATGCCCTGCGGAGAGACGAATTAGAGAGCTGGGCAACCACCAACCAGAAGAAGTTCAACAAGGGAAAATGCATTTGATTCTGCACCTGGAATGGGGCAACCCTGGACACATGGACAGACTGGAGAATGAGATTCTGGAAAGCAGTGCCATGGAAAGGGAGGTGGGGTCCTGGTCAGTGACAAATTGGTTGTGAGTCAGCAGTGCCCTGGCAGCCAGGACTTGTGTCCTTGCGGGTGTCAGGCCCAGCATCACCAGCCAGGCAAGGGAGGGGATTGTCCTGCTCTGCACTGGGGCAGCCTCACCTTGAGTGCTGAGGGCAGTTTTGGGTACCACAATATACAAAAGTAATTAAACTATTAGAGAGAATTCAAAGGAGGGCAACAAAGATGGTGAAGGGCTTGAGAAGAAGCCATGTGAGGAGTGACTGAGGGCACTTGTTCTGTTCAACCTGGAGAAGAGGAGACTGAGGGGAGACTCATTGCAGTTACAGCCTCCTCATGAGTGGAAGATGAAGGGCAGGCACTGATTTCTTCTCTGCGGTGACCAGTGACAGGACCTGAGAGAGTTGTATGAAGCTGTGTCAGGGCAGGTTTAAGTTGGATATTAGACAACAGTTGGTTCACTCAGAGGGCAGTTGGGCATTGGAACAGGCACCCCAGGGAAGTGGTTACAGCAGAATACAAGAATTTGGACAATACCCTTGGGTACATGGTGTGACTCTTAGGGATGATCTTGTGCATGGCCAGGAGTTGGACTTGATGTTTTTAGGTCCCTTCCAACTCAGCTTATGCTTTGATTCTGTAAAAGATCTCATAAAAAAATCAATCTTTATTTGATCTCATTCTAGGTCCTGAGCTCAGCCAATATCCATCATCATAATCTAGGAAAAAAGCCCAACTTTTTCCAGTTGTTTTTCTTTATTTCTTGAATGCAACAGATTCCTATGGTCAGAAGCTTTGTTTCCCTCCCCCTTTCAAACTCTTCAGGGTCTTTTTTTTTTTTTTTAATCTCCCCAGTTCTAAAACACATGTTGTGAGAGACATCAAAGACAAATATTGTAAAAATACATTAAAATTTTAACTGAAGTCAGAACTTAATGTGATGTACAATGTAGAATCTTATACTGCACCTCAGCATGACACAATTTGAGTCAAAGTTGCTCTCTCTTGGAGTTTCATTGCCTCTTTCATTTTTTCTTTTTTTCTTTCAGGCACACAACCAGTTCTTTATGGACAAGTTAGTTTTTTAAGTTTTATATATTGTGTCCGCACACTTGCCTGTTTTCTAGACGATAACAAGGAAGAGAGAAGAGAGACCAATAATGGAAAATAATGATGGGAGGGGGAGGATTATGGAATACTCTTGAACCTCCAGAGGCAACATATTTCTATCGCTACCTCTGGCACCAAAAGTAGTTGGCATGAGAACAACTGTCTCTTTTACTCTTCTTTAGTGCAAGGAGACAAACTTCTGGTAAAATTTGTACTACCCAAGCAAATTTTTAGAAAAAGGATTGTTTCACTAATTGTCATATCTGTACTGCACAGACTTCTTCCTTATGTGCTTTTCAAATTAGCAACACGAAGCATATTAAACTGATTAATAGCTCCGTGAATTCAGGATCAAGCTGGTTGGAAACAATGACTTGCACTTGTATGTCTAAAATTAGGGGACATTGAAAAACACTGGCAAAACAAGAACATACTTGAAATCAGTTGAGAATTAGTGCAAAAATTTAAATGAAATTGTTATCAAATAAAATTGCATTTATTAGAGTTATTCAGCTCAGTGTTACATCTTTTTTTTTTTTTTTTTCCTCTTAGATAAGACTTTTGACTTCAGCCTTGGAGTATCCTAAGGTATAGGACCTCCAAAGCAATATTTGTCCATAATATGAGCAGGACCTGCTAACACAATCCCAGAGGTGGGTGGTGCCAACCAAGGGAGGGAAATCTGAGAGTGTGGGAGAGAGGCCATGGGGTGAGGTAGTGTTTTGATTTATCAGGAATCACTACAGCCCCCATGAATATAAGGAATTAAGCCTCCCAGAATACAGTGGCAGTACAAATGCCATCTGTCCCATTTCTGGGTTGAATCATTTGCATGCAATTTGTTTTACATGAAACATACTTTGGAGTATTGTTGTCATTATAATGTTCAGTCTAAGCTGCTTGTAGCTTTGTGTGAAGATAGAAATATGAAGAAATATTATGGTGACAACACAGAAGACTTGAACACAGACGATTTTTCTTTTTCTACAGATTCTGTGTTTGATTAACATTATCTTCCTGCAAATACTTGTGCCTTGTCTTGAATATCTGCATAACAATCCATATTTTCCAGTGGTCTACTAATGTATAAAATTTACTGTAGTTGTAAAATTGTCCATGGTTAGCACTGCAATTTCATTCTGTGCCCCACTTACTACAGAATACAGTATATATAATGTTATATATACTACAATGTTAGAACTTCCAATGTAAGGAATGGACTGATCTTTGCTCTCTCCTTTTTTGAATCGGTACCTCAAGTACAGTTTGAATTGGGTTAATCCAACAGAAGATCTGCATGGGCCCACAAGAAGAATGTTGTGCAACAGGATTAGCAGAGATGTATATGTGGTCTCTGAGTATGGTGCAGCACAGCATCTTCACCCATTTGGAAGGAGTTGGGAAAAATGTGTGGAACAGGAGTAAGGAGAGTGTGAGATGCCACAGCTGTAAGCAGGACTGTGATGAAATGGACCAAACCCATGTTTTCTGGCCCTCTGTGCTCCAGTGAGCTGTTAAAAATTAAATGAACTGTGTATAAATCTGGTTTTTCTCCTTGCAGGCAGCCCTACTACTCTTAGGCCTTATGGATGGTATTCATCTTGCCCAGCTTTAGAGCTGACAGCACAGATGTCTACAAGTACTCAATGTAGCATCTTTTTATAATTCATAGAGGGCACCTTGGGGTACATTTATCTAAATCTAGAGTAGGTATCTAAAATAGGCCAGAGAAATCATGTCTCAGAAGTATAATATCAAGCATTTACTGGATTCGAATTTGATCTATCATATTCATGCTCAGTATGCTATACAATAATTTGTGCATTCATAAGTATCTTCATTGCCTGTGTCATTCTGAGGAAGGGTCTTAAAAAGATTTGCAGTCATAAGGAAGAAGAACAGATGGTGTAACAGCTTCATCTGGCAATGACTAACATACACATATGAGGCTTGCTCAGGACTGATGCCTTTCTCCTCTAAGTAATTGAACAGCTTCTTAACAGGACAGCTGGAAGGACTGCTGAGCCCACTCCCATTCTTCTTGACATGGTGGCCTGGATCTGAAACAGAACAGGAGAGCTGAGTTTCCTGGCATGACCAATTTTTTGCTTACAAAATTAAACACAAACAAGGAAAAAAGAAGTAGGATAGTAACAAGATAATCAAATTTGTTTCTATGTTCCTCTTGCTTATTACAGAAAATGGTAAGGTTTGCACACCCGTGAAACAAGAATAAATCAAATTGAGTTGCTAGTGAGTGATGGAGAAGATAGACAGGAATACTCCTTTAGCAGAGAAAGAATATAGATGTTTCCTCTGTGCCTGAGGAAAGTCATTCACTTGTTGGTGTCAAAGGCAAATCCAGACAGCTATTTTGACAGAATACACTGGCAAAATGTTTCAGAAATGATCTTTTTAAGTAGATCATGGTTCATAGATAACACTGAGAACCAATGCCAAGACTGAGGATTTCCATGCATGCAGAACATGGGATGTTCTGTGATTTCATTACGGGGATACAGTGAGTGAGCTCTAAAAAAAGGTTTCCTTTATGCCTCAAAGAAAGTCAGGTCAAGCTGAGCACTAAGCTGTCAAGAAGTGGACAAATGGCAGAGGAGGGGTGATTTATTTTTGCAGATCTAGGATAGAAATCTACCTTTATGTACTTATGTCCCATTTTTGACAGTTTTCAAATTACCTAAAAAAAAAAAAAAAGCTGTCTTAAATACTAGTCTTAAACTGTTTAAAAGGCATTTCTTTACAAGGTTCTCGAAAGGCTAAGATGGAAAATTCAAATATCCCATTCAGTGCAAGCAGAATGAGTTATATCAGTTATTTCTTAAAACAACCACTAGCAGAAACTGGAAGTGATCAATTTTTTTAGCAGATCTTTATTGTAGTCACTGTTTGCTGCAGTACTCAATTTTTGTCCTTCTTTATACCTAATTATGTATTTATTATGTGCCTTAGCAGTTTATACACACTAGTGATTCAATCAGATCTTGAAGTGTTCTTAAAGAAAAGGTAACCTTTTAAAATAAAAACTTTCAGGATTTTTGTTTGTTTTTTTGTTTTCTGTCTTAATTTGGCTTGCTTTTTCAAGACCTACTAGTTAACAATCCCTTTTTAACCTCCTTCACTGTAAAATCTGAGACAGAATTATGGTGTAGACCTGCAGGAAAATTTGTAAGAAATATGAGGTCCTGCTGCTCTGATTTGTCATGAAACAAAACCCCCCTTGGGTCATTGGGCCCAGCTGATTGAAAGGCTGAAGTAATTCAGACTCTACTGCAGACATTTGCTCAACCATCATTCTTTTAGTGCCACCAGCCCGACTGACATTTGCCACATTCCTGTCTTTCCTCTGGCTAGAGCAGACAATACTACAGTCCTCAGGTGAACAACAAAGGCTGGAGAAAGCTATTCTATAACCTAATTATTCTTCATCAAGCCAACAAGATTCCTACTCTCCACCTGCTGTATTCACCTATCTCTGCTCTGACTCTCCCAAGGTCACAAAGCTCAACAAAGCATTTTTAAACCACTCTGCAAAAAGGGAAGTATTTCACAGTGGGTCTTTCTAGATGTGCTTTAATTTGCTTCTGAGACCACCACAAATACTCTTTTCCATCCAGTTTCTCTGAGAGTGAGATATTTATAATCTTAGCACATGAACCTTAGGGAGAAACACTGCCAAGTTTTGCAGCTAAGCCATCAAGCTGTTTATCTCAAATGTATGGTACCTCACCCTGAACCAAAGGGTGTGGGGTCTGAATGATCAGAAGGCTGAGAGACAGAAGGTGCAAAGATATATTTGAGCACCAGGGTTCAGATGCTTGACAGTGACAAGGCAAGAATTGGAAACAACTTTCCCTATGGGATGTGGCATTTCCTGGACATAAAGGTGACACATATTCAGTCTAGGCTTGGGAGTATGGATTTATATAGTGCAGACAAACACATCTGCTGGATGTGTAGTCCTCTAACTTTGGATAAATCATTGTTGGAGGAGTGGGGAGAGAGGGGGAAAAAAGAGATATTTGTTGTTCCCAGGTGGTTCTTTTAATGAAAGATTGTTTTGCCACTGGAGACTGAGTTAGAACACCTCCCAGACATCCTAAACATCAACTTCTCCCATGGAATCTCTATGTGAGTTGGAAGAATGTTTTCATACAAAGAATTTCAATGTAAACAACAAAACAAAAAGTAAAAGACAAATTAAAACTTTCTTCTTTGTCTGGTACATGCAAGCCAAATGAAGATTTGGCATGAATCATGAACAGTGAAAAATAATATCCTTCCAGAGCAAAGTGCAGAGCTCAGTAAACAAATGAACACTTTGGGTTTCTCTTCATCTTATCATGAGAACAAAGAAAGTTCACCTTCTCTGTGTCCCATCTCTTGTGACTGAATGCCTGTATGTGGCTTCAAGTTATCTAGCTTTCACATAAATCAACGTAAAGTCTACTAAATTTTCATTAGAATATAAACAGACATCTTTAACTTTCAAAAACAAACTCAAAATGACTAGACAAAAGCAATGAAAAGAAAAGGTTTTAAATTCAGTCTCTCACTCCCTACTCTGTCTGCTGGGAAGGTCCATGTTGTCAGGACTTCTGGATAATATATTGATTGCTTGAGTAACATAAAACTCAGTAATTCCCTCCTGGTCACTATGAAATTGGTTTTCTGTGCCAAGGCACAGCTCCCTGCAGCCCTCTTCTCTCAGTAGCTTCTCTGCCTGGGCTGCAAGCTCCTAATTGCTTCTCTGTCTCTCCTTGCTGATTGCTAATACATCCCACAGCCTTCTGTGAAATCAGGCCCTGTAACTACACAGAGAAGGGACAGTTTCCCTCCTTTTACCAAGCCATTTGTTCTCTTCTTGAAGCAAAAATTATATCCCAAAAACCATGCCTATTAAACAGAACAAGGTTTGTGGAAAACTCTGTCAATAGCCTTCAATCTGCAATTATTTCCTTCTGTGTCCTCATTCAGCAGTATTAATGGACACCAATCTGAAGAAAACATCTGCACCAGAACACCCCCCCTAATTTATATGAGCTAAAATACTTACACTTAGTACTCGTCCTTCTCTATTTACTGAATGCACAAAGCCAAATGTCCCCAGGCTTCAGAAAAGTTTGCATTTGTAGCTGAACTTTATGGCTTGTATCCAGCTCTGATTAGCAGCCAGACTTTCTGTGTTGGCCCCTCACAGATGATGGGCTGCAAAAGCGGTGTTGAGACACTGCTTCTTCCTCACTTTCTCCAAGTATTTTTGGTTTATACGTCATCACAGCTGGCCACTTTCCGTACAGTTCTGGAGGCAGATACACCTTGGAGGCAGATGTACATTCAGATTGCTTGGCAGCTGAGGGTGTATTGCTGGAGCCAGAAGAACAAGATTAGAAGGTGAGATAAACATATGTTTTTATCTCTCAAATAAAGATTGGCTTCTGTTGTACCTTAACTGTGTAACTTTGGAGCACTCAAAGGGCCCTGAAGTATGAATTTATAGGAAAGGGAGCCTTTTTTCCTCAAGATAAAACATCAGGTGTTTTCTAACATTTTTGGTACTTATTTTAAATCAAATAGAAATGTGAAACTTGTTTTTATCACTCAAAACAATGATCACTTGGAACATTTTATATATATTAATTTTGTCCAGTAGTTATCAGTCATTGTTAGAGAAAGTGGTTAGTAGCCCTGAGTATCTGTAGCAAGAATGTAGGATGGTCCTAGAGAGATGTAGGAAGAGGATAGACTTTCATAAACCTCCAGAGTGACTTTGGAAAGTCACAGACTGACATTAGTGCTCTGCAAAGGTCAATATGTGATTTTCTTAGTTTAAATAAAGAAAAGAATGAAGCTTTCATCTTGCAATATTTGTGTTTCTTTTATAAATCAGAAGTCAAATAATTTACCTTTATGAACAGTGTTCCTTAGAGAGTGTTTTGAGATGCTTGACGTGGGAGCAACTGTATCTATATATAATATGCAATTTATATACTGTACATAGGGTCCTTTGCATCTATTTCATAACACAAACACACACACATTTTTCTTTGCAGTCAAGTTGATGTAAGGGCTTTATCATTAAATGTCTTCCTTCTACAGACTAAATGCTATATTTAAAAGGCAGTGTCAGTTGCTTAGTATGTGTAGGCAATATGTGTTTGGACCCACTTCTAAATCTAAATCTAAATCTAAATCTAAATCTAAATCTAAATCTAAATCTAAATCTAAATCTAAATCTAAATCATAATGAGCTGCGTACTTCCTCTTGACATATTTCTTCAGTAAAAGTGTTGTTTTTGCTCCTGTTTGTGATCATTAGAACTTTTTAGGCCCAAAGGAATCTTTAAAAAGAAATTTGAGCAGTTTTTATACTTTGGAATACTCCAGGACTTTTAAATAGCTATGATTGTATTGCTAACACTGAAATAAGACATAATGGTATGAAAATCAAAACAAGATAAGTCAGTTCAATGCAAATCTAAAACGTTTAATCTGCAGATAAATAAAGCTTATAGCTTTTAGGTCCCAATGAATTTACTTAAACACTTTTAGCATTAATCATACAAATACCTTGATTGCTTTCCACTGAACTATTCCAAATCTGAAGCTCTTTGTTAATAACCGAACTTACTGCTTTGTAGGAACATATGGAACTAGAAGGATCTGCAAATATTCTCTTCTCCCTCATACAGGAACAAAAAAGAAGAGTCAAACAAATGGACAATATACACAGTGGAAAAGCAATGCCATTTCAGAAAGCTCTAATTATTACAAATAACACATACACTTCACTTAAACTTTACAAAGCTGTTATTGATCTGGTGCAACAATTATGATACAGAAAAAAAGATTCTGATTGTCTTGATGTGGGTTTTACATGACACATATTACTTGGATAGCTGAGTGGTTATAATTCCAAATGTAAAATGGTAAAATAGAGCCCAGTCCTCTGACAATTAATTATTTATTTGCAAGTTGGTGAGTGCATGTTTTAAAAACTCTCCTGAGAAAACTCACTTACAAAGTCAAAAATTGTGAATGGCATATCACCTACTATAGATTTACACCCTGCACTTGCAAGAAAGGAACTATGCATGCAGTGTTTTTACATTATATTATTAGCCAACTTGCTCATTGCAAAGAGAAGTTCTGTAAGAGAACTAGTGTATATGAAAGGTGAAATTAGAAATACTTGTGTTAAAAAGCACATCTACTTTTATCTAGGCTGTACAGTCTTTAGAGCAACTCTGCTCAAGGTTTGCCACAAATAAATTCATGTCCCAGGATTAGAAAATAATACAAACCTACCAATTTATCACTCTGTGATTTTGTTCTTGAAGCAGTAAAATGTGCCTTAAGGCTTTGCAGAATAAAAGGTTTAGAAATTTAAGGTTCAGCCTCAAGCATTATTGTCCTTGATAGAACAACAGGAGATAAGGACTGCAGGCAAAATCATCATAGACTGAAGCCAACCCAGCTGCACCAGGAGAGAGAAGCAGGAGCCAGACAACCCGACAACAATAAGCCAGCAGCAGGACAGCAGTATGAAAAGCTGAACCCAGCCAAAACTGGAACCACTCCATTATCAGCAATCGGAATTTGGGTTACAGAAAGGCATTGTTTGATTTGTGAAGAAGCGGTGACATAATTGCGATCCTTGCATTAATCTCACTGGGAACTGAATGCTGCAATTACAAGAGTTACAAGAGTTACAAGAAAAATGATTTCCCCGCAACATTCAATGAGACTTGTAAATAGCAAAAACAAACTGTGTTATAAGGGCATGATTAAGTTAAAAGTCCAAGAAACCCAAAGTTTGAACCAAAAGCACTCAGAAGTTTGGCCAACCATTTTATAATCACTTGTGTGCATATGTTATGAGATGACTATTAATTGCATACTCATTATTTTCTGGATAGGAAACCTTCTTCATTGAAGTGCACAAAATGGTTGACATTCACTGGGCAAATATTCAGAATTGTCTAATTTTGCCAAGAAATGTTTTCCCTGACCTCATTCCTCTGTTCTTCAAGATAACCTAATTGGTTTGGCAAAGATAAAAAAAAAACATGCACAAATGAAAACAAACAGAACAGTCAGAGGCACGTGTCCAGGCTGTAAAAGCATAGTTCAACTGGTTGAAGTTTTTAAAACTTTATAGTCATTTTTAAAACTTTTTTATAATGAGCAACAAGAATGAGTCCACGTAATAGCTAACATTAGCAGCCACGAATTTTCTTGTTTTCATCGGACATCTGCTCTAAGTTCAAAGACTGTATATAACTCCTAATTTGGTTTATTATTTTTTATAAAGATGATATTTATACCAGAACTGTATGCAACACCATTTCTACTTGTGCTAATATGGGATCTCAGAGAATGAGGGAATACTATAAGGACTTCTAACTTTTCCTTTTCTTGGGTATCCAATAGCATGAAAAAATACATTTAATCTTTGACTGGATTAAGAGATGCTACACTGTTTTTAATTGCTACAAATGCTGGGGATTTTGTCCATGTATATGCATGAATTTCCACATACTATTGGCATTCTTGTGAATTCTCTGTCTTTTCACAAAATGAGAGCATAGAAAGTTAAATGTCAAGTGATTAGTTATCAATAGCAGATAAAATACTGAGAATACCTCTCTTACATAAACAACTCTCAATATAATTTAGTTGTTGCTGTGTTATTCTTTTTTCTCTTTCATATTTTCCTGTCTGCCTGTCAGTCTTTCTGCCTGTCTGTCTGCCTCTTCGTTTGTAGCTACCAGCCTTGTTGCCATCCAGTTCACAGCAGTTTACTAGTTCACTCATGTCCAAAACACAGAATTCATAAGTGTGATTTTGCATTGCAGTCAAAATGCCTAATTTAAGTCTTCTAGACACCTAAATATCACCCAAATGGGCATGTCTGAGTTTGACCTGACCAATATTTTTGTTTTAAATTTCAGTTCCTTACCTGGCTTCTGCTGTGAGTAGAAATAGACACTCCATGTTTCATCTTATCTACAGTGAGCTTCCAAGTGTTTTTATGCATATTAGTGCTGACTTGGAAATGCAAGTTATGCATGCTCAAATACCAAATAAAATGCACACACAATGTAAAAATTCCAAATTTCTATGAATGTCCTCTGGCGTTACAAGGAAAGAAAGGTGTGAAGTTAATAAAATCAGTTGAGGACTTGGTTTACACAAATCGGTTTTTCAATACATATATATCTGAGGAATACTTTATTTTATTACTTATACTTTATTTAACTACTTGTCTAAAATATTTTTATGTTGTTTGTTTATATTTTAGACCCTATGAGCTGTGTTCTTACATAACTTGATTTTTCCTCAGTTATGCTACCAGTAAAGAAAGGATTAAACTAATTTTAAGAAAAATTTTTAACACAAAATTCAACTTTTTAAAATCACATCTCTTTCTCTACTGAGAAAACATCTGTGGAAATCACACACGCAAATCTTGGGTGTGCATTCAAATTTGAAACAAAGTGATAAATTCAGGTGGCAGATGAATAAATATCTTTCTTTCACAATTTTAAAAATCATGCTTTTGGCAAAAGTGCCAGGATTTATTAGCATTTCCCTGAAATGAGGTATCATATGTCAAACTAAAGCCATGGTAAATATTAGTAAAAATTAACACTGGATCTTGATGCTGTAGATTTTTATTGTTAGTGACACTTCTTTTGTATCCCTGTGTTTTGTTACACAGGTTGGAACAAAGAACAGTGTGATCTGAAATGAATGGGTGCCTGAAGATGGCAAGCAGCAGCAACAATGTGATGCCATAAAAGCCATCAGATTTCAGAGGATCCATTCCTTTCTGGAGCTTTATAATATGCACATAACCTTTCTGTGTACTCAGGAGGAAGACAATAGACAGCAACCACAGTGTTCTCTGTCATTAAGAATAGACAGGAGGCTCCCTAGAGAAAAAAAAGTGACTCCAGATTTTCACCAAGAGACACTTTTCTCAACATTGTTAGAGCACATTGTTATTAGTCCCACAGGGAGAGGATTAGCTCATCTACCATTTGTCATCTTGTCTACACTGCTCTTTTAGACCTCTTATCTAAGTAATGGAGAAAAACAAATCGAAGAATTCCTTTCCTGCAGTGACTGTCTCCCCAATGATGGCAGAGAAATGACCTGGCCAAGTGGCTTGGTCTAGGCACCTAATCTTTCATATTAAAAAACATAGTAAGATTACTGCTATTCCTAGCTCTTTCAAGAAACCTATATGAAACCTTATACCTGAAATTCTTCTGTGTCCATCCTTGGAAATGTGACATTCCACATCTCTCATACAGAGAAGCTTTTTAATTTTCTCTGAATTTTACTTACAGCCCATCATTTTCCTGTAGAAATGGAGAAAAAAATAAGTGGACACAGCCTAAATGAGTTCAGAAAAACTGTGCTATTTAATGCACTTGCAACTTAAGCTTTCAGTGGTCAAAGCTTAAAAGAAATTTTGCTAGAAAGTTGCTTCCTGTAGCATGAAGATCTAAGAGTATATACATATTTTTAGTAAAATGAGCTGGTTTTGTATCACTCATAAACCTTTGTTTCCATTGGATCCTTGCCCTGGAAACCACTGCACCCTCCTGAGAGTAGCAGCCTCTTCCAAGACTTGCTGTGAGAGATGCAGGGTCCAGGAGAGCGAGCACTGTGGAGCAGTGTACTGAGCTACATGCATGGCACATTCATGAATGCTGGTGGGCCCGTGGGCTATCACCCACAGAGTGGGTGGAAACTATGCTGTTCTGCATTACCTTCCCTTAGAGAGACAAGACAATGTCTTCTTTTTTCTTTATTACCTATCCAGATATTTTCACATGCTTTCTGTGAGTTTAATTACTATGAATGTAAATAAATAAGTACTACCTAACTAGTAAGTACTAAACTTCACACGAATTTCTATGAGTTTATTAATTCAGAAGTCTTAGATTTCTGTGCCCCTTCATAGGATGTTAGAGAATGGCCATGACTTAACATTTTACACTGATGATTTGCCATGTCTTTGAAATAAACTAATTTTTTTATTGGAGGTATGGTGTGGTGCCAATACTAGGGAATGAAAATAGCCCAGGGTGAACATAGACAGTTGTGACAGCAGGTATCTGGCCATAGAGAGCAGCACATAACTTTCCCAGGCATCGTCCTGTGAGAAGATCAGAGAAAAGAATGATAAACAATTCTTATCTTCACTTGCTGACCTGTTGTTGTGTACATGTGGAATGTGTTATGGAGATTTGTTTACTGAAGGGTGATTTCTTAATTGGCCAGTGGTGATGGTGTTTGGATTCAAGGACCAATTGGATCCACCTGTATCATGACTGTCTGTAAGGGCAATGGGTTTCTTAATAAATATAGCATAATAAAACGATTGATCAGCCTTCAGAGAATCATGGAGTCAGTGCTAATTATTACCTGGCTGGGGGCCTGCAATGACAGACAGCAAACCTGAGAAGTACTGTGGTATTAGGAAAGGATTATCTATTTTTTATGAAGTGTACAGGACAGTGAAACCTCAAAGCGGGGTAAAGTCCCTGGGTAGAGTCACTGGGTAGCAGAAATGCTGTCCTTGGCCATGAACTGGTGTAGGTCTGCTCTCTGTCCAATCTCTGGATGTCTCTGCTCCCTCAAAATCTGACCCCTAATGTCATGCATTCAAATAATGTTAATAACTATATATAATGCAGTTATATCTATATCTAGAGGTATATAGTTATAGAACTATATGTATTTATATATATATATATAAATCTATGTATTATATAATTTTAATAACTATAAATCTGACAGGCATGTTTTCCCTAACAATTAAACTTCTCTGGCATGCATTCAGTCAATATTGATGGAAATGAACATATGTGGTTTTATTTTTTGGTTAAAAAAAAATTAAAACTTTCCAGAAAATCAAATATTTTCCTGACAGAAAATGAAATTCAACAGCTCCCCATTATTTTTCCCATTTTTTTAAATGAAAAAAATACCTTGGAGATCACAGAATACTATATCAATTTCCAATTTTTCCAATGCACAAAAAAATGACAGCTCCTTTCAGCTCCATTCCATACCTGAACATCAGAAATGTCCATACAAATATATGAAAAGGTATTTATATTTATTAAAAACTGCAATATAATAATTTTTAAATATTTATTCTCACTTATATCAGCAGAGATTACTTCCAGAAAAATGGTGCCTTTGTCTTTTGCCTTATCTTTTAACTTTCTTTCTAACTTTATAAAGGGAGAAATTTCTCTGCGTTTTTTTGTTTCTTGTTTCTTTTTTTTTTTTTTTGCCACCATGCATTGAAAATTTAGAGACTGATGGCATTTTCAGAGCCGCGATTAGAAACTTCATTACCCACAGCACTTAGAATGCCTTTGCATGTCATAGCTTGACAACATAGAAAACCCAGGTGATGTTTTAGAGAACTCTGGAACTGTTGGCAGCTCTACAATAGCACATCAGGTATCTGTGGCTGGCCATCATTGGATAAGCAGTTTTCTTTATTAACTTGTCTGAGCATGAAGAAATGTTATGAAATAGCAAAAAATCAGCTTTGTGAAACACAGGGCGATATCTGCTGATGTTTCATTTAATTCAAAGTAATTTAAAATCCTAGTTTTTGACAGAATAATTCTGCTCTTTAGAAATTAATTTCATAATGATAGTCTTTTAAAACTAGAAAAACTATTTTAGTATTTGAAGAGATTTCCTTTCCTCCTCCCAGTAAAGAGTTTATTTAAAGAGAAACACATTATTTCTTTTTCCAGATCTTGTTCTATCTCTCATTTAGAGAAGAGCTTCTTTTATCAAACATCTTTTGAGGACTGGATAAGATATTGCCAAGATGTTACATCATATTACTGACTTCATGCAATGACATACCCTAAAAGACATGGAGGTTGCAAGTGACCTGACCACTTTCGCCTATTTCTATTTCTTGAATTTTGCAGCATGAAATAATTCTTTTGTACACCATTTAAGAGTGTAATGTAAATGTAAAATGTAAAACCAGACATTGCAGCTTACAGTGGAATGAACTTGGAGGCAAAACAGGATTTTCCTGCAGATGTGCTTCTCTAGATTTTTGATTGGGATCTAGAAAGAATTAAGAGATGTTGTTCTGGCAGAGTTGGCCTTCCCAAAGACACAGGTTTGGCAGATCATCCAAATGCAATGTTAATCCATTGAGATCATCCATGTAGGAACATAAAAGCCAACCTGTGGAGAGGCAGCTGTCTAAAAAGACCTTTGAAAAGCAGAAAATAGGAATTGTCGATGCACCAGGTAGTTGGTATATCGTCAGTTCTGGTGAGATGCCAGTGGGATGTCTATCTTACTGAATACTGAACCCCTCTCTTACAGAGGCGGCTCCTCAGTGCCCAGTTCCTTTTGCTCCAGGACCTTTGATGAGTCAGGTGGATGAAACACTCTTCCACAAAGAGAAATAGCAGAAAGCTTTTCTAAGATTTTGCAGAAATTGTTTGCTTCTTCTCAGAATTACAGAACACAATGCACGACTGGGTTTTTTTCCCTCATGAGTTAAAGTTTTTGACAAAGTAAGGCACTGAGAGTAGTAAATGCCTATAAAAATAAACCCAGCCTGTGACCTGTTATATGCATTTCAGAAACTGAAAGAACACAGCAAGTTCTAAAAACTGATTATGCACTGTCTTCAGGACTGAACTCAAGTCAAATGCTGCATTAAAACTTTTAAGTCCACCTCTGAACCATTAGTAATAAGTTTTTTTGTTGAAAAAGCTGTTATTTTTTTAAATGCTGTTGTAATAACTTCACACACCATTAAATAATATTGATGTAGTAAATTAATGTACTAAAAAATAAGTCAGAACAGTTGATTATCTCTCTCTTCCTACCTTTAAGCACCTAGTGTTCTCATGTGTCCATCAAATGGTGGAAGGGAGGAAGGAAGATTAATTTCTCAAGATTCTTTTAAATGATTGCAGAACAAAAACCTGACCCCATAACATTTCATAATAAAGTACTTTTCATAGTAAAGTAATGGACTCCACTGCCTTCAATAAGGTTTAATAGGTTTTCAACAAACTGTTGATTCAGACCAGTTCTTACTGAAAACATCTGGGAGCCAGATCAGGCCCCATATCCTCTTCCGTTGCATTTCCCTCATTTAATATAACTATTTAATGTAAATAAAAATATTGATTTTTCTTTACTTTTTTAAACTTTATGGCTCTGAGTGAACATATGATTAATGGATCTGAGTGTGTGGTGTGGAAAAATGCCTTCATCCTTTTTCTGTCTTTTCTTTCAATAAAACTTCATTTTTATAGAAAATTTCCTTTGAATTAATATTTTTCCAACATTTTAGAATATTTATTGTAGATACTCATAAAAAAAAGCTTTTAGTTCTAAACCATACAAATCTATTATTCATTGTTATAAACATTAAACAACTTTGCCTAGCTACCAGCTGCTACTCAGCACAGCTGTCAATATGGCAAACAGCCTTATTCAAGACCATTAAAATAAAAGAGCACCTATTTTCTGCTACAAGTTACCACCTTTCACCCAAGATGATGTACAAAATGGACATGGAGTACCATTTACAGGATTAATATTACCCAGTGTTTACAGCTAATGGATTTGTGTTACTGCTTCATTTTACAAGGCCTCTTTCCATCTTTTAATTTATCCTCAGGTCTGCTGCTTTATTTTTGTTCCATCATCTTCATAAAAGCCATTATCTTTCCATTAGCAAACCTGCTAAATAACTCTTCATCTGCTCTTTGATCTGTCCAGCAGCCGTTTGCATTCTTTGCAGTGAGTTTTTCAATTACACTCAAGAATTTTAAAATACAAGTTTGCTGAGAGCTACTTCACACACTGTGGTACATTTAATTAACATAGGATGGAAGAAAGATTTGCAACCATGTTCCTGCTCTTTGCTGCCATAACAACTCCTGGTTTCCTTCTCTTTTATGCAAATCAAGTCACAGACATTTATGTCACTGAAAATGTTGTAAATTTTTTTATGCAATAGTGGGCAAAAATGTATTTCTCAAAACCTGTATGAAAATAATTGTGCTTTATTCTTGCATTTAGTGCTTTATCTGAAAAAAATTGTCTTTCTAGATACTGGACCTTGAAAGTACTTTTTGAGGGAGTTTTTTTTGTTTGATTTCATAAGTCATATTCTATTTATTTATTCCTTTCTTTTAATATTATTCAGACGAGAAAGTGTGGACTGTGACTCCTTTCTGAAGCTATATTTACTTTGTACCAATTGTGTGACCACAGTACTGCATAGTTGTCTCCAACAACAGTTTAGAAAATAATTCTTAAGGATCAATTTGTACGTTAGGATATATCAGTATTGTAGCATTGAACTGTCCCCTGGTTTATGACACATCCTAGTGAAAATAATGTTTTGTGTCACTCAGATGTTAAAATGCCTTCTTTTCTGTGGTAGCTTATAAAGAGGTCATGCTATGACTCTGTCCTGCAAAGACTTTTAATGACACAGAAATAGATGTTTCAGGGGATATCTTATGTTTCTCCTTAGTGCCAGGAGAGGAGAATGTTCAGTGGGATTGTATTGCCTTTCTCAGAAACTAAGATTCTGCTTTGTAGGAAGACCAAAATGCACCTTTTTAGCAACACTGATTGTCTGGCATCCTGATTCATAAAGCAGAGAGCAGACTGTCATTTTGGTTTTTTACCTTCCACAAAATTTATGTCTGCTATCACTGGTCTTGCTCCATTTTCTCTCAGGTCCATAGAAGATACATTAAAACTCAGCTTTGAAGGGTGTGAATGAACTTTTGAAAAGCTAATGGTCAGATTTTCCATTTTTTCTGTTGTTCCAAAGAAATTCTCTTCTTGGTATCTGTGGGGATTTTAGGATCTCTCTATGGTGTTTTAGTTTTTATTTGTTGTGGAATGGATGGAGTACAGGGTGTTGTTTCTAATACTGAATCTTTGAGAGAGAAGGTGTGTTAACAGTCAGTAGTCAAGACTACAATGAAAACCTGTTGTGATAATTAAAAAATCTTCCCATGGTATATGCTAGCTTAATTCTGATCAACAGTATAAGATTTACTACTTTGTCCTTTTGGCATCAGGTAGAGAGAGGTTTTAATTGCTTACAAAATGACAAACATCCCTCTTTCACCCCTACTATTCTTTCAAATTCTTTTGTATTTTATTCAAGAATGAGATTGCTGTCCCACTCCCAAAAGCTGTATGCTTTCTGTTTGACCTGTCATTTCTGTACTGAATGCTGAATTAAGCAGTAGATGAAAATATTTATTACGTCTGTTCTAGGAAGATTGCTAAGATTCACTGATGATTCGGGTAAAATATCACCTGATATTTATTGAAGGTACCCCGCTCTGGGGTTGCTATATCTCTTAGTGATTACCATACTGGAATATTAAGGAAAATGTCCTATATCTTTCTCTAGAAGCCACTCTGGCTCATCAAGAAGGAATAAAATGAAGCATTCATATTCATACACGTGCAAGACTCACACTTGTCAGTTTGCTACAACTCTCAGAATGTTCACTAGAAAATCTTGCTTATATTTACAGTGATGTCATGAGCTCAGTATGATGTTCTCAGTTTTGTACACAAATAATTCAAAAGTGAAATGAAAAGACAAATGATAGGCATGGAATGCAATTTTTTGCCTTGCTCAGAAGTGAAAATACAAAAAATTTCCAAGATTCTGTTATACATGAAATAATTGAAAGAGTCATTTACATTTCTATGCATGTTAGAAAAAACCTAAACAACTAAATATTTGAATGAAAGCAAAGAACTGTACAAGTCAGAGAACATAAGCATTTACTTGATGTCTCAGACACACTGTGCAACTGAAAGCCTCTTCATGGTTGCATTCTAGAGAAGGCAAGCTCAGGATGAGTGCATACCATCAGGAGGTGGGATGAAAGGAGCAGAAGTCTTGCTGCCCTATGGGAGAAATGGAGTGAGTCAGTGCTGGCCATGGCAGAGGAGGGGAAGTCCCCCATTTTTACATAGCTGTACTACTCCTTCTCCTAAGTAATTTGCTGCTTGTGTTTTGATGTTCCACTCTAATTTTTCAGAAAGATGTTAAAGGGCAGCCATTTGATATGTTTAGCTAAGAAGGGAGATTTAATTTTGTGCATGGTTTTAAATATATGATAGAGATCAAGCGATGAGGTAGCAGTAGATAAATCAGGTAAAAATACTGCAGCTGGGTGGTGCTGAGTGATGAGCTCAGGTATGGATTCAGAACAGGGTTAATTTCAGAGATACCTGGGGGCTTCCAATCAGTAGCTGGAAATAAATAATCATACTAAAGTAGTTGCAAAAGAATGATATGCAATAAAACCAATGAGGAAATATCCAGACAGACACTGCGACATACTGATTTATAAATAATTTTGGAGGACAGAAGGTCCAATTTCACCATATAGTTCATTATACAACAAGCAGCATTCAGAACAGGCATCTTCATCTGTGTAGTCCATTGATTTCCCTTGTATTTACTCTTGTGTTCATTCCCCCCCAAGAGAAAAGTGGCTCACACATCTTAACCAATAGAAATGTAAACTTAGATGTGTTTTTTCTGTTGGCTTATTTTCTTGAAAAAGTTCATCTTGTGATCAGAAAAGTGCCAATTATGGCCTCAATGAGGAAGTGGCAGTTGTGTTTAGTCACACCATTCTCTAAGCAGCAGTAAGATACTATTTCTGCTCAACTATATAGCCAAAACTGCATTCTGCATTTTTGTGTAATCCTCAGTACACATTATCATTCTTTGAATTAAGATTTATTAATGCATTTAGAACAGGAAAAACTTGTTTTTTTCCTTCCTGGTTCCTGGTGTCATAAAGGATATTATAACTATATGGCTATTATCTTAGGTGGTGCCTAAAGTATTTAACAATGACAGATTCCTCTGAAATTCAGGTTACTTAGCTACCGCTATTCAGCTCACTGCAGGACACAGAAAAAAGCAAAGGGAACATGGTAACATTCAAAAAGAGAAATGGTTTCTATGAGCTCAAGCAATTCTATATACATTTTATTCTTTCCTCCTCTAGCACTTTTATAGAGCTTTTTTGCTTTCCACATTTGAAAGAACTGTTGCTCTAATCTTGTTCCTGTTTTTCACAGCAGGACTACACAATCCCTCCTGCTGTCTGCAAAGAGTTACCAAATTGGGCCTATTACATTGTTCTCGTATGCAGAGTGACATACAATCAGTAAAAACTCCTTTTGTTTATACCGTTAATAACAGATGTTGCTCTGCTACATCACACATGCTGTTTAATATTATCAAAACAATTATTCATTTATTCATATTTGTGCAGTGTGTGCAAGCTGGCATTACAGATCTTGCAGACATGGCCTTCATGAATGCATAAACAAAAATGCAAGTCATATAAAATAAATCATCCTCCATTCCCATCACCATTTTTAACCTCATATCTAGTAATTTGATGTTATCTTTGTTGCTTGCACATGAACAAGGGGACAGACAAAACTCTGAGCATGTGGAAAAGCTACTGAAATAGTGAAAGGTCCCTTCCTACAGAGAGCTGCTGTATATGCATGAAAGGGTATAAGGTTTGCTTTGTCAGGGTCCAGGGACAAGCACTCTGGTGATAGTTCATACTTTTTCCCTTTATCCCTTCAGACCTCCTCCAAAAGAAAAACACAAGGAAGAAAAACAGTTCAAGAGTTGGTTTGATTCCTTTTGATTGAATTAACAAGGGTTCATTTTAATTGAATTAACTAGTGGGATAACAGCATGACTGAATTTTAAAGTATAATTAAAGGATTCATCTTCTACTTAATGACAATGGGATAGAAAATTACCTCAGAGCAGACGCTACACAAGTTGTCTGTTTCCCCATTATAGATGTGCATTTTCAGGTAACGTGGCCATTAAACCTTCTATACATGACAGAAGGTTTGGAAAAAAAACTTACCAATTTAGAGGAAATCTTTTCATGCTCTTGCAAATTTCAAATATTTCCATTTTTTATGATGAATGTCACTGTTTGCTCTTGTTAGGATGTAGAATCTCTTGAGTTTTTAATTAAATGAATAAGTTAATAAGGCATTTCCTTCAAATAAAAACAGTCTTAGTTTATACATGCAAATGTAACTTTCCTGAAGCAGTGTGTTTATGTTCCTGATAGCATGCTTATGTTCTAAATAAGTATAAAACTTTCTTCATTTGTTTGTCAGAAATCAGATTTCCATACTGAGGTAAACAATATTTTATATTCCCTTCTTTTTCAGCATCACCTTCATTGGAAAATGAGACAAACTGGTCCTTACAGACTTACAGTAGTTAAACAGAACTTAAGGAATAAATTTATCCATAAAGAAAATGGTTTGAAGTAAGCAGAATATGCCCCCTCAGGCCTGAACATAATAGCTTTTCCTAGAATTATGTTCAGAAAAATAGTTATCAGGTACCCGGTGTAATTTATAAACCTGAAAGCCAGCAGGCAGTCGGTTTGTCACTAACCTTTACAGCTGCATGACCTTACAGAAGTGTAAGGTGGATAGAGGAGACCAAGGGGAAAACTGAACAAGTTCTATCTTCCTGTTTCTTTGGAGTTTGTCTTGCAGAATCTGGGTCCTCTGTTGAGTATATTGTTGAAAATAATGGTTTGACTACAGGTTGGTTTTTAGTCATTTTCTATTTGCTGTTCATTTGGTGAAGAATATTTTTTCTTCACCAAGTTGTTGTTCATTCTTGTGGAAATACTCAGTAGAAACTTGTGATTTTTCACACTACAGTAGACCTGTGGTTCCTGTAGATCATACTTTCCTTTGACAGTGACAAATTTTAAGGTCTGTAGATGTCCAGAGTGTCTAGAGTTATCTGAGACTCCACACTGTAACCAAGTCATTATCCCATGGTCAATATGACATAGCATATCCTGCAGGATCTCAAATCTAGGGGTATATGGATGCTTAGACCCAGGTAACTGAATCAAACCTCAAATATCATAGAAAAAAGGAAGACTGAAATGTGAGAGTGAATAGGTACAAGTGCTATTACTGTGCCATTCATCACCTGTTCATCCAAACACTTTCAAGCTTTCTCAATTTCCATAGTCAAAGCCATGCTCTGGAAACAGCTTCCCTTATTCAATCAAAAGTCAGGTAGAAATTATGTTTATTGATTAGAAATACTTACTTTCAGTGTGTTGATAGGTGATTTCCTGTAAAGTCTACTTTCTCAGTTCAATCTTATTTAATTCACTTTTATCATGCTTCCTTTTAATATTTTAACATAATAATTTTTTAGTCTTTGAAGTAGAGACTTTTTCACATACCAATAACTTGCTCTTATCTATCTTCACTCAATCTGTCTATTTTTGCAGTATGTTTTCTCTGATAAGATACCAGTCTAAAGCAAGAAGTATCAGTGACAATAGAAAAGACATTTTCTGTGTTACTTTTTTCATCCAATTTTTTATGTACTTCAGAAACCTATTTGCTTCCTTTCAGAACAGTTGTACATGGAGTGAAAGTTCATGGTGAGCAGTCCAAAACATTTCCTTTCTCCCTCTGCCATGAGACATTTGAGCAGTCTGTATTTTTACATTATGGATCAGTAAGACACAATACCGCTTAACCCATTGTTAATGACAAGATCATACATGTAACATTATGTACAACACCATTATTTTCTTCAAATGGATTTCCAGATATCAGCAGGGATGTTTTCTTATATTGTGTTGATGATTTTCATAACTTGTTTTAGTCCTTTTTATGTTCTGGCTCTCCAGATTCAACCAAAGGTGACTATGGTTTGGGTTATTCACACATTTTTTTAATCTTGTTACTCTGCAATTTGTAGATCATTGTAAACATATGAAAGAGTGATCCTCATACAGAACCTTTAGACCCATCTGCTAACCTTATACCATGATGAAAAGTGAACACGGATTCACTATCATTGTCTTTTGGTTTCTTTTTGTGCATAAATGAAGCACAGAATACTCAAAAGTTCAGATTATTTCATATAGACATACATAAAGCTTTAGTTATGGTACCAAGAGAGAGCAAACGTAGCAGGTACAAAGTACTAAGCCACTTTTTCAAAACACTATTGCAAAATTATTTACATCAAATGAGAAACCTAAACTACTCCTAATCAAAGCACTCATGAAATGGTCTGTGATTATACAGATGGTGTTTTGGGGAGAAACCCAAGCAAATATCTACTGATGTGTAAATTTACATTGTAGTGTATGTTATTAATGTATTGAATGAGTTGGGTGCAGCTTATCTCATCCTAGTTAAAAAAAAAAAATCTTGATTAAGCGTCAAGGGACTGAATTCTTCCAAAGAGTATGAAAGACTGTCCACATAGCACTGACACTGCTGCACATAAATTTGGTGACAGACGTGTAAAAGAAAAGGTATCTGCATCTTAGCTTTATCATCCTCAAGATATTTGCTATGATTTTAATATTTATCTGTTTTTAATGAATGTCAGGTTGGAAATTTGTAATACTGTTGCAAAAGTCAGCATGCAATCTTCTGATCTAAGCCCAATTCCTATTTAAGGTCTCAGATTTTGGGTGCTAAACATGTTTTTATAGATATGTAGCATCCTCATTACTCTTTTTGTTCCATAGAATGGAAAGAACTTGAAATCCCTTAAAGTTAGTTCCTGTGTGCTTCCACTTTGTCAAATACAGGTCTTGGACTACGTTTCTATGTAATGTCTTTTTGAAATGCATCAGGGTAATGTATGTCAATTGCATTTATTGACAATGATGTATGAATTAGAAAAAAAAATGTTCTTATGTATGATATGAGAACAGAAATCAAGCTAGTATTTAAAGCATCAGTAAACTATAGGAGTTTACAGATATATAAATTTAAAATAAAGAAATGCTTGTTTAAGCAAACATCATGGAATGGTAGGGCTGCTTCAGGACACAGGTAAAATAGAATACATATGTCCAAAAAAGATAACACAGATGAGGGGGTATTAGATTTCCAAATCTGAAAAATGCCAGTAATAATAATAATAATAATAATAATAATACTATTCCACATGCTCCAGAGATTTGTATGAACAATAGTGTTTAAAGCTGGGGAAGTATTGTATAGTCACACTACAGACAGAGAAATTGAGCCATATAGAGGTTAAATTAATGTTGCTCAGGGCTAAACATGAAGTCAGAGCTTCAAAAGAAGAAGGAATTCCCTGGGTACCAGGGTGCACACCAGGGTGCACTCCAAGTTGCACAGCAAGTGCTGTACCTGTTCCATATCTGTGAGCCCCACTGCCTGCTGGTTGCCCCCACACCTCAGGAGCTCACCCAGGAGCTGAGGAGAGTGGGATTCAGGTGTCTGCAATAGCCTGGAGTTTGTAAACATGCTCAGATCGTTCCAAGCACTGGAAACTTTGGTGCTCATAAGCCCAGGCTCTCCATTTCCAGCGTGCTGCTTGCACTGAAACCATTGGGCTCATAAGAACCAGCACAGTACAACAGCTGCCAGAAAGGCATCTGCTGGCAATTGTCCCATCCTAGGACAAACTGGAACCAAGAGCTCTTGTTCTTCTGAGGGAGTAGCCCTTTTTGCATTCAAATCTATGTCAAATAATGATATGTTATGAACTTATGACCTTCTGGAGGATTGTCTCACTTTTCCCAGACTTCAGCCAGATTTACCTCAAGCTAAAAATACTTGAATTTGCTCCATTAAGCTTGTGTTGCTGTATTTCCATATCTTCCAGAAGGTTTAGTTCCATTAGTAACTCACCACCAGCAAGCTGAAAAGCTTTTCCATCCAATAAAGTGAACAGTTCATAAAAAAACAATCTTTTAATGTCCACCTCCATCATGGCACCTTCTGTCAAGCACTGCCTGATACATACTAAAAATATAACTAATGTAAAAATTCACCTCAGAGAAGATTATGAGATGTAAATTTTGATTATGGCATATATATGAACTTAAAATTCACCTCATTATGAAATTATAGTTTGAATTTTCTTCCAATTAAATGTTAGTGAAACCTTAGTAAATAACACATTTTATTCCTGTTTGCATAGAGGACTATCTGGCTTAGAGGGAAGCAGCATCATTTAATGCTGGTATTACCAACTTTTTTTATCCTGGGATGATGCCGATAGGAGTACAAGGTCAGACCAACCCTAAAACTCTAGCTGCTGTATTTAATTCTGCCTTGACTTGTTGACAGCAGCTGCTGATAGGTATCTTTCACAAAGCTGACCCTTGTTTGCTGCTGCTGCTGGAACATTTCTATTGTAATGAGACTCTCAGAGCCTGAACCAAAGGTCACAGTTGCTGAGTGCTCTGCATCCAGTTCCCATAATTAAAAGCATTTGTAAACTCCTTGGTTAATGCACCTGTGTTTTTATTTGAGAACTCATTAACTATTATACACATCAAAAGACAATTTTAGAGGAACTGCATTGCTATGTAGATGTCTGGGAATCAGCTGTAAAATAAAAGAAAATAATGAACAATTGTTCTCCAGGAACAGGATTCATACAGTCAAAACCCTGGAAATGACAGAAGAACTGGCCAAAGCCAGCAAATTAGCAATTGCTTAGTATGTTTTATGTTGTTTTATGTTTCTCAGTTAAGTTTTCCATATTTGGAGAGCACACAGCAAGAATTTTTCCATCTCCGATGATTTATTTTGTAATGTTCAGACAGTAATGTATTCCTAGAGATTAGAAATAGCATAAAATTAAAAGAATTGACATTTTGCTGGGGATTATAGTATATATCTTCTTTTCAACCAAAGTATGAGGGTTCTTGTAGTGATGGGTGTAATCATACACTTCTGGTCACTCTTCTGCCCGGGTCCTCAGAAGAGGAATGCTGACCAACCAGTTAAAGCCCCTCAATGAGTATATGTTAACAAGTTCATAGGACCCAAAGGTTCCAATATTTTATTTCTCAAAGTATTTTAATCTGAAACCATCCTGCTGAAATTATCAACATCTCTGCTCAATTGCTGGGTAATCTTAACCTGCAGAAATTAACTTTCCAGCCTTACAATGCTGGGTATATAGAAAGCTAATGCTGGTGCTACTCAAGGCAAGACTATATGTCCTGTGTGTAATGATTCAAACCGTTTCACCTGCATGCTCTGTCACTATAGTTTCATTGTTCAGAAATATCTTATGGTTTTGCAGTTTAAGGGGCCAGTGGGGAGCACTGCAAAGGCTAATAGCAGATGTGGGTTGCAATTCTTGAGAATAACTGAAGTGTTGAAGCATTTTCTCTAAAGATAAGCTTTCTGGGTGTATCATCTCAAAATAACTTGAGATCGAGCAATATGGGGAAGTGGTAGACTTGACCACACATCAAGTTAGGCAGATGAAGAAGATGCTGAGCTGGGCATCCAACATACTACAGGAATGCTCAAAGGAGCAATTCTACTGTTCTCTTTGGATGCCTGTTAAAACACCAAAATCCAAGGATGGACTGCAATTTCTGATGGCTGAGTTAGCAGCTAGAGCACTTTTTTTTTTGCTCTGGTCCTGGTAAATAACAAGTTTTAGTCCTGCCACTGTACTCAGCATTTTCAATTCATTAATGTAAGTAGCAGCATGTAGCATGTACAAATGCCATGTTGTGGCATTTGTACATCCCATTATTGATACTTAATTGTTTCCATTGCATGGAAAATTTGAGCTAGCAATTTGTGGGCACTTCAGATTTTTATAATGCTGTCCCTCTGAGGAACTAGCTCTTGAGTATCTTTTTTTTTTTTTTCTTTAATAGTCTTAATGTAGCATTAAGGTGGTATAGATTACTGAGACCTGTTGGTACAGGACAGGTGACAAGCTGTTGGTTCCAAACTGATCAGCTATCCACAAACAGATTTTTTTTCCATTTGTTTTAAATTAACCAGTAAACTCACAACAGATGTTGAGTAATAACTTTGCTGTGTAGAGTTTCCTAAGCGTGGACGTGGGAATGTTATATTCTGAGTATTAACATTTCAATGAGATTAAATGTAGAAGTTGTTACCTGTGATTAGTGTCCCTGTGATACATAAACATATTCTACATGAACATTTGTGCAAGCAAAGTTGACAAGTTCATCAGAGCATCTCATAACTCCAACACAATAGCAAAGGCTGTTATTGTGGAGAGAAATAAGAAATCTGTGCACTGCTGAATTCCACAAATACATATAGTAGGTCTAATAACTTTGCCCACCACTTTTTTTCTAAGTATTAGTGGAGAGCAGAATGATACATTTGTATTCCATTTTTCCCAAACTGTTGTGAAATGTTGTGTGCAAATTTGTTAGAAGAATTTCAAGAATCCATAATCAATTTCAATTTGAATTCTTATGCAGGGAGAACATTTATAATTTCTGTGTTTGTGTCAGTTGTAAAATATTAACTTGCATTTAGTTTGTCAGGAAAGGTAGAAGAAACAGTTCATTAGCACAAATTATTTTTCTGTCTTTAGTATTCTTACTATTGGTTGCTCCAGGGAAGTTTGAGTTTTGTCTGAGTTCTAACCTTGTTCTAGGTTTCGTTAGGATTTAATGTTTCCCTTATCCAGCCAACATAGTAATTGGTCACAGCCAGCACAGCTTCATGAGAGGAAGGTCCTGCTTATCAAGCCTGATTTTGTTTTATAGCAATAAAAATAACTTACCTAGTTGATCAAGGGGAGCCAGTTCATGTAATGTTTCTGGATTTCAGTAAAGCTGTTTGTACTGCCTCTCACAGCATCCTTTCAGACAAGATGTCCAGCATACTGCTGGATAAAGACATCATGGGGTGGGTGAGTAACTGGATCATGGGTTGGTCACAAAGGGTTAAAGTGAATGGGGCGACATCAGACTGGTTACCTGTCACTAGTGGGTTCCACAGGGCTCCCTCTTTGGCCCTGTCCTCTTCAACATCTTCATAAATGATTTCAATGCAGGACTGGAAGGGATACCAAGGAAGTTTGCAGATGATACAAAACTGGGAAGAGCCGTTGACTGCCATGAAGGCAGGGATGCCCTGCGGAGAGACGAATTAGAGAGCTGGGCAACCACCAACCAGAAGAAGTTCAACAAGGGAAAATGCATTTGATTCTGCACCTGGAATGGGGCAACCCTGGACACATGGACAGACTGGAGAATGAGATTCTGGAAAGCAGTGCCATGGAAAGGGAGGTGGGGTCCTGGTCAGTGACAAATTGGTTGTGAGTCAGCAGTGCCCTGGCAGCCAGGACTTGTGTCCTTGCGGGTGTCAGGCCCAGCATCACCAGCCAGGCAGGGGAGGGGATTGTCCTGCTCTTCTCTGCACTGGGGCAGCCTCACCTTGAGTGCTGAGGGCAGTTTTCGGTACCACAACATACAAAAGTAATTAAATTTTTAGAGAGTGTTCAAAGGAAGACAACAAAGATGGTGAAGGGCCTTGAGGAGAAGCCATGTGAGGAGCAGCTGAAGTCACTTGGTCTGTTCAGCCTGGAGGAAACTGTGGGCAGACCTCATTGCAGTTACAGCTTCCTCGAGAGGGAAGGAGGATGGACAGCCACCAATCTCTGCTCTGTGGTGACTAGGGACAGGACCTGAGAGAATGACCTGCAGTTGTGTCAAGGAAGGTTTAGGCTGGATATGAGAGGAAGGTTCTTCACCCAGAGGGTGGTTGGGCTCTGGAACAGGCTGCCCAGGGAGTTCAAAAAGCATTTGGAAACCAGCGTAACAGAGTTAAAGAAGCAATTGGACAATGCTCTTGGGTGACTCTTGGGGGTCACCTTTTGCATGGCCAGGAGGTGGACTTGATGATCCCTGTATGTCCCTTCCAACTCAGCTTATTCTGTGATTCTGTGAAGACAAAATTTTTTAAGTGAACTTTTTGCATGGAACAGATCTCACATGCTATTTAAACACAATATACCTCTCTGGGATATGTTTAAAGAATATATCAAAAAATATGGTTATTAAGAATAATTAACAAAGAATACTGCTCAGCTTCTCAGTTATGACCATATATAGAACATCTTTGATAGTGATGGATGGCAGTGAGCATTTACCAGTGGTAAAGTAGATATTTGGTCAATTGTAAATTATATGTGGCATTTGTAAAATAACACCACAGCAAAATGTCAACACAAAAGCTACCTTCTCTGGAGAAGTCAAAAATTAATTTTTCAATAAGAACTGTGAATCACGCTTGGCTGATAGGGTCATCTTCTCAATACAAAACAGATATATCAATACTTGAACAAGTTCTACAGTGTGATCAGACAAAACCTGCAGCACAAAGCCATTTCTGTGAGTAAACCTACAGCCATCAAAGCCATTTCTGTGCCCTACAACTCTTTCCCTCCTCATCCCTCAATATTCACATTTGTGCATGTGCATTCTCTCTCCTCCTTTTTTTCCTTCATCCCACAGTTCTGCCCTGTGATATATGCTGCTTATAGGGATTTATGTGAGTCAATTTCTTAAATTGGTTCTGTCAAAATTGCCATTTGTCCTCCCAGTTTGCTCTTTGTAGGTGGGTTTGTGTATCCAGTTTATCAAATAATTCTGTTTGGATTCTATTGGAGCAGAAATTTCTGCTTTTTCTAAGCTTCTGTTGAGAAATTTGGAAAGACATTTTGCCCTTTCTAAAGAAACAAACAAACATCTCCAGAGTCAGAAGAAAAAAAACTTTTCTTAGTAGGATAAACATTTATGGTGATATTGTGAAAATGTGCTTGTAAAACAAGGCTGCTAAAAAATGTGGAAGTCATTCCTGTTTATTAGTTTCTTTGAAGAAATTATGTTACACGGAATTGACTATTTTGAACGGCTTATGAAAAGTCCAACTTTCATGTGACATTTTAAAGCCCTTTAGATTACCAGTAGAACAAAAATAATTTTCAGTTACAAACCCAGTTCAACCAAATAGATGGCAATAATAACAACATGCTGTTTGAAGGCGCATTTCTGGTAAAATTGTTTTTCTGTCCCGTATTTAAGATAAAAAAAAGAAAAAGATGAAGAGATGATTCTGATTTTGTACCAAGAGTTTCTAATCAATAGCATCTTCCCTTTTCATCTCTTTGCTCTGTTTCCTTCACTAAATCACAAATAAGTTACAATAAGGCAGTTCAGCATTTGGATAAGTTTGTGTGCATGCCTGAACACATGCTTGTCTGGTCACACAAAAATTGCAGTTCTATTTGCTGTTGCTACAGAAGCTGACACAGCTGATTCATAAAATTCTTCAAGTTTATTTTAGGTGTCTTTAAAAATAAACCAAAGGAGGAAGACTATAAAGGAATAAAAAAAGAGAGGTACAGAAAATAAATAATCCTGATGCCATTTTAAAAAAAGTCTTGAAAGAAGGCAGAGATGCTCTAAAGACAAGAAACATTAAAGAAGAAAACCCAGCATGAATTGTCTATGACCAATGTGCTATCTCTTCACACTGTACTTATAGACCATCCATTAATGGTGATGCAAAGCTCCAGGCTCATTGCCATGGCTAGGATCCAATTTCATAATCCATTAGCACTCCTTACCTCTTGAAGCTTCTTCTGATCAGACACTGTTTGTGATAAGGAAATTACACATTAATTTGTTCAATAGAATTTAAAATTAGGCTCACCAAGATTGCCCTTGGCAACAGACATGAACTGATCGATGTTAACTGTTCTCTAATTTCATTTATTGTTCAGTGTTGTTCTACTTCTTCTTGCAATCCATGGTATTCAAAACTAAAAAGAACAGCAAATTATAACATCTCTGGCAGTTCTAATATAAACAAAGCTTTGGATCTAATGGATCTACAAGCTAACTTAGAGGTTGACTTGTTGCAAAAGAGCTTCTACTAAGACTT
This sequence comes from Anomalospiza imberbis, assembly GCF_031753505.1. Taxonomy (NCBI): domain Eukaryota; kingdom Metazoa; phylum Chordata; class Aves; order Passeriformes; family Viduidae; genus Anomalospiza; species Anomalospiza imberbis. Next base: position 16,863,390 of record NC_089683.1, on the reverse strand, counting down.
TCACGGCTTATGTTTAAGTAACTGAGGGGATGCAGGCAAATCACTGTTGCTACTTCACAGCAGATATGACTGAATGGTTGACCCATGTATTCAAAGAAGTCCTGTGGGTTTATATTTATGCAGCATTGGCAGTGAATATTCTAACCTGTGGTGTGAATGGTTTTATTTAATGAACTAACACTGACTAGCTTAGATAAAAAAGGTCTATAATGTTATGTCACAGGCAGACAGAGATACTGCATTTATACGTAAGAACAATGTTCTTCCTCTGACCAGGTAACCTCCTGACATCTCCTTCTGCTTAAGTTAGAGACTGATAAAACCACTAAAGCAAACGTCTACAAGAAAGCTGAAGCCTGTATTCCCTGCTGCCTTAAAATTCCCAAGCTCTCATGAGAAGTCAAAGCCCTTCCACAGGTACCTATTGGCTTTTGAAGTGTTTTCTGCTCTACCTGCCAGCTGCAACGTACATCTGGGGCTAAGGGCTTCAAATCTCATATCCATCTCTTCTTTCTGACAACAGCATTGTTACCACTAATTAAAGATAATTCTAGAAATCTCCTTGGGCAGACATGGCCAGTTGGTGAAATTTAATAGTTTGGACCCTTAGCCTTTTTTTGCCCTGATGTCCTGTGCTCTGCATCCTCTGTGCTGGTGTCCATTGTGCAATGCGCAGAGGGGCAAAATATAAAATGCTGTCGGCAAGGCCCAGAAGAGGAGCTGTCAAGCCTACTTCTAAAAATAAATGATGATGGGATCGAGGTTCATAGATGATTATATGTAGAATAAGACAGCTCATTCTCTTTCTCAGTTAATCGTGGACAGCTACTAAGCTGCAGTATATTGGCCTTTAATTAGCAGGAAGAAGACCATGACTAGAGAATTTAGGAAGGTATGGAACAGAAAAAAGTCCAAATAAGTTTTTCTCAATAACCTTTTCCCTTTAAGAAATCCCTAAGGTTTTTTAAGATTATGATACTAACTTAAATACCTGCTACACTCTCAGTCGTGTCTCCTGCGAATGGTAGGAAGTTGCTTTTAGAAAACTTATCCAATGATGAAGTTTTTATATTTTGCATTTTTCAAACTGCACTTCATGTTAGCAATAAAAACCTTCTTTACTTTTATTTTTTTTTTCCAATGCCTTAGATCATTTTGGAAAGCATCCCTGCTGGCTCCCTTGTAGGCTGCCTACTCCTCTCATGTATAAAGTTCATGCCGTTTGTGAAGGCAGTTTAAATTCTGACAGAATGGCGTCCAAGCTGGTGCTCTGAACGCTAGTGACCAACAGGGGAACTCGCACTTTCCCAGCCGTCTGTGCAGAACTGGTTTGAGCAGCCCCTTCTGGGACACGCCAGCCGTGCTTCCAGACATCCTGTTGGAGTGCCACCTTTCAGGATGCCTAGGGACCATGCAGCTGCTCCACACCAGGAGGACTTCGGTCAAAATAAAAATGACAATAATGCACTCGTTCCCACCTGGAGCTGCACATAGCAGTGATCATGCCATTTCCTGCTCAGAAAAGCTCCGTTAGGACTTTTAAATAAAATTAAACATTTAAAATGTTGAAACTGGATATGATTTGTCTTTTGGCCATCTGGAATCACAACCTGTCCAGATCAGATGCACGTATCCAGAGTATTCTTAGTCCTGCTGTTGGCTCTGTGCCACCCTGCTGATTCCAATGAGATTTACCATACACATGGGCTGTTGCTTTTGTCTTTTTTTAACCCAGCTACTTCCTTCTGCACTCTTTATGCCTGAACCTTATAGGCTGTGTCATTTGGCCTTACTCTTGATGGACTGAATGACTGCTGCCCAGTGTCCCATCCCTTGCCTTAAGACCTGCATGTGTGTGAGCTTCAACAGTTCTGCCATTTATGAAGCACCATTACAGTTGTGCACTGCTGTTGTAGCTGTGCTTTCTGATGGAATCAGTGCCTTCAAAGTAATTTTGCAAGTAGTGGGGTGAATTAGTTTTTGATGTAGAAATCTGTGTGAATTGTCCAATGCTACTTAAACAGTAACTTGTCCATTTGTCCTTCAGTGTGGCACCAAAGCCTCTTAGAATTTACCTAAAAGTTCTTTTGGGTAAATTGCTACATTATTCTACATTCTGACATTACCTCACTTTGCTGCATGTGGTTAAACAGTCTTCTAAAACATTTAGCTGGTATGGAACTCACACTAGCCTTCTCAAATTGAGATCTTCCCCTGAGCTTAAGTTCAACAGGACACAGTTAAGTAGTCATATATATGCCAAAGCCAGTTCCAGTTCTGTATTATCTATGCCCTATCCCCTCCAAAAAACCAAACACAAACCAAAACAAAATACCAGTTTTGTTTTGCAGAACTTAAATCTCTCATTAGAGGAACAGAAGAAGAGCAGAAACAGGAATCCAGCCTTCGACATCTGCCTTCTTGTCTTTAATATAAAAAGGAAAGAGACCTCTCAGTGGCCAGTTGCTTCAAAAAAGTAACACTCAACTCCCCTGTGTTTGCTTTACCTTTCTAATTGTAATACTGTTCTTTCCACAAATCTTTATTTCTTTACTGTTCATAAAAAACCCCAAAAAACTTTCATACCAGAAATGCTGTACTCAACATAGAGTAGCTATGAACGTGTTTTTAGATTTCACAGTGTATCACTGAAGTTATCTTTGATACTTCCAAATAAATTCTGTCATGGGGTTTGTAGCAGTAACAAACATTTTATCTGACATTCTTTGTCCTTCAAATGTCCTTGAATTTCTGTTTCTCCAGAAAACCTTGTACTAATAATTTAAGTATAAGTTACAATTGTAAACCAATAACATGCTGTGCCTTATTTTTCCCCACAAAGTGTAGCAGCAACAAGAGCTAAGGGCAGAGTCCTACACAATTAATCTGAAAATTCAGTAGACCATATTTCTAGATGTTGTGTATTTCTTTTACAGATACTGCAGTACATACTATCTTGCCAATGTTCCCATTAAAGATCTGCTGGGATTTGGCAATAACTATGTTAAAAAACTGTTGGAAGGGTCTCTAAGAGACAGTCCATCCCAGAAGACAAGATTAACTATACATGTTATCTTTGCTGACAGATGGCTGTCTAGCATATTTCTAAAGACCTCAGTAGTGGAGAGACTCAAAACAAAATACTCAGCACACTGTTTTTCTTAACTTTTCACAGCTTAAATTTTCAGCTTCATTGTTTCTTGTCACAATTTATCCTACAGACATAGAATACCTTCTCACTTTTTTAAAATAGACTTTCATGCTCAAAGTTTTTTTATCATTATCTCCCTCAGGTCTTCTAAGGGTGAAAAAATTTCTACTCTTTAAAACATTCCTCATAGCTAATGTTTTCTAAACCTCTGGTCATTTGCATTACTCTCCTTTAGACTACCTGTGTTGTAGACAAACCCCAGCTCGAGTCTTCTACTCTGCCAGATGAAGCAGAAAGTGTTAATTTGTGTGTCTTTCCAGACATACTCCTGTGTTATACTACCTTATTCTGAGTAACATTATACCTGGATGTGGGTCAATGAAGCTCTCTTTCACCCTTGCCTTTAGATTCTTTTCCAAGGACTGATGTTCCATACCCTTTTCTTCATCTGATAGTTTTCACTTAAGCACAGATCCTTTCACTTTTTTGTAATGAATTTTAGTAAAATACAGTAATGACCCTTTTCATTGATAATGCTGTTTTCCAACCAACATGTAGTCCTTCCCCCTAGGTAAGCCCCAGTAAATTTTTAATAATCATACCTTTTATTACATTCACCAGATATTTAGTGAAATTACTGAACAAAATTAAACCAAGTAAAAACCCTGCATTCAAAACCACCTTCCATTTCTGAACTGAATTATTGTTAATTACTTGCTGAACATGCTGATCCACCCTGTTGTTTACCTTCTCTGTGACAGAGTCTGTTCAGAAGAGTATGGACCAGCAAATTCCCCAAAGCTGGGCAGCCAGGCTTGAGGTTGTCCCAGAACTGGCCATGTCCTCACCCATGGGGCACAGGTTGGTCCATCAACAGCCCCCAATGTGTCAAGTGATGAAGTTTGGCAAAAGGAGATGAGAAAAGATGGGGTGGAGACCAGTACTGCTGCAGCGCTGCCAGAACAGGGACTAGTGGCCCCTGGGGGCTGAAACAGGGTCCTGAACACTGGGCACGGGGGTCCTAAGTTGGCTGAGGACATCATTGCTGACTGAGCCAACATACTTCAAAGATTGCCTCATAAGAAGGTCCAGAGCTGTGGTGTTTGCCATCTGCTACAATTCCATTGCTTTCCCAGGACCTGCTGTTGAAGGTGGTTAGCTTGTTTTTTCATCTCGACTATCAGAAGCCACAAAGGGTGTATTTCCTTCTGCAAACAGAAGAGGAAATTAACCCTGTTCTGAAGTGAAGGAGGGACCTCGTGACACTTTTTTGTGCCTCTTTATTTTCAGACACCAACTTGTCTCATCTTTCTGGGTACAATATAATTTATAGCTGAAGAATATTAAATGCCTATAAACAGAGATATTATATTATTGAATAATATATCAATAATAATATCATATTATTATTAATATTCTTTAGTAAGCTTTAACAGAGAAAGTGATCACAACTTTAACTTCAGGTGAAAGATAAACTGAATAGTGGAGTAATTTCTATTGTGTCTGTTGTATTTGAGCTAGTTACTATGGCAGTCCCACTCATGTGATATTTAGTTTTGACTCACAGCTGCTGGAGTCTGTGGCATTGTTCTGGAATTTTTTTTTTTTTTGTTATAATAAAAATGCTCAGACTATAAGCATCCTGCTTGAGGCATAAGAAGCAGCTTGAAAAGGAGAAGGTACCTGCTGCTTAAGCAATATATTTTACTTTTAGGGTTCTTTTTAAGGGAAACAAACTAAATTGCATCAGCCTCATCTTACAATTTTCAACTTAAATTGCACAAAGTATGTTCAAAAAAATTCTTAGCTGCTGCAGTAAAAGTGTGGGTTTTTTTCTTAGATTACAGACTTTGAGGGTCTTTGCGCAAATGCTCTTTCACAGACAATAAATTGAGCAAGGCTGTGTTTGAGCCCAGAGAGCCATTCGGTTCCTTGTGTGGAACTCCTAGGGCAATGGGAATTCTGTACCAAAATTGACTCAGAACAATTTGCAACTTGCAATCTGCAGAGTCCAAATTCTCTTCTGCTATTTTTCAAAGCTACCTTAGAATGTTTAAGACCCTTGTTCAATAAAGTCCCTTCTATTGATCCAGTCCTCACAGCTACTTTATCTGCTCATCTTGACATTCCTTAACCCAGCCTCTCCTTAAGCATCAGAAGATGGTCTTTCCTCTCACCTTTTTTTTTTTTTTTTAATGATGTATACCTTTGTTTTATTTTCATCTCTTTGTTTTCCATCTCAAAGCTTTAGGGCATCCTGATCCCAAAATAATCTAATTAGAAACATAAAGTGTATTCTTTTGAGAACAGCAGAACAGGAACACCTAATCCAGTTGGTGACACCATTGTATTCTTGGAACAAAACGACAATGGCTAGGAAAATATGTGAAGAAATAAATCTAACCTGTCTGTAATAATCAGTTCAATCTTATTTGGAATCACCAATATAACTATGCATTGCCACATGGATACTGTGAGATGTATCACATATAAGGCTTAATATTATTTGTTAGCTTTGCCACGCACTAGTTATCAGAATATATTTTACCCTAAATTACTTCTACTCTCCAGATATTCTTTTGGTGTAATATGTACTGAAAATACTGACACTTTGGACACACTATATTAATTCAGTTTACTAAAGATAACCACTGTATGACTCTGTTACAGAGTAGAAACTTAACTGGGTTCCTAATGTAACTCTTTATTTTATATGTTTGAAAAAAAAAATTAGTTACAATTTGTCAGTGAACAGGGCTTTTTAAAAACACATTTAATGCATACATTGCAAGTTTGATTATGTAATCAGCAGCCTACTCATGTTCTGATGGTTTATTGATAGTTTAAAACATTTTAAGGAATATGATGAATTTTTTTCTTGTGTTCTAGTTTCACTAGGGAGTTTTAAAGTTCACAGTGAAAAGAAAGGATTGACAAAAAGAAACGCTTCCTCCTGTTGGTGCCATTAAAAATTCTGCTAAGCTTGGCACAGTGAATTTACTAAGAAACTAACATACCTTGACAGTCCAATTTCTTTGATAAAATCACCTTCATGAGCTCATATACCTTTGAATACACATTGCAAAATGCTACCTGTTGGTATCTCCTGAAAAAATTATTACCAGATACTTGGTTGGGGTGTCAATACATAGCCATTATTTACTGTTTACTTGCTTTGCAATGTACATGTTTAAGACTGCATTTGGACCCCACAAATCAGCATTTGTTTAGGAAAAAAAAACCAAACAACTACATGAACTGAGGGAACTGTTCTACTTCACCGTTAAATACTGCTCTGGTTGTGGATTATACTGTATCTCCCTCTTCTATCACTTGTTTATGGTCAAAAATTTTGTCTTTGGTGTAATTTTGTCTCAATTGTTCATGTAAATAAGTTTAAGAAGTCTAATAACACCAGAATTTTTACCAGTGCAACCTAAATCTAAAGTGAAATCATACTCTGATTTATGTATAAGTTGAAAAGTCTCAAAAAGCATTTTTTAATAAATGTTTGGCTAATTTGTTTTCCTTTTCAGTAAAAATAATTTGGTTAATCTAAAGATTCCAGAAAGAAAACCTGTTGTCTAATTTAGATGTTTAAGCTTGATCTCTCTGGTTCTATTACTGAAGGTTATTAAAAGTGAGTAATTCTTTCCATTGATAAATTAAGCAAATGCTTCAGGAAATACTTAAGACACATAAGGCTTTTCCAAAATTGAGATGCATTAATCAGTTGAATTTGATTAACTTAAGAATTTTTCCTCATACACAGTTTTCACGACTACCATGCTACCTTCTCAGACACAGAGCTGAACAAAGATAAACTTTAGCAGCAATGTTCTCTACCATCCGCTATACAATTTGTAATCTAATGTTCTCATGTCTTTATATTTCAATATTGTTTTGAATCTACTCTATGCCTTAAAAGATTAGTTTGGATATTTTATTTTCCAGTTTTCTCTGTAGATTACTTCTCAGTTGAAGACAATCTCCACTAAATAAAAAAATGCATCCCTTTGTTTTGTAGGGATGCCTTCCTGAGTGGCTTGAAAAACACCTGATTTCTAATGTTAGTCCTCAACAGTTTTCCTAAAAGGAGTTGTAATTATAAGTTGCTTCAGAATGAACTTCAAAAATTAGGTCTCCTAGATCCTCTGGGTGAATCTAAAAAGTATAACTTCTATTTTAATGTTCTTTTTTGTAATGAAATATTAGCTAGTACATTTTTTATCTTAGAAAACACTTTTCTTAAGACCTTGACTTCTGACAGAAACATGATTATATTTGAAGTGAATTACTGCTGTCTCACAGGTATTACTGTTTAATGCAGCTATGTTGCTACATTCCTTTACATACTTAACTCTTCCTGTAATTTCTTTTTCTTTTTTTTTTTTTTTTGTTTTTTTTTTTTTGTTTTTGTGGAAGCTCAAATGTAATAATCAGTAGTTTATAAATGCCTACACAAATTATACAAGTTGCAATGTAGATTGAAACTAGGTTTTTGCTTATAACTGGTGAGCTAGTACTCAGTCAGTAAATTATGTTACTGGTATAGGCTTCCCTAATCCACCTCCATGGGTGCTGGTTCTAAGATAAAGGAACTCCAACAGGTTTTTTAGAAAGTGGATTTCACAATAGAAAACATTTTGGTATTTAATGCAGCCACTCTTTAGTACAAACAAGTCTGATATTTTTAAGGAGGCCTACTCTATATCGCTGTTCCATACTGTTGGTCTAGCTCTGAAATAACACAAAATAGAGTTCTCTGATTGTGGAATTCCCTCATCCCCTTAAAATATTGCAAAGGATTCTATATTAGAGAAATGGAAATCATGTAAATAGCATAAATAAAATTCTAATCAAACTTCATTAAAATTCAGAGACATAAAGAAAAGCAGCAACCATTTTTGGGGTTTTTTTTAATGCATCAGTCATTACAGCTTACATTTACTGCTACAGTTCTTATAACATCTGCTTTCCTGAGATGGAAAAATGAGGTATCTTCCTTTACAGTTGTTGTTGTATGGACAAAAAGTAAATTTTGAGCTATCAAAAGCATTGCAGATAAACAGCTAAATGTGGGCAAGGGTAAGGCTCAGGTTCAGAGGTTTTCAGCATCGTATGTAGAAATTTCCAACCCGTTTGTGTGCTCACTCTGTTTTTAGGACTATGCAGATTAAACGACTGCAGCACACTTTCCTTTCTGCTCCTTACCTCTAGCTCCCCATAATCGGTTCCATTCCCTCAAGGTTCTGTTTCTTCAACAAAGCACATAACCACATTCTTTAGACTGCAAAGGCACAAAGATACATGCAAGAGCTTTGTTGGCTCATTGCCTGTGCTTGGGAGGCCAAAGACTATTTCACATTGCACACTGCAGACATACAATGCAGCTGTGGAGCATAGCAGGAGTATTCCTTATCTCACCGTAGCGTCTGCTTGTTCTAGTTTGAATTCCAGCAGCAAAAGCAGCTCCCAAAGGAGTTTGTACTTCATTATATACCAACCCCGAGAGGAATAGTTAGACTGCAAGTTCAGCTTTTTTGGCAACAAAATGATGTCTTCTTGACAGACACCAAATTTGTGCAGTTATATTGGCTGGATATTTTGCTTGCTCTTCTACTTAATCTATATGAGTGCATACATGTGAGCAATTTTATGGTATAAAATGCTTCCATGTTAAGAAAGCTAAGCTATTTTCTAACACTTTTTAGGGTCTTAAGCTTTGTTTAATTCAGTTTTGGGCAAGTTTTTGGGTCTTAAGTAATATAAGACACCAACTATGAAATGCCTGTGGTCTGGATTTGAAGGGGATAGAATTGTCTTCACAGTGGCTGGTGTGGGCCTGTATTTTAGATTTGTGCTGAACACAGGGTTCATAATATTGTGATGTTTTTGTTATTCCTGAGTAAGTCTTGTACAGAGACAAGGGCTGTTCTACTTTTGACTCCATGCTGCATGAGATGTTGGGAGGAGACAGCCGGGATAGGTGACCCAAAGTAGTCAGAGGGATATTCCATACTAGATGACATCATGCTCAGTATATAAAATGGGAGTAAGCAGGAGGAAGGGGATGACATTCAGAGGGAAGGTGTTTGTCTTCCCAAGTCACTGTTACATGTGATGGAGCCATGCTCTCCTAGAGATGGCTGAACAGCTGCCTGATCCTTGGGAGCAGTGATTTCATCCCTTGTTTTGCTTTGCTTATGTGTGTGACTTTGCTTTCCCAATTGATCGGTGTTTATCTCAACCCACAGGTTTTCTACCTTTTACCCTTCTGATTCTCTTCCTGATCCCACTGCTGGGGAGTGACTGGGAGGCTGCATGGGACTTAATTTCCTGCTGAGATTAAGCCACAACAACCCGTTACTAAACTTTTTTGACAGCTTTTTAATGAGAAATGACTCACTGATTTTCATTCATTTTCTCAGCTGAATTAAAAATACTGTTAAAATACTGACATTTTGAGCAGTGTGAGTGAAGTCTCTAATGGACTCACCTGCCTTTTTGAATATTGCCTTTCAATCAGAGTAGCTCACACATTTTACCAAATTTCCTATATGCCTAAAAGCTATCAGCCTTTCAATACTACAGCACCAATTAAGGCCCCTACAGTTCTACTACTATCCATGTCTAAGCATCTAGGCATCTTGCTTCTACAGTTTCAATATGTTCAGATTATAATGTCTCATTTTGATGGATAAGGAGCAAACAATTAAAGCAGAGGCACCTCCTGAACTTCCAATCTGTTTTCTGGTCTCTTGTCTTTGAAATAGATAACATTAAACATGAGGCAAACCTAGTAACAAACGACTGAAACCACCTGTGACCCTTCCTCTTACTATGTGTATCACAAGCCCAAAGTTATGGTTCTTAAGGTTTTTTCTCTCAGTAGGTGACTTTATTGCACAGTAGCCCAGTTTCAACCGGATGCACTTGGAGTGTGTCTACTCCAGACAACTGGCATTACGGGATATCATGACATATCTTTTGGCTCATATCTATTCTGACTTATAAAGTTCTTTTGAGGGTTATTTTGTATGCACCTGAACTCACATCCATTCAACTACATTGTTTTAGAAAAGGTCTCTTTTGCACAGTGTTTAATTCAATGGTGTTAATTTGGTCTAACTTGAATTTAGAGTGATTTTCATATGATGCTGACCCAACAGAATGGGTCAGTAACATAAAGAGGGAGCAAGGCTGTTGGAGACATGGTAAGCCATAGGTGTACCATAAGTTTGCCTTGATATGTCTATTACTTAAGAGTAATACAAGATTAAATACAACCCATATTTCCTTCAAAGATTTTTAGAAGTTCTTGAAAAAGTTTAAATGCAAGAAATTAGGCAGTGATCCATTTCTTAATTTGACAGCTTCAACCTTCTCTACAAATATCTAATTGTATGGATCCAGCTTTGACACTTCACTAGAATTAATTAAAGACAGGTTTTGATAAAGAATATGAGCCCTAAAGATCACTTTCTTACAGAGCTGTACAGTTCCTAACAAAATGAGAGTTTTGAACTTAAAACAAAACCTACGAAATATTTTAGTTTAGTGCAGAGATTGTATTTTGGAATGCTGATTCTCAGGCAGCTATTTCAGATTGTTATTATCTTCTAAATCCAATGTCTGTGCTGAATAAGTCCAGTTATATATATATATTTGTAAAAGAAATACATATTTTTTCCTTGGCTGTAAAATTTTAGGTTAAAATATCAAATAAGAATGCTTTGGAATGGGGGATCTCAAATTGTAATGCAACAGTATTTTGCCTTAGTCCTGCTTCTGATTATTGCTCTGGCTATAAGCCCTTCCTCTGTCCTCCAATTTTTCAGTACCCTACCACTCAGCTACTGGGAAGAAACATGCAACTCAGTAGTTTGACAGTTCTCCCTTAGTGACAATATTTCCCTTTTGGAGTTCTGCTTCTCGTCTGCCTCTCTGGCTCACTAAATAATCACGCAATAGCATAATGTAAAAAATTTTACTTTGGTTATTTTCTGTTCATATTGCAAAGCTCAGGGGAGAAGATTACCCATCTTTTATTGACTAAGTAGGAGAGTCCTTATATAGCAGAGATTATTATTTGAATTCTTTCTTCACCAGCTCTTAAGTATATTACTCTCACTTGCAATCAGGCATCCAGATTTCTGGGAGTTTTTAATTTATAGGGTTTTTTAATTCCTTTCTGGAAAGCTGTTTCATGGCTCTTCATTATAAATTGCCAGATTGTACTTTCAAACTGAAGATACACAAGGATAATGTTAGCAAACTGAAATGAATTCCAGCACAAAAATCCCCCACCTCTGCAGTTTCTCAAGGTTGGTGGATTTTTATATAATAATCTTTTTTTAAAGTCATGTATTTTTTATGAGTCTGAGATACACCAATTCCAATAAGTCTTTGGGCTATAGAAATAGAAAAGAAACAGGATGTAATGTTGCATATCATAATATATGAAGCAATCATTCAAATGTAGCTTGCAGTAAGTCAATAAACTTCTACTGTATTGAGGCGACTGAAGTGTAGGATATTCATGCAAAAGTTGTGTATGCAAGATCTTTCTTCCTAATTTTTAAAATGTGTATGAAAAGTATTGCTAATTCCTAGCAAAAAAAAAAAAAAAAAAACAGTGTGGTAGGTACATTAATGGCAGTGAGAAAAAGACAAGGACAGCTTTTGTTTGTGCATTTCTAAGAACAGGAGGCAAAGTCCCATGTATACACAGTTGTCTATTCTTTAGTCTTCCTTTAAATGGGGGAAATTATTCCAGCAATGGGTGTGCAGCTCCTTGTGCTCTTGCCCATTCTTCAGAACAGAGAAAGGTTTTGAGAATATGCTCTTCACATCATTTGAGGGCCTTTAGGCAGCAAAGTCTATGCCGCAGAGTCCCCAGAAAATCCTTTAATGTTACAAATAAATACAAATGCTTACATGATATAAACCATGAATCTTGACAAACTTCCAAGGTTTCAACTCCATGGAAGCCTAGCCATGGGCTGGTGAAAGCATTTTCATTATAGACATTAAAGGATGCTGTTTGATGTTTGGACAAAGCAGAGTGAGAGGGTCAAGCTGAAGGTTTATCCAGAGCTGGAGGCCCAGGATGGCAGTGCTGATTGCATTTACCAGAAGTTACTCCATGGTGAAGAAGAAACAACAAACAATGTGATAACAAAAATGCAGAGGGTGTTGGTCCCAGGGATGCAATCTGGGCCTGAAAGTGGAAATAGGAGGAAAAGCTTTTCTTAGCGCAGAACCAGGAATATGACCTTGGCAAAGGACAACCTGTGTTCTCAGCAAGGCTAGTGCCCATTCATGCACTCAGTAGCAATCCTGGCATACAGATGAAATATAGTATATCTTTTTGTGTGATGGACACAACCAAGGTCCAAAAATTGACTATTTGTGGGGTTTTCACCTAAGATTATCTCTTGGGTTGCAATGAGGAAATTATACTAATGTTGATGTTAGGGTTAGTCCCTTGCAAAACCTGGGGCACAGAAATCTGTCTGACAGGATAATCTCTCCATTTACTGCTGAAACTACTTCTCTGTCTGTGACAGTGATCTATAAAGACAATTATTTCATTTTATAGAAATTGATACTTAACCAAATCAGGGGAATGAGGTTCTCGGTCCTTCTTATCATAGCTGTGACATGGGTGCAATCACAAAGGCCACAAGCAAAACCACACAGGCACAATTATTTTGAGATAATGTGAGAAAAGTGATAGGGATGATTTTTTTTCCCTGTCTTGCCTCCCCAGGCCTACCAATGATGCAGGGGTTCAGTACAGTTCAGAGCAATACAGCTCATAGTCACATCAAGAGAGCTCTGCATTCAAAAGGAAAACTCATAGAATTAATCTAAAATATCTTAGCTGTTATATTTACTTGCCTGGAAGAAAGAAAAATGGTTTCATTATGATGCCCTCTAGGTTATAAGAGCTGCATTCATTCAGGGAGGAGAGAAACAATGCATTATGATTTTTCTGATAAAGCCAGCATGAGTCTGATTTCAAATATTAAGTAAAAAACAGTTATCTCATGCTGATCACAATCAGTCTCCAAAGTAAAAAAAGACAATGGGAAATCAATACTTCTCTACTCTTTTGTATTCTCTGAGCAGAGACGGAGTGCCTTAAAATTGAATAAACCATTTGCTATGAACTCTTCATTCAGCATTCATAGCCAGGACTGAGGTTTCTACATCAGGTACCATTATATAATCTACTTTACATTTCAAGGCCACACAACATTATGTAATGATAATTCATCAAGAAGTTTCAGGTTTCCTCAAGGCAGAAAATTACTTTCAAAAATGTCCTGCTTTCAGCAGTGTAATGTCCTTCTATGTATCTCTGCAAGGAGTTTGTGCAGGGCAAAGGTTCAAGACAGAGAATTAGCAATAAGATTAATAGAACCCAAATTAATGGAATAACTGCAAAAGAATTTTAAAGAAATGTAGCAATTAAGTCTTGTGAACTTAAAAACAGGCTAGAATGTTGTTCATAGTGCTGCTTCTTTAGCAGAAGTGTAGAAAACAAAAAACCTTGCACAAAACCAATTGCTTTAATAAAATCCAACTTTATAACACACTCCATGACTGTTTCAGAGAACATTCTGACAAACAGAATGCAAGGGACCAGGGGCAATTTAATTATAATTTTGTGCGTGTGGAGGTTCACCAGATGGCAAATATCTTTGCTGCAAGAAGAAATCCTTGAAGACAGGGAATGTGCAAAGTTCAGATGATACTTTTTATATGTCTGATGTTGAATAGAACTGGAGAAAACAATAAATGACCTGTTAAGAAAGACTCAGAGGTGAATAAGACTTTTAATAAGTTGGACCTCTTAAGCACCCTCATGTTTACGCTTCAGAGTACTGCATTGTTAATTCTAGCAAGGTTGTTCACACTTCAAGGGTGGCATATGAGTGCATTTAGACAAATGCCAATAATAACTTGTTTGTATAAGGCTGAGAATCCTCTAAACATCTGCCAGAAGTTTAGCTGTTTTTCTTCCACTAGAGTAAAACCCTTTAGTGCAAATACTTGTTGTCTTGGATAATGCCATCCTATTTTCCATTACATCATCATAACTTTAGAGTGTGACTTGGGGAACAGATTTCTAGAATTCCACTTGCTTTAGATTTAGGTTCTCACTTAAGTCCGTGTAGAACTCCAGGACATCTACTTTATCCATTTATACTGAATTTAATGCATACACTTATCTTTAGCTTGAGTCTTCCTGTTGTGTTTAAGTTTAATTGCTTGCATTTGACCAAAGCATCTCTTCTAGGAAATAAAGGAAAAATATCCAAGCAATGCTTCATGGGGACGTAGATAAAAGCATCTAGGAATTTGAACTCCAACTCTAGTAAGGCTGCAAAGGGAATTAACATATAGGATTATTATCAGATTCATGGGATACTGTTTTTCAGAGACACTACCTACTTATCATGCATAAATTAGTAGCTAAAGTATTTGTTTAGGAAACAATAGGCCATCATGTCTGAGTTCTCTTCATTCTGAATGTGTTGGAGTCTGCATTGCAGTTATGCAGTGGTGTGAGCTAGTGACACCCTTGCCATTTCTCAGGAAGTTTTTTACTGCAGCTGAAATGATGAGGCATGCAGTCAGATGACAAAACTGCTTTACACAGTAACTTCCTGGAAAACTAGTCTGAGTTAATAATGATCTAATGTAAAACACACACATTGTAGGACAAAATATAAAAATAGATAAGTGGATAATTACAGGAAAACATGCTGGAGAAATTTTGGTGCTAAGCTTCTAAAGGAATGATACAGTTTAGACATCCTTATTATCAATGAATAGTGGTTTTGTGCACCTTCCCCCTCCTGCATCATGTAACATTTTTCATTTTCTTTCTCCATGTAGCCCCAAAGTTTTTGCACAGTGTGTGTCCAGACTCAGTTAAGAGGCATCAGAGGCTTGCCAGTTCCACATAGCACCATGCTATCATAATTAGGTTGTTTTCAGGTCCAAACTGGTGTAGTGTGCTATAGTAGGCTAGCATTATTTTGCACTTTGTATGATTCAGATTGAAAAAGCCAGAAAATAATAGAAACAGGTTTTTTCATTATTATCTAAGAACACATTTTAGTAAAAGATCAATCAAATTAAATAATCAAATTACTCTGGCTACATCTACACTATTATGAGAAAATATAAAGAATGTACATTTCATTTAAACTCCCCCTGACACCAGTAATACTGAAAGCACAACAGAAAAATCTTCAGATCTGACAGCACAGGGTTATCAGGGATGGGGTCTCAGGGGCTGAACCTGTGCTGCTTTTTAGGCTTTTCACCTCTGAGCTAAGCAAGCTGATGTAAGTATTCTGTGGGCTGCGACTATATGCTTGACTGCAGACTCGATAGACCTTGAAAAGCAAGAGGTCACCACCATGATGCACTCACCAAGACATTGTGCTGCACCAGGAAGATGGTAATATCAGCTTTATGGTATTTGTTCTGAAAGCAATGCAGATCCAAAGTGTGTTTTAGAAATATGCTTGCTATAATTTTATTGATTTTCTGCAATAAATCAGTTAAATTAGTATTTTTTTAATAATTAGACTTCATAAAAATATATACCTTGCTTAATCTTCTGACTTGCTCCAGACAGAATAATTTCTGCTATACTCTAAACTTTCAAGGATCTTAAGGTTGAGTAAAATGAAATAATTTAAGTCTGCACTTTCAGTGTTGGAGTGGAAAATGATTATTTGTCTACTATATCTAATTGAACTTTTATTGAACTTTCCAGTCTGGATTCTTTTTAATGATCTGCCTCTAATTTTCTCCTGTGGAAACACAGAAAGACCTACTGCCTCATAATTTTCTCCTCTCTAAGGGAAAGAAGGGTCCACCTCTAAAGTTTTTCAATAACTTTCTCACACTACTACAGCACAGTTAGGAGTACTGTTTCACTGATTCATGCTAGAAGATTTGTGGTAAGTAAACTGCAAAGTGTTCCTGACTGAGCTGCAATCAATTAAGTGCAGACTCAGTGATCCATTTATCGTGATATCACTGTATATCAACACACCAGCACCAGAATATAGGAGAAATAACTAGAATACTTTCTGGAAAAGACAGAATGGCATGTGATGTATATGTCAGTCAGCTATATGACAGTGCTTGAAGAGAAGGTAATCTTCAAACAAGCATAAAATCACACAATCATAGAATACCAGATTAGAAGGGACCAGAAGGATCATCTGGTCCAATTATTTCTTGGCAAAAGCATGGTCTAGGCAAGATTCCCCAGCACCCTGTCCAGCTGAATCTTAAAATTGTTTCATTTTGGGGAATCCACCACCTCCCTGGGAAGATTATTACAATGACTGATTATTTACATTATGGAAATTTTTTCTCTTGTGTCCGGTTGGAATATCCTCAGAAGTAACTTGTATCCAATTACCCCTTGTTTGCTCCTTGTGGCTCATTGGAAAAACGAAATCTCCATCTTCCTTGCAACCATCCTTCAAATACTGGAACATGGTGGTAATGTCTCTCGTAAGCCTTCCTTTCTCAAGACTGAACAAACCCAGTTTTTTCAGCCTTTCCTTATATGGCATCCTTCCCATTCCTTTGATCATCTTTGTGACCCTCCTCTGGACCCTCTCCAGCCCATCCACAATTTTTTTTTTAATGACAAGGACCAAAACAGAGCACAGTGTTCCAGGTGTGGTCTGAAAATCATTGAGTAGAGTGAGATAACATTATCTCTGCTGGAGATGCCCTTGTTGATGCAACCCAGTGTTCTGTTGGCTTTATTTTCTGCAGCACCACAATGTTCCCTCATATAGAGCTTGTAAACAAAAGACAACTTTCTTCTTCACTTTGAAGTGCTTACAGGCACTCTTAAACAGCTCTCTTTACTGTGCACTGTCTTCCTCTCTTTTTTTGACTAGCAATCTTTGTTGAAATACAGTAAAGTTTCTTTTTTATTTTTAGAAGAACTGCAGAGCACTGGATGCTGGGGACAGCTGGAGTGTGTGGGATGTGGCATGCTATTTATTCTCCTCACTTTGTGAAAAAAGCAGATGGGTAAGTACTTTATTAAATCAGAGTCCATGTATGGTATCTCCCAGATGTTGACCACATGGTCTGCCTTGCTAGGTCATGAAGAACCTATTCCTGTGTGCCCACTTTTTAAAATTCTGGTTCATAAGTACTCATTCCACCAAATTGCTGAGCTGCTGATTCACATCTGTCTTGTTTTACTGATGGAATAAGGGAGATGGGCTTTAAAAAAGAAGAAAACAACAACTGAGAGCTTTTCATATAATTTTAAGTACTTTCTGATGCATTTATAAACACACAACAGAACTTGCAGTCACTTTATTTCAAGTACTGTGGTGTATGCTTTAATGTCACAGCATGCTTATAAATACATTAACTTTTAAAGGAGAAGCAATGTGGGCTTGTGGAAGAGAGTGGAAGAACACATTTTCAACTCTGTATTAAACACAGGATATAGAAGAGTTAAGGGCTATTAGTAATGCAGCTGATAAATAGTGGAGGAATAAACCTGAGTGTCAGCTAGGAGGCATTAGTGATTGGACTTCCATAACTATAAAGCCAATATTGATTCATGATAGGACCCAAGCAGGCCAAAAGAGTCTTGCCCAGATGCTTTGGTTATCCTTACTCAGCACATGGAGAGCTCAACAGGACTACTCTGTTTGCTTAAGTGCATGGGAGATACACTGGGGGCTGGAGTTATGTTGTGCAAGTAATTGCTGTTTTATTTGCTGACATGAAAACACAGGTGAATGTTCCAATGTCTATGCTGTGTCCTGGCACTCCCTGTGGCACAAGTGAATGGAAACTGTTTTGTTTTCTCTAGGATATAAAAAGCAAAGGTTTGAAAACTTATAGTATTTCCAAAGAACCAGACCAAGTCTAAGCAACAGAGGTTCTTGTACACCAGGAGTCTCGTCACGACTCCACACCACTCAGTGCATTTTGAGAGACGATTTTCTACTCAACCAATGCAGTACCACAGCTCTAAGGAAGTTTGAATTTGATACAGGTTGTACTTTTCCAAGAAGGCTGCAGAGGAATGATAGAAATAAAGTGTATTCCCTTGTCATCTTGCTTAGTAACATGAGGATCTGAGCTCCCCTCACTGGGGCTGTGAGAACTCTGTTCTCCACAATGGTCACACATAAAGCCAAGTGTTCAGTGCAGCATCCAGCAGTGATTTCCTGTTCCAGCAACTCTGTGGGACAAACTTGCAGAAGAAGTTTCTGCACAAAGAAACAGGTACTCAGGGTGGGTGCAGACTTGATTTTACAAGTACATCTGTTCTGTTTATTTTTGCTTCTTTGCAGTGTTATCAACTTCTGCTCCATATGGATGATCCATATTGTGCCTTGGTGAAATGATACCACATTATGCTTTTATGCTTTTATCATCAAACACTACTCATGAAAAAATCACCAGGTTTGCCTAGGTTCATCTGTTCAATTTATTTTCCCAAAACTTTATTTTGAATAAAACACCTACGGTAAATGTGATTTATGTAAATGAATAAAACAAAACAGTTATATAAGCTTTTTGAATCATTCAGATTCTTTCTGTTTCTGTTAAACTGTATGAAATACTCTACCAACATATTTTCTTTGGGCTATTTAATTTCTGAAGTCTTGCAGCTAAATATATGTAATAATAGGACATATACAAAGGCTTTCATTTTGATTTTATTTCCATTCTCTATGCCAATCTTTTCAGACAAAGAAGATTTAATATTTCAAAAAGAGATTTCCAGTTTCTTTCCAAGTGCCTGTTGCAATCTTTCCCTTCCAATCTTGGAAGTTGACTTTATTTTCATCTTTTCTCTTTTCTTCGATGTTATGCCCATCTAGACCTCAAGTCAGAGGAAACATGCCAAATTAAAAAAAAATCACTTTAAAGAAGAAACTAGATAACTATTTAGTCCTGTGCTGCTATTTTCTGAGTCCTTTCCCTACAACAGCTCAACTTTGCAGGCTCCTGAGAAGTCTTCTATTCCTAATGACCCCGAGGATGTTCAGGGAAGTGATGAGATCAATATTGGGTCACTGATATTTTTTCTTGAAATAGGAGTAAAATAAAATAAAAAATTAAAAATAAAATAAAACAAAAGAAAAAAAAAACGAGAAAGAGAAACTGAGTGAGGTCAGCAGCAACCTTTACAGCTAGAAAATCTTCTGCAGGTTCTGCTAAAACTTTGCTCCATGTACAAGCCAGCATAGCCATATGAGCTTCACTAGACCTGTTCCCCAAGCTTGTCTGGCACTCTTGCTCCTTCAGGTGGTTTCTGTTTCAGGGCCCTGAGGCACTTCTGCCTGGTCAATCCTGGCCATGGCCTCACTGAGCCTCATCCTGTCCTTGTCCCAGTGACCAGGGCTGGGACTGCCGCTGGTACTGCTGCTGTTCTGGCCCTGGGGTCCATGCTGTGTCCTGGCACACCCTGCCTGGACCAAAAGCTGCCTGAAAAAGAAACAAGGTGAGATGAAACTGTCCTTCTCCATTGCCCACAGGAGACAGTGCTGGTCAGGTGATCCTGCTCACCCTCACGCTGTGATGGGACTCCCAGGCCCAACAGGTCCATGAGCATGTGTTCTGGTATGTCCATGAAAGAACCCACTTGAATATAACCTAACAACAATCTCGACCCAAAATGACAAGAAACAGCAACTATTGGGACTTCTTGGGATTTCAAATTATGCTCATTGCCTTGGAGCATCCAGCCCTGCCCAGATGGTACCTGTCTTGTTATATAAAGGTTCTAGCTCTCCATTTTGAGAGAAATGAGAAACAATTCTCTGCCACATGTTTATCACACTCATTTCCATCTTCTATAAAATGACTACTACTCACTTTTTCACTATTCCTTTATAAGCAACATCCCACTTGTATAGCTGGTATTATAAAAACACTGTAAATGATGACGAGCTAGTCAAAAAATTGCAGCTAAGTTAGATTTACAGAAGACAGCTAGAGAATATTTTCCCTGTCCTAACATATCTTCAGGCTGATGCTAACTTAGCAGCCAGGTAATACTGAATTCACATCCTTTTGTCTGGTTTACACTTCAGGTCTATTTTCTTCTGGCAGAGTAGCACTGCCCACAGTGACTACTTCAGTGTTAGTTTTCTATACACAGAGATACAATTTTAGCTACATCACATCACTATTATATGTTATGACATCAACTGTCATGAAGGATAGAGAAAGCTATTATGGTCTAGCACTTCTTCACATGATGAAATTATTCTCAGTTATAAAGAATCAGTTATAAAATTATTCTCAGAAGCATAGTTATACTGATGCAAGCAATTTTTAGAAGTGCTTCTACCTTAGAATTTGTAGGTGTATGTTTATTTTTCTTTTTATTTAATCACAGAAGTCAAGCAAACCATCAATTTATGTTGATGGGTCATGTTTCTCTGTGGCCTTCAGTTGTACTCAACAAGTACCCAGAAGAAGGTTGTAAAAACCTGGGGGTTGGTCTCTTCTCCCAGGTAACAAGTGATAGAAAAAGAGGAAGCCTTAGCTTGTGCAAGAGGAACTTTAGAATTGGATGTTTGGAAAAACTTCTTCACAGAAAAGATCATCAAGCCCTGGAGCAGGCTTCCCAGGGAAGTAGTTGAGTTACCACTCTGGAGATATTTGAAAATTATGTAGATGTGCCTCTCAGGCACATGGTTTCACCCTGGACTTGGCAGTGCTGGGTAAATGGTTGGACTCAATGATCCTAGAAGTCTTTTCCAACCTAAATAATTCTATTCTTCTGTGATAAGCAAAACATTTTTTTCATCAGTTTCATGATGGTATTTAGAGGGACCAAAATCAGCTCTGTCAACAGAATACTGTTGAGAACATACTTCATTGTACTGAGTTTTCTGTCAGAGCAAGTGTACTGGTGGCATGAGGAGAAAGGCAATGAATTTGAATGTGTTTCATGATGGGGAGGAAAAAAAAGAGAAAATGTAGTATTTCTATGTTTTTATCCATCCACATGATGCTTTGAATGATTGCATTGACAGTGTTTATCTCTGAGAAGAGGAATAGCTGATCTCATTATAAAGCAAAAAAAATAATTAAAGATATAGAAATGGTGTAATTAGGATCTTTTTCTTGTCTCATTTTGAAATAGCAGGCAAATATTGTGTCACTTTCACAGGTAGCACAAGAAAGGAAGAGAGTAAGAAATAACCTTTTCTCACAGAATATGTAGAGCCTGTGAAACTCTCTGACAGATGGCATTGAAGAGGTTATCTGGATTTGGAAATGGAAGTAGCAGTTCAGTAACAAAAACATCTACCATTAAAAAATATGTATTTACCATAGCTAAGTTTGGAAATATCTTTCTTTTGGCTTCATAGCATTGGTCATCCTATGAGTAATACAACCAAAGGAATTATTTGTTACAACTGACAGTTTTCTTGTATTTTGAAGCATCTGCTATCTCCTTAATCAAACTAAGCAGGATGGAAAATTGCATATAGTGATAATCTATTGAATCAAATAGATCAAGAAGAAAACAAAGTACAAAAGAACAGAGTGACAGAATAGAGCAGTGTAGTTTTAGAATGAAAATGCAAAGGAGAGGATGAAGGGAAAGAAGCACAATGATGTTTTTGCAGATGTTGGGCACTATCAAATATGTACATAGCTTTAAGTACAAGTGAAATCATAGACATAAATGCACTTGTTTATAAGATTAAATCTTCTAATAATATTGTTGAAGACTGTGTAAAGGTGCCAGGCAAATATGATTGAAGTTGTTGCTTAATATTTGCTCCATTTGTTCAAGACTGTGGATGAAGGCTTGGGGGTGGTCTGGTTATTATTATGAAAAAGGTAGAGCCATTATTATGTTCATTAAAGTTTTTAACACATCTGCTATCAAAAAATAATAGATGGAGCTTCTCTTAAACTGTTTTTTTCTCTTCTTTGATCCTGTACTATTCACTGGTTAGCTTGTTTGTATATAGAATGATATTGATGAAAAATCAGTCTTTATATTACACAGCAGAAGTATGAGAGACCTTAAACAGGTGGTTAACATATATGGACAAGGATGATCATGAGCAGACACTTACTGGAGTTCCCTTGCTGTAAGGAATGACATTATCCACTGCTGGTCCAGGTTGGTAGAGTATTATTTTCCTTACCTGTTCAAGGGGAATGAATGGATGTGGTATAGCTGTGTATGGCTTCTTCCAGCCTGAAACAGCAAACCTCTTCCTTGTAGTTTGGGATGGCATCTGCTGTTAAGAGACACTCTTTCCTTAAAAAAAAAATTAAATATGTAATATTTAATACAATGGTAGCATATTTAACGTTTACTCACTTCTAATTGTCCTATTTTTTTCATTTATATATATATATATATATATATATATATATATATGTGTGTGTGTGCAGTCACTAAAGTTGAAAAAATAGAAGTATTTTTGGGCAACTGAACTGTGTGAAGAAAAAAAAAAATTGTTCTCATCTAGCTCTTTTTCTACTTTGTCTTCTTCCCTCTGCCTCAGCCTACAGTCCTGTCACGTTTGATCCACAGAACAAAACTCAGATAACTTGCTCTGTCATGCTCAGTCTACAGCTCATATGTTAATTCAAATTTATACCACAGCTTTTCATTAGTCCAGCATCCTAAAAAAAGGTTCATTTACTTTTATTTAGTCCTTCTTGGACTAAATTTTGGGTATCCTATCCACCAAAACCCCACTTAAAAATGTCCTGTTTGAAGACCTCCTGTCCCACTGCAAACTACAGCATACTCCCATCTATCTGAAGTCCCAGCAACTTCGCAGCAAGCTCGCTGTATTTTGCTGCTATAGTAATGGCCTATTAGCCCTCCTGCTGCAACACCTATGGAAATGTCTTCTTCCCCTGCACTTGAATATAAACACAAGCTAATGTGACTCCTGTCTTAAAAAGGGCAGGAAGAAGGGCCCAGGGAATGATAGGCTGGTCAACATCACCTCAATCCCTGGGAAGGTGATGGAGCTTCTAATTCTGGAAACCCTTTCCAGCAATATTAGGAGCTTAACACCAGCCAACATTTTTTACTATGATGGTGACTGAGCACCAGTACATGTTTTCCAAAGAGGTGGTGGAGGCTTCATCCCCAGACATAGTCAAGAAATTTCTGGACACAGATGTGGGCAACTGGCCCTAGGTGTCCCTCCTTGAGCAGAAGTGTTGAAACAGGTGACTTCTGGTCCCTTCTAACCTCACAGAGGTCTCTTCCAAGCTCAACCATCATGTGATTCTGTGACTGCATTGGTAATCTTTATCTCTTTGATTTTGAATATGCATTAAGAAATTACAGTATTCTCCTCATGTCCATCTTTATTTTTGCTAAAAAACAAAAATTAAATTAAAAACCATGCATTTGGAAAATGTTCATAAGTATTTTTTGTGAATCAGTATTTCCTTCCTTGATCATTTTACAGACTGTAGAGATTATAATCTTAAAGTTATCTAGAATGACTTGCCATAGAATCCCAGACTTCCATAATTTACATCATGAGGTCATTGCATTGAAGACTAAATCAGGTTGGAAGAATCCTAAGGAGATTTCTAGTCTAACTACCTGCTCAAAGTAAAGCGAACTATGAGATCAAGCCAAGTTCCACAGGGCTTGAAAACCTCCAAGAATGGACACAATCTGCCCCAATAGTTCTTATGGTTGCTTTTCCATTTCAAGGAAATTCTATTCTAATTAAAATGCCCCAGAAATTGAAACTCTACCACAGGCCCTTATCCATTCTTCAAGCGCTGATTTTTTTATGAGTAAAAAAAAAAGTTCTGCTTCATTTCAACTCCAAGGTTTTTCCTTTAGCTGCCAGTCACTACATCTTTGTATATTTGTCTAGCAGTTTAAAGAAATCTTTACTATCATATTGTGTGCATATATATATATATATATATATATATATATATATATATATATGTTGTCTATACTTGGACTTCTTCTCTCCATTTATTAAAGGAAACAGATTGGTCTCTAGATCTTTCAGTACAAGACCTGTTTTTCAGTGCTTTCTTGACAGAAATTCTTCTCTATATCTCCAGCAGCTTATCATCCTTTTGGAATAGTAAAAACCTGAAATTAATAATTTTTTTCAGAAACAATCATACAGCACTTCCAGTTATACAGATAATAAAGCTACTGTTCTATGCATTAGTTCCCACTTAAACACAGTGATTTGATAATCATCTCTGGCCACATGTTATCTAACAGCTACATTTGGTTATGTATAACTTGCACCTTAAATTGAAATGGAGAGTCCTTGGCTGCCTCTATGTGCTAATACTTCTCAAACAGAAAGACACAAGAAATTTAAAATTTTTTTCTAGAAAATTCCAAAGAATTTTTACAAGTTTTGAGACCTCAGCTGGGCCTGCATTTGGCATCACTGGTGTGCATAAGTGAAGTGATATGGTGCTGCTGTCTAATCATAGGATGGGACCATATTCAGGACTGCTGCCAGAGGCAGGTTATTTTGGCTTCCCGGTGGGACAGCTGGGCAGGATCAGTCTGAATTAACACTAGATGTCACTACTGATCCATGAAAATACTCCCCAGGCTGCCTTTTGTGTGGCAGTAAATAAGGTGAACTCCAGAAAGAAGCTCTGAAAACCTGTTTGTGCCTCACTTCATTAGATCCCCTTTCTCACTGGTCTGCAAATTACATTCCCATGGAATCCCTTCAGACTTCACAACTATGCAAGACATCTTTTCCACATCTTTCTACTTGAATTCATCATTGCTTCATTCTCTGGACTCTTCTAAATTAGTCTTGTATTATGCTGCAAATATGCAGCATCAGCAACTTTTGGTTTAAATTGATTTACATTTAGAAGCCATTCACTAACTACATTTCACATTTGCCAAATGGAAAAAGATGAGATTAGGGATTGATTATTCTTCCACTTAAATTTTCCTTTCTCTGCAATATAAAACTTTCAGATCGATGAAACTGGACAAAATGTAAACAGAGGTCAAGTGTCTTTTTGATACAGGTATGCTGAAAAGAACAATTTAAATCAGAAAAGACACTTGCAGACCAGTCCTTCCTGGATTATAGATAGTGCTTGATACATCCATTCATCAAAACCCTTGCTCATGTCTAAAAAGTGAATTAATGCCTATGCTGTTTTTCATTTTTGGGGAGATTTAATTTTATGTAATGTGGCCCCTGTATGCTTTGCATTGCAAGCAGGGTCATGTGCGTGTGTGTGCACACTTTCCCCCCAACCTTTCAAACACTTGACAGCTGGGTGAAGTTCTCCTTCCGCCCAGAGAACGACTTTTTGCATTTCATAATGGATTGCCAGTGCTGCCAGGGCTATTTTCTCTCCAGCTGTGAGAGTGGCTTTTTAAAATGACTCACAAAAGCTGCTAGACAGCTGCTTCACCTCAGCCTTCACAAGGGCCTTGCATTCTAAATAGGGGTAGTGCTGACTTTCTTTAGAAGGGCTCATTTATTTGGATGTTGCAGATGTATTCTGCACACAACAGTTGATCCTAAAGAGACCTCCATTCAGGCAGGTGAGTCATGGGCTTACATCACTGCAGGTGTTGACTTTGCATTAATGTTGTGAAGAGGAAACATCCCATGTGTTAGTAAGTCATCCTTGGACCCCTTCCAGAAAGCACACAAAGCAACGTATGCACAATATGCTAATTTGTAGCTACTGTATGTATTATACAACTTCTAAGACATCTGTAAAAATCAGTCGTTACATAGGTATTAAAACAAAATGTTTTTCATGAAGTAACAAAATGGAAAAAAATAGTAAGCTGCTTGGTATTTATAGGGCAACTGATCTTAAATCAAATCAGAGAATTATAGTGATTAGAAATTGCAAAGACCTTGATGTCATTCAGTCTTCTTTTACACCAGCTCATATGTGCTCCTTGCAATATTTTGCTAGCTTTTATGGGCTCATGAAAATAAATATTCTCATCAATAGTCTGGGATCAGAAAGAGCTTTTTGATTTGGTGTCAGGAAAGACATGTTTTCACATTTAGTCTTGAGGTCAATTAACATATTTTTATTTCTTGAAAACAGAAACATTTCTACCCTGAGTATTGAGGTTTTTTTAAAGGCAGGGAATGTTTAAACTCTGCTTTCACCTAGTTCAAGAAGTAGCATCTCATTATCATATACCATTGCTCATTAGGCATATTCTGCAAACCTCAATCCATATTCCCACTTTTCCCTCTTTTATTGGGATTGTAGATGCATGAGGTTTGAGATAGTACCAACTCACATGAGTTAAGCATAGAAATCAGGAGTGTCTACAAAATGGGAGTCAGAGAATTATGGTATTCTGCCCATATTTTGGGGTCAGTTTGATGCCACAGGGCAGTGTTACATACAAACATTCTGTTTGCTGTTGTGAGAGCACCAATAGCCTCTCAAAAGCAATGCAACTGTGGAAATGTTTGTCCAGACTACTGCAGACAAGCCTGATCTCTGCTGCAATCGTGCTTAGCCCATGTGGGACACAAGCAGTGTAGAGTGGACCTGTCTGTACCTGTCCACATAGACTTGGGTAGTTAAAAATGCTGTAGAATATTTTTTCACCTAAATTTGGATTAGATTCCCTTGAACCCATTCAGAGTGTTTGATAAAGCATTCATATTCTTCCCAGGACTACAAATATCTGAAGACACATACATTTATATTCTGAATGTCCAGAGGACATTGAACTGTGAAGAAAATCTAAAAACCTACCACCAGTGATACCATGAAAACTATTCAGATTTTGCTCAAGCCTGAGTAGCACCAAATCTTCATCCATGCAAAGAATATCATGTGTTCTCAAAGTCCCTTCAAGTATTTAATTCAAAATGGAAACTACCTCCTCTACATGACTTACTACAGGGTTTTTTGCTTGGAGATTTTTCACAATGCCAAAAGATCACTCATCACTGAAACACATTGCAACACTCACATTTCAGACAGTTTAATTTTAATAGATTTCACAAGGAAAATGCAGATGTGACCCAGCAATCAGACTGCAGTTTTGCAGGAGATCAGATTAGGTGGACAGAAGCATTTCTTCTCACCTAAAATCTAGGACTCCAATGATTTTTTTTTAGCAAAAGGAAAGCAGGCTTTGAAATCTCTATTCCTATGTAACATTGTTCCGGTAGAAATCAGGAAAATTAATTTCTTTTGACTTCACAGATAAAGCAGGGTCAACTCAGGGGAAATTAATATGATGAGAGGGTGAGAAGATTTTCACAGTTTTATCTTGAGTCAATAATTCTGATTGCTGACATTTCTAGTTTTCACAATCCATTATTCTGACATCTAAACATACTCAATTTCCACTGGTGGCAGTTGTCTGTACAGTGCCTAGAAATGCAACAGAATACTTTTCAATTGCAGTGAAATCCTTATTGCCTCAGATTACTAACTTATTAGGTGTTAGAAAGCACTTATTCTTCACTGTGGATTTTAGGTTTTGTGTTTCCATTAGCCTTTCCATGTGGTCAATAAAAACATCTCAGAACTCAATACTCTTTTCCTATGTCCCTAATAGCTGTAAATAAAACAAACATACTTCTGACCCAACCTTCTGTATATATTTACGATATCAATTGCTCTGAATATAATTGGTCTTAAAACTGACCGTGTCTACATATTTTTGTTTCACCATACTTTTTCATATCCCTTTCGTATCCTGTCTTTTCATATTCTGTTTACTAGGATACACCAATTATGTATAGAGCTTGGTACATTTTAAGAAGGAGGAGGATATTTTCTGCGTGCTAATGAAGAAGAAGCCAGCTGACACGAAACTAGGACAACCTTCATTTTGTTTGTATTTATCTTTTGGTTCTCCTATCTTTATCATTGTTTCTCACCTTGCTAGCATCCGGCCAAAATAATCTTGTTTTTTAAAACAGGGAACTGAGGGAAATCAAAGTCTCCTACATTAATTAATAATTCCAGGCTAGTTACATCTTCAGTTATAGTCCTCTGCAGAAGTTTTTGAGCTATCAGGGAATGTGCCACTAGTGATCTTCAAGATACACAGCTTAATGGAGAAGTAGCTAAACTCTCCAGATGGCCTCTAAAAGACATTGGTAAGTCAGCTCTGGCAAGATATTTAAGGAAATTATTCAGTACAATGGTGCCTTGAACACAACTGCAGCTACACAACATAAACATCTTCAAGTGACTTCTTCTGATGTATTGCTGCAATATAAGATAACTTAGAAGGTTTGTCTCTACTTGGAGCAACTTGTGACGAGTTCTTCTACCAGAAAAGGGGCCATGAGGGTGAGAGAAAAAAATCATGATATAAGACACTTCATAACTTCCACAAACCTCTGTTATAATTATTGTATATTTCTTAACTCACAAAAAGTTTATTTATAGTCTGCATTGCATATCACACTCTTTCTGACCTTGTTTAAGTCTGTCCAAATAACACTAGATGAAGGAATCTATGCTTCTCAGTCTAAAGTCAGAAATACTATTATGGGGGAAGAGATTACTGGTTTATGTATTTCATTTCTCAATCCTCAATCAATTTTAGAACTTCATTCCTGAACATATAGTTCCCTTTGGTTTGTTTTGTTTTTGTTTTTTTTTTTTTTCCCAAAGGAAAACAAACAGTGGTCCACACTAATGTCTGAAAGATTCTTTTAAGACATCAAACTCCCACTGACATGGAAATGAACAATTTTCTATTGCCTGGTGCAATGTATACAAAAGTGATTGATCTACATAAAAGAATGTGGTTTCTAAATGTTTTCTATGGCCCCAGCTGTTCAATGCTCTAAACATGTGGAGAATATCAAGAACAAAAAATTACAAAGTATGTGATTTTTTTTTCCAATACAATGATTAAATTATATAGCACGAGAGGTTTCCTACTGCCATATCAGAAAAAAACTCTTCTAAAGCCAATAAAATGGAATGGATCAATGGATATTTCATCATAGGAAACCCAGCTGCAAGATAACAAAATGGACTGCATTTAGCCCTTCATCTCTCAAACAGCTAATACTGAAAGTGGGCAGCTGTGACTTTTTGGTTGTGCTGTTTTTTTATTTTGTGGAAGCTGAATGCCTTTGAGAATGTAGTAAATACTAGAGGATTAATCACTTACTTGAGGGAAGGAGGTGGAGAGCTGCTATTTGTTTTTTTCTTTTTTGATTTCTTAAGATATTCGGCACACGCTATTTAGTGTGACCTAACTATAGAAGAAAGAAAAACAAAAACCACCACCCTTGCAGTGTGGTTTGCTGAACACCCGCACATTAACTGTGCTCTGTAGAATTTACAATAATAACTCATTCTGGTTACAGGAGAAATTTCTAAAAACAAATCTGAGGAACTTTAAGTGCTCATATATTGCATTCTCAAATCAAAAAATGAGATTAATTTTTGAACTGGTTTTCCTTTCCTTTAAAAAGTAATACTTAACTATTTCCTTACAAGTTCATGATTGTGTTGGTAGGAGCTTCAATGCTTGTGAAATATTCTGGTGAGCATTCACAAAGCTCTGCAATGTGTCTGATATGTATTTCATCAACAGTCTGGAAGCAAATGAAAAAATTATTCAATAAAAAAATTTCCCATACTTGAAACCTTGACAGGAATGTGGTGGTAAGGCAGTAATACAGCGTGTCCTTGGATCCTCCACAGTGATTGTCTGTGTTCAGAAAATTTTTCTGTATAGCCATGTGCAAAGTGAAATATCTCAGAGTCAGGAAGTCCTTCAGCATCAATCTTTTGTGTGCTCATCCCAGATAGTTTTCAGTACTTGAGTTAGGCACCACTACAAAGTTAGGTCTCTCTGCTATCAGTGGTGAGTGCTGGGCACCTGTGATAAGTGCCAGAGAGACCAAAGTCTACAATTAGATTACTATGTTCTTTGCTGAAGAAAAACAACCCCAAAAACTGTCCCTTCTTACAGAAATAATCCAACCTTTCTTCTTAAAAATCATGCCTCTAAATAAGAGGACATCCTGAACTAGCCATTAATTTTACAAACATTCATTTCAAATACAATGGAAATCAGGATAAATGCCAGACACTGGAGAGATAGGAAAACATAGAAGAAAACCAGCAGTTTTCTGAATTGCACATGAATTGACATTAAAATAAGGTTTGAATTTTTGTCTGTGGAAATTACTAACTTTGGGAACAAGTTACTGAGGATAATGACAGATTGTCCCACCTGTTTCTCAAAGTACTCCCACCAAGACTGATGGCTATCTTCTCACAAGGAACACTTTCAGTAGATGCAAATAGTGCTTCAGCTGAGGACTAGGTGTTAGGTTCCAAAAAACCAAAATGCCATTGATTCTGCAAGGTATATTGGAAGTCACACTATAGGATCAAGTCAAACTGCAAGATCTCAGAGTTTCTCTTCCCTTAAGCTCTTTATGTTCACTAGTCTTGGAAACCCCATTCAAATACTGAACATTACTACACTATTTTTCCCTTACAGATCAATAGGGCAAAAAGCAGAGCAAGAATTTTTCCAAATGTATGTGCCAAAAGACAAAAAATTTACTTACATATCTGAAGGAAAGAATTATTTCAGCCTTCCTGTTAATCCAACCAGCAGCACAGGAACAGAAATATCACTTAAAAGTGCAATATAACTTTAAAGTCAAATTTGAAACAATTATGTATAGGCTATAAAAATAAGTACCATGACTGATGCTTACAAATGTTGCAGTATGCACTTGAAATGCACTACAAGGTGAATTTGTCCATGCAAAATAAATTTTGAAGTACCCTAAACCCCCTGTCTAAAAATCTTTTAATATCTGTGAACCTCCTCAGATACTGAACTATGGATCAGGTTGGAATCAGATTCATATTTTTGTGAAAACCTGAAAAGATACACAAACTCCTCAAATTACCTGCACACTAAAGTACCAAGGGTGTGTTTTTGCTAACCCTCTCCTACTTCCTCCTCCTTACATATAATGCCTTATTAAATGCAAGAGATTTCATACCTGTATTCCATATCTTCACTCTCATCTCACCAGTTCTGTAACTAAAAACAAAGTTGTCCTGTGTTTAATCACTAGGCCTATTACCTTTCCTAGAATTGGACATGTTCTCTTAATCCTCTGTTTATATTAAATTCTAGACCAGAAAGATTTCTGGTATCTTTTCTTTATCCACAAAGGTCATGCTGTAAATACTGACCTACTTTTTTTAAATATATGGAAGATTTGTTCAGTGTTACATTTGCTTAGTGAATTTTAAACTGCTTGAACAATATATATAAACTATATAAATAATTATATCATTATATATAAATAAACTGCTTGAGCAATAAATATAAATTCACTGTGTTCACATTCCAAAGCATGTAGGAAAGTAAATCTTACACCATACATTGGTTACAGAAAATTTAAGTGCATCATTTTATAATTCACCTATGTGAGGGTGACACATTTATTTAGTAAAGTAGATTAACTCCTTATCTGAAAACAGCAGCATTTCACATGTAGTTTATGGTAATTGATGTTCTTGCAAGTGAAAATGTTCCCTAATTATTTTTCTTTTCTTGTCCAAAAGGGAGCGAAATTCAAATTGCTTAATTTACCAAGTCATTTTTGTGTTAGGTTCATGCCAAACAAACTGCATTACATTCAGCTAATTTGTTGCCAGGTTCAATTCCTTATACCTTTTCACTACTGATAATAGAGCCATATTTGTTGTCAATGCAGACTGAAGTGTCTATTCTATCAACATATTGCTGAAACACACCCTGAGGAAGTGTTTTTTTCACAGAAGTTTCATGTCAGGTAACATTTTTCAATACACTATATCTGAAAGTCCTGCCTGAAAACATGTTGATGAAGGTTCCAGCAGTCTTCAGAGAGAAGGTCTGTATTTTCCATATATGGACCCTGCATAGAGATGGAACAGGGGAAATTTATGCAGATTTTAAATGTTTCTAGTGTGGTCCCACTGTGACCAACATCTGATAAAGGTGCTTGAAACTGCTTACATCATACTGCCTAAGTGCTCAAAATTTGAATATGAATCTCAAATGAGACATACATCTGAGGTGGGAATTTATAAACCAGAAGAATATGGGCACATACAATGTAGAATTTTTGCCCTAACAGAAATGTTTTTTTCCAGATATTCCCAGAAGTTAGTGTTTTAGTTTGGGACTCACTAGACCTACTAGGCAGAACAAGAGGAACCAGAGATTTGTACTATTCCAAAACTATTTCTACAATATATTGTCTCTCTAGATTTTCAAATAAATAATATTGCTATGCTTTCAAAAATATCTTATCTAAAAAGTTCATGTTCTCAAATATATTCCTGGACAGGGTGCTATGAATGGGATAAACAAGGGATTTCAGTGCCAGTAGTGATCCATCCTGTCTGAAACAAAACATGAGAACGACTCGATCAAAGCTCTGCATAGCTGCGTAATGGTTTTAGAGCTCTGGCAAGTCAGATCCCTTTCTCAGCAGACAATTGGCTGATGTGTGCTTTAACATGTCTGTGTACATTTACATGTGTGTGTGCATACATTTAAATATATTCTCTGAAGCATCGAGTTCAAGAGCTGATTTGATTAAGTGGAATCCTGTGATCAGCCTTCTGGCTTTGTATTTATCTATTGCTTCATCTAGAGCTTGGTATCAGCATGCTCATGGTGTGCCTGGGTAGCAGCACTTTGAACACCTGGGCTGCAATTTACCTGCATTGGTCTGTTCAGGCAGCATGGGTAAGAACTAAGCCAAGAACTCTTCCCAGCACAGACCAAGATGAAGCATTTTTCATGAGGGTCAAGAATTTAAAGATAGGGAGTGCATTCAGTCTTTTTCTTATGCCCTTCAGAAGAACCTTTCTCTGTTCATTAGTAGTGCAAGGAATTTTAGGAACTTGATTTAAAAGGGACATGGAATGGAAGCACAAAGTAGGTAGCAAAATAAAGAAGACAAGAACAATGCTCAGTGATAATCCCAGAATTATAGAGTACATCACAGAAACGTACGACCTATAGCAGTCACTGCTATTCATAACATATCCATAATATTAATGTCTTCCATTTTTCTATGAAGGGTGACAATAACTACTTAATCTTTAAAATCTGCTGTTTTCTATGATTGCATTGCTTTTTATTTGATACTTTTTATTTGGTGTTTTGGTTTGTTTTGTTGTTTTTGTCTTAAATTTTCCTTAAAACAGCTACAATTATTTTAAATATATGTTTTATAGGAAAAAAAGTCACGTTTTCTTCAGTAAAATTCCTCCAGTCTCAGTCTTTTTCCATTATTTTCCATACTGCCACACTGCAGGCTTTTGAGATAGCATTATTAGCCAGGTACTCAGCCTAATCAATCCCATGTCATACGTACATGTGTGGTATGCATTCTCTCCTCTTCTCCTCACACATGTACATATTTCAGAAAAAATTATCTCTTAATTACTTTTGTTTACCATAGTTTTGGTACAGCATATGGCTTGCATTTCCAGAACTTCCACACTGAATATTCCAGACTAAAAACCAAGAACATTCTTCTTTTTTTTTATGTCAGCCAAATAAAATAAACAGAAATAAAAAGTTTCCAAAACCATTTTCATTTTAAGGAAGAGCATCCTGCTGTAAATTATGAGGCATTTTTCATTTATGAATTAAATAAAATTCAGAAATTTCGCTTTTGTAGCAGTCTGAAGAACATTGGATTATTTTATTTTCCACATTTTTTCTCCTCTTTCTTTATTTCAGGGGTTTTGCTATTATTACATTTGTTGTGCTTTCTATGTTTGTGTTTGGCAAATCTGGAAAGAGTTTTCCGTCCTTCACAACACTACCAGAGCACTATTTACATAAATTGATCATTAAGATAGGGACAGTCACTGGGTTTTCTGTTCAGTTTTAATGGAGGAGCAAAATTGTGCAGATCTTGTTCACCTTGGCACAGAGTTTATCCAAGAATTGGGCACTGCTGTGGTGGAATGCAACTGGAATGTAAATGGAATGCAGCTAAGGCTTACTCTGAAGCCTATAGGACTGATCACCTCAGCTTTAGATTTGGTTCAAATGCTTCTCAGTTGCAAGATGATTCCATTTCTGCTAGTTAAACTGATATTTGTGATTAAAAACAAAACAAAACAAAACAAAACAAAAACAAACAAACAAATGCTGAAAAAAATGCCACCAACCAAAAAACTGTAATGATGTTGAAGGATCCTTTTGTACTTCGTTTATGGCCATAGTAGACGGCTCATGAGACAAAGAAAACATGCTTTGAGGGTCATCTTCACTTGGGGATGTCTCTCTCACTCTACCACTGAAAGTCCACTGATGCTTTTGAAGATAGGTAAGTCCTTGCTTCATCATGAGATAATGTAAGGGATTTAGTCATGGCCAAGAGTAGGAATTTATGATTTCATCTGCAGTCACAGAAGTATACAGCTCCAGGTGTTTTAAAAGGATGTCATGTACATAGTACATAATCCAGAAATCTGTAGGGATACTTAACTTGCAATGGTGGTATATAGAGCATTCATCCAACTTGGGAGTTTCTGAAAATTCTGTTTTAAAATTGCCATTATGTAATTATGAAAATATATAAATCAAATATTAAAAGTAAAAAAGACTATTGCAGAATCTGTGCAGCAATGAAGATTGTTCTCATTTGTCATAGATCAATTCTTGAACATGACAAAAATGTATTTTTAAGATGCACATTTTCTGCCTTTCCTTTTTTTAAGTGAAAAACGTCTACACTGCTGCATTAAACCTCATTCATTCCTGAGACTAGAGCTATTTCTGTCTATAACTTCATCTGAAGGATAATCAAAAATGAAGGCTATAGAATCTCTTCTGTTTATTATTTTCAAGGACTAATCACTTTCACTATTATAAGCATGTGGCCTTTTCACAAGTTGAATTCATCTGCCTTTAAATACAGACTTTTTTTTTTTCCCTCAAGTCTTTTAAATTATCTTAAGGAATTCTGAAATATACAATATTTTCTCCACATGAAAGTATTTAGCCTATTCTACAGTCTAAATCAACGCCTGATGCATTTGATGAGATAAATAAATCAAGTTCCCCCACATCTCCCGCTGTAAAGCTTTTGTTCCATTGCTGTTGTTATTCTCTGTCTTCTTTCTTAACTTATTTCTTAACTTGCTCCAGTTTTACAAGATAATTTAAAAAATACATTATATTTTTGCCAAAAATTTTAGGATGGTAAAGAAAATATATTTTAATACTGCCTTATAAAACTTATATATCTATGTATAAAAACAAAATTACATTATATACTTATATTATATATATATAATATATATTATATTTTAATGTATATCCTATATATGGGTATATATAGGTATAGATACCTATATATAATTTTATAATTTCTAATTTATAATTTTATCTACCCTAATATATATATATATATATATATATATATATATATATATATATATGTCTTACATAAATATATTGTAGGATATATATATGATTTTTAATTTTTTTTTTTAATGGGCACCCTAACAGTTTCATCAAATTGCTGACTTTTAGTTACTTTCACACATTTAACAGGGCAATATACAGGTCACCTCCTTAAATTCAACGGTGGCTGATCTGTACCAGTCTCTTGCAGGCTGTCACACTCTAGCAATTTACACAGCTGAAGGAGACAAGCAGTCGCAGTGCCAGTCAGCCCAAGCATCGTAGAATCACAGCATAGTTTGAGTTGGAAGTGACCTTTTAAGCCTTCTATTCCAATCCCCCTGCCATGAGCCTGGTCACCTTCCACTAGATCCCGTCACTCAGAGCCCTGTCCAATAGAACTTTGTATGATTCCAGGGATGGCACATCTACCACCTCTCTGGGAAACCCATGCCAGTCTTCCACCCACCCCCAAGATAACATCTTCTTTATATCTAGTCTGAGACACAAATGCTCTGCATCTTTGGACTAAGGTTTATGGATTGTTCCTGGTTATTTGGAGCTATAAATGCATCAACTTAGCTAATCAAATGTACCTATCTTAATGGACATTTAAATTATTAAGATCATGATAGATCAGTTCTCTCTTCTGGAAGTTTTCAGAACCTCTGCTTGGCAAGGCTCTGCTTGACAAAACCATGACTTGTTGCTGTTGAGGCAGGGACAGGAATAAAATTACTCCATGGTCAGAAGGCAAAGAATGATCCATTTATTAAATGTACATTTCTCTTTTATAGAGAACATCATGAAGACTAATTTCATTGGTCCTAAAGTAAAAACATTTCATACCATTGGTGCAGTATGAATAGCACACGGTGGTAGAATGCGGCTTTTGTTCTTCTTGCTCCGGTCTCAGGCAGCTGGGGGGCCCGGCAAGGCACTGCCTTCTGGTGAGACTGAGGCTGCCGCGTGCTCGGAGGCTCTAGGGCTGAGCGCTCCGGGGTGGGTAATGAAGATTTCGTAGCCGTACGCTGAGAGGAAGCAAAGGGAGAGAGAAGGCACACTTTGTTCCGCATGGCTGAGAACTGTTTATTTCGCGCATGGCTGCAGTGGTAGTTGGAGCAGTGTTCCCAGGTTGCGCACATGAACAAAATGGTGATTTGAACAAAGGAAGCGTTGGGTTAAATAGGGGGTAGGCAGACAGGGGCGGAAGCCCCCCTCGCCCAAAGGGGACAGACAACAGGGGAGTGACGCGGACCATGGCAACCTACGGGAACGTTACAGAGGTGAGTACAGCGTTCTGGGACAAATGGGATTGCAAGGATGGGGTGACTGACACAGAACTTTCAGGAATAAACAGGGAGTGGCTATAAGATGGACATGTCAGAGGTCCTGTGGTAGACAGCTTGGAGCAGACCATTGTGAGGGGGGAATGGGGGTACAGAGAACCAACCTAACTAACATTTATTAAAATTCCTCACTGAACCAACCCGGCATACAACATCAGAACATATCTATAAACAATATGAACAGAAAGAGAGATAATAAATAGTTTACATTTCTCCCGGACTTTTTCCCAGGCTTAGCCTGGTAGAAATCTCTCTCCTTTTCTCTCTGACTGAATGGAGAATATCTATAATGACTTATCTGATCTAGGTAGCAAAAGTTCTGCTTCAGGCAAAAGACTAGAGAAAAGTTCCTTCTAAACTTCCTTCCAGTCAACGTTTCCATGACTTTCAGGTTCAAGGAGCTATCTGCTGGACATTCTGCAGAACAGGCAGCAGAATTCTTCAAGCAGAATTTCCTTCTTTGACATCTGAATTTCTTCCTCAGTTGGGCTTTACTTTCTAAAAATCCTAGTCAATCTTTATTTAAGCAAATCTGGAAAAGAGATATTCTTTTCTGAGGAAATTATTTTAAAATTTAGTTTGCCTCACAGTTCAAAATATGACATGAAACATTTTTGGTTCCAAATTATAGCAAATTTTAAGGGTTTGTGTCCAATCTTGCGTATCCTTTCCCTTGGATATCTTGTATATGCCTTATATCAGCTTGGAAAGAAACAATGGTCAAGAATGGGGTTTGACAGTATTTGCAGCAAGTTCTAAGATTTCACTAATTAGCATTTATAGTAAATACTGAAGTCCTCTGAACAAAGCCATGAAACAATGGATGCAATTCTCATCTCCTGTGGTTTACCAGAGTTGGTGTCACGGACTGCTGGTGTGTCTCCAAAACCACTCTGACCTAATAAGGGGCAATGAATATGAAGGGTGTTGCTTAAACAGCATTAACAAATTTTCCTCAAAGAAAAAATGTCTTCATTTGTGTGCAAAAAGTTAAGTTGTAAGTTAGCTGTGGGTTTATTCATTTGAAATAGAAAGCATTGGCAGGTGAATTACTTCCCAAGAAAGCCCAAAGCATTCATTACCTCCAAAAACTGAGCCATGAGTGTGCAATGAGTGTGAAAAGCTGGGAAAATCCAGTCCTATTTCCATTGAAAAAGTTCAGAGATTCCCCATGATTTTAACAGCAAGGCTGATATTAAAGGGATTGGACAAACACAAAATGGAATTGAAATTCTAAATACAGTCTGTTTTAACATTACATTTGTATTCACCTTGTTCAACTGTTTGAAGCTCAAAACAAACATGGATTGCTTTCCCTCACATCCCCTCACAATTCTTGATGCAGAAAAAATGCTCCATGAAGGGGATGCTGCAATGTCCAAGTGAAAAATCAAAGCCATCCATTAAAAGCATTTAAATAAATGAGAAAAGTAGAAAGTCTCCACTTAGGATGAATTGTCTGCCTATTCAGACATAGGAGAACATAAACGTGTGCCACAACCCCCTGCCAACTTTTCCCAAATATTTTAATTTATTTAACAATATGCTTGAGTCACATTTGAATTTTCATTCATTTTCTCCTGACTTCTAAAGAAGTGCATGGAAGGTGGAAGAAAAAGTTTTCTAAAAGCGCCAACCTGATAGAATGTCACTAGGGAAAAATATAACATGGAGCAGAGATAATAATAGCCTGTCTGTCCTTCAGCAATGGGCTACAATAAAAGTTGAGAATCCTAAGTGACAATAACCATTTAAGCCTAATCACCTTGACATATAATGAGATTGAAAGGGCATGGCAGACAGAAAGAGGGGAATCAAAGTTCCTGCTTATTGAAGTACTCCTTTTAACATCAGTATTTATTTCACCTAAGCTGAGTAAAAACTGACTTACCATAGGCTATCTCAGGAATAACAGCAATTTGTAATGAATGGGCTTTTTTGCCCTGCTCATATTTTTAAGCGGATCTGCATAAAAATATGAAAACCCAGAAAACAATCCTCTAAAAATTGAATTTCTTTAAAAGAAATAAAACATAAGTGAAAAAATAAATGAAACAGCACCATTATTTGGATTACATTTATCTTTAATCCACTTTGTCCTCTATATGAAATACAGTATGAAGACATCTGCCAATATTTTAAAGGCTTCTGCCTGTGTCTGAATTATGTTTTTAAATTAGACCCTAAAGCTGCCTTCTAATGCATTACTTTCATTTACTGGAGTATGCATATACTATCACACTACTCCCATGACATTCTTTATTTAATCAGTCTGAGAGCTGTACAGACTCATATCTATTCCCACATAAATCTCTGCCAAATACTGCTGACTTTTAGATTTAACCTCACTGGCAATGAATGACCTCCTTGGTAAAAAAAAGTATAAAATGGACAAATATTTTAGGGGAAGAAGCAATCTTTTAGGATAATCAGTGGTAGGTATGCAAATATGTCTGGTTCAGAATGGAGATGGTGTCCTTGTGGTGAAGAGGAACTGCTGCAGTAAACAACTTTAGCCTTTCCTATTAAAGGTTAGGGAGAGTGATTGATATGTTTGACAAAGAAATGTAAGGTCAGGAGCAATAAAGGCAATCTGTTCTTTATACAAAAAGTACATGAAAAGCAGTACATATACTAGGTATTCTCTAGTTGGTGTTGGTGCACCTGCTATTTCAGAATAATAAATGCTGCTGAGTCCCATTTCAGCTTGTGCAGGTAGGGGAGATTGCTGTTAACTCACTCCCTTCTCTGATCATTGGTTCTTCTTTAAAAATAAGATAGTTTCCTATTCAGCTGCTCTTTGAGCCTATTTTAATCCCATCTTTTTTTTATTCATTTCAGTTAAGATGTAACAAAATCCACAATTGCCCCTCTAATTTAAGTAGAACTGCTTGAAGAAAAGCACCATGATGTTTCAGGTGAGGGTATCAGAATTTGCCCAAATAATTTTAGTCCTGTCTTGGGCTAAGTTTACCAGAAGTATAAATTAAGAATATATCATGACATCATGCTAGAAATGTCTGTCCCTAATGTTTAGGATTTGTGTATCTATTTTCTATAAGATTCTAGGTGCAGTTACATTATCTTAAATTGGGATAAATACTCTTCTAGACCATCACTACAGGTCTTTATTTAAATTATCTATGAATTTTAGTTCCTCATCATCCAGTGAGCTCTGAAAGCACAAACTTCTGCCACCAACCTTCATCCTCTACAATGAAGGAAACTACAGATGTCATTGCAGGTTTATTAAATTACACATTCACCACAGATAGTTCATCATGGAATCTGGACTTCTATAATGTATCAACATTTCCTTTATAGCACAATTGTGTTACAGTACACACAAGTGACTTAACAATTACACAAAGAAACCCAAGGAACCTCACAAAATAAACCTACTTTTATCAGTAAGATAAGTTGGGGTAATGTGCTTTCCCCCAGTGCAGACATTTTTTTCTTACATTGAAGGCAATAGGAGACAACACAGGTATCATACTATTCTGATAGCAGCCATTTGCTGGAATTGAAGAAGATAGGAGTAAAAAAGACCTTGAGATATTATCTAGACTTTTCTTTATTTGAAAACAGGAGGAGATATACCTGAACTGTTCCTGAAAATTGTTTTTCTGAATTGTTTTTCAAAACCTCCAGAGATGGGACTTCAGTGGCTTTTTATGACAATTTGTTCTGCTATATCATGATCTTCTGCTTCCTCTCAAATTTTCCAGTTTTACTAGACAATTTCAAAGTATTTTAGATCATTTAAACTAGACTAATATGACTGACTTATTTTTATTTTTTAATATAAAAATATTATCTCTGAATACAAAGTACTCTTCTTCTCTTGAACTCAAGTCACATTTAAACTGTGGAAGCAAGATTTAACCAAGGTAGGTCCAACACTGCCAATAGAATCTGAAACAGCACTTCATCAGCAGGGATTTAGGTAACTCACATACACACCCAGGACCACAGAAGAGCTTCAACAGCTCATGCCTTACACTGTTGTTGTCCTCCTGCAGTGTAATCATAAAACTACATCTGTGTATCAGTATATTAAATTGACATTTCCTTTTCTATGATGAATATTCTATGTTTAATGAATCCATGCCCAAACTGGAACATCTTCTTCAACAGACTGGCCTGCATAGTGACCAACCTCATCTGCAGAACTAGGTTCTCACATCTAAGATCAGATGCCTGTGTGTTAAATGTTTCTGAAAGGACCTGACCTTGGGGGTGGTAGGTAGTGCAGAGAGGAGTTTCTCATGCTTAGTAAAGTTTTCAGTAAAACACAGTTACTAGTAATACATTTCTGACCTGCCTGTACTGCCTGTTAGAAACAGAGGAAAGGAAGAGCTTTCTTGAAACTGGGATCTGGAGTCAGTCAGACACTCATTTTGTGGAAGAAGAGTGGAAGTACCTCAACTGCAGCTCACATTCATTCACATTCCATATCAGACATGAATGGGAATCATAGAATCACTTGGATTGGAAATGGCCTCTAAGATTGCTGAATCCAACTGTTAAACTAATGCTGAAAAGTCCATCACTAAACCATTTCCCTAAATGCCACATCTGCTTGTCTTTTAAATACCTCCAGGGCTGGTAATTAATGCACTTCCATAATCAGTTGTTCCAATGTTTGGCCACCCTTTCTGTGAATAAATGTTTCTTAATATCCAACCTAAGTCTCCCTGGCAGAAACTGAGCTCATTTCCTCTTGTCCTGTCACTTGTTACCTGGGAGAAGAGACCAAACCCCACCTGACTACAACCTCCTTGCAGGCAGCTGCAGAGAGTGATAAGGTCCCCTCTGAGCCTCCTTTTCTCCAGACTAAACAACCCCAGCTCCCTCAGCCATTCCTTATAGGGCTTACACTTAGACCCTGCCCCAGTTCTGTTGCCCTTCTCTGGACATGCTCCAGCCCCTCAACATCCTTCTTGTAATGAGGGGCCCAGAACTGGACACAGGACTCAAAGTGTGGCCTCACCAGTGCTGAGTACAGGGGGACAATCACCGCCCTGGTCCTGCTGGCCATGCTATTGCTGATACACACCAGGACTCCACTGGCCTTCTTGGCCACCTGGGCACATACTAGCTCATGTTCAGTTGGCTCTGAACCAGCATTCCCAGACCTTTTTTCACCAGGCAGCTTTCCAGACAATAATCTTCAAGCCTGTAGTTCTGCAGGGGTTTGTTGTGACCCAAGGACCCAGCAGTTTTTCTTGAACTTCATGCCCATCAATCCAGCCTTGCCCCATCA
Organism: Anomalospiza imberbis; assembly: GCF_031753505.1. NCBI lineage: Eukaryota > Metazoa > Chordata > Aves > Passeriformes > Viduidae > Anomalospiza > Anomalospiza imberbis. The sequence continues at coordinate 16,821,139 of NC_089683.1, read as the reverse complement.
ATCCAGCCTGTCCAGGATCCCCTGCAGAGCTCTCATATCCTTCAGCAAATCAACACTTGCACCCAGTTTTGGTCACCTGCAAACTGATTGAGGGTGCCTTGATCCCCTTGTCCAGATCATTGATAAAGATTTAAACAAGACTGTCTCCAGTTCCAAGCTCTGCAGAACACCACTAGTGACCAGTGGCCAATGGAATGTTACACAACTCACCACCACTCTTTGGGCTTGGCCATCCAGCCAGGTTTTATCCAACAAACAGTACAGCCCTCAAGCCATAAGAAGCCACCTGATCCTCACAGTCCTCTGACCATAGCAGTGGCCACAGACATTTGGCTTAAGGGTTCAATAGTTTGGGTATATTGTGAGCTGGGACATAGGCTTGGACTCAAGGAAAGGATCACAGAAATTTCTAGCTTAATAGAAATCATCAGCATGCTGCTCCAAAAGGCCTGTACCTCTCCTTCTGCCTTCAGTGTTCTCTTTCTTTTACACTGTGCACACATTCAATCTCATATCTTTAAATCTTCCATTCCATCATTTCTTTTCTTCTTCAGAGCATAAATACCCAAAGGTCTTTACATAAATGCCTGTCCTCTGGACTGAACTCCCCTTTACAGCTTTACACATCCCACAGAAACAGATTTATTTATTTCAGTAAGTTTATCCTCTGAAGCCAGGATTTTCCCATTTAGATTCAACTCTCAGGAGAAAAACTTGCAGCACAAGTCATTATATATATCCAGGCAATGACTCTCAGCTGCCAGAAAATTACGGACCAATGGGACATTGCTGTAATCTCTGATTCCAACTGGTCCATGCATTTCCAGTGGTTGTGCATAAAGAGACTCAGAATTGTTCATTAAGTTTGTTGTGAAACCAAATGTTTAATATCTGTAATTCCAAAGGATCAATGGAAAGTTAAATTGAGTGAAACTAGTTTTGAACTTGTGCAGTTTCAGAGGAACAGTAGCATCGCATATCTCAAAAGAACTCACATTTTCAGTGTAACACCATGATTTTGAAACTATTTCCACTGTTTCGGGCTGATGAGTGTGTTTTTCATTGTTGTTGATTTGCTTTTTAATGAACAGCCTCATTGTGCATGTTAAGAAACTGCTGCAAAAAAACCAGCTGCAATGAGTAGAAGCACTGCTTTCACTGATAGGTTATCAACCACAACCATATTATTTGAAAAGTCTTGTCAGCAAGAAAGTTGGCTTAGTTTCCTTTTGTACACCTCACTTGCATTTTCATGTTATTAAAATGCAAGAACAAAACCACATTGGGAATACATTTGTCTTTAGTAACAGTTTATTGTTTATTATGGGTTCTTTTGTCTATTTAAGTACAAATTACCTGGTTCATTGATCTAAATATATTTGAAATAGTGACTGCATTCTTTGTTTTTTCTGTGCAGCTGCTATTAGAGTGGTCTCTCTCCTTTCCCTGAGTGTATTCCAGGGCCCTGAGGATACAAACATCACTGAGTGTCCCAGACCAGCCCCCCCAAACTGTCCCCTACATGATCATGTCCCAGGATGCCGTGTCAGACTCATGGAGTCAGTCAATCGCTGCCCCAGAAGTGCCACAGCAGGGCTGATCTCCTGTTCACTGCAGCCCAACCCTGTAGCATCTGGACTTTTCCACCAAGACCTGTGCACCCAAGGACTCAAGTTCCCACCCCCAAGGAGGTGCTGATGCCTGGGGCAGGAGCTGTCCTTAACTGTACCCAGCTGTCCTGCTCCTGTCTGATGAGGTGGATCCCTCCTAGGCTGTGTGTGTAATTTGTGGAAAACACTACTCTTTGCCTCTGACACATTTTCTCTATCTGAACAGGGGTAAAAGCATTGAGTCCAGGATGAGCTCCTTGGCTCAGGAAGCAAGTGCTTTGGTAGCAGAGACAGGCTGTCAAGAGGCAGACTGCATCAAACAGATCTTTTCTGTGTTCCCTACAATTTTTAGATTTTCGAGTATGCTGATGCTGCTGAACTAAGGTGTAGTCAATGAGAAATTATAAAGCATTTTGAACAGTCTTATAAAGGAAAATTAGAGAAATGTTAATATATACAAAATGCACATATTTTGTTGGAAATTTCTTTGAAAATTTCCAATTGAAAATTATCATCTTTCCATAGCAATTTAGGACAATGGAATAGTTGTATATTTTCTTAATCAGATTGTTTAATAAAACCAAACATACTGGAACTATTTAAGGCTTGGGACTCTAATGCCGTTGTTTCTTAAAAGTACTTATTTAGTTGACCTGAAGGCTGAAAGAAGAAGAATCCTTGAGAATGTTGTCTGAAATAAACTGTAAGGAATATGTCATTGCTAGTATAAGAAAAGATACGTTCCATCCTATTCTAGGTGGAATATATGCCTCCTGTCAACTAAAAAGTGTTAGGTGCTGGGGTGAATGTGTTTCATGCCATGCCTTGCAAATTAGCAAATTTTAACATCAGCTGGTACCCTCATAACACCTCTTTCTTGACAAGGGATTCTGGAACTTCAGGGGGCCTTGACAAGACTGGAGCATGGCTTTTTTAGTTGATTTAATTATTTTACCTTGTTGGTGGCCACAAATCTCTAGATATACTACAGTATCCCGGTGGACTGTTTGCAGTTACACTTCCTCACGCGGGACAGGTCTGGAGTGGAGCAGAGCAGTTTTACCACCAAGGATGGATCCAGACTATACAACACAAACAGGAGCCGAGTGAAAGCAGCAACACTGTTGTCTCCAGTTAGGAGTTACGAAAAGTGCACTTTTCCCTTTCATTCCTCTTCACATTTTTTTTCCCTTTGGATCTGTGAAACAAACTAGTAATGAACCTGTATTTTTTTTTCTTTGTGGCTGTGTTGGTTTATATGAAAAAAGGTTAGACAAAGGTTGTCCTAACAGCTTGCCATGAAGAGGAGGGCAGGAGAGGCTGTGAAAGGAATATGGAGCCAAATGCTTATATTACCCATATTTAATAAATCATAAAATGAATCAAAAACATTGAAGAAATTTCTAAGTCTCTACTCTGGGAGCCTACAAAATAAAATTTCTTTTCAATAGTCTCTGCCCTGCATTTTGCTGCCAGCCTAGACATGATCCCATCTAAGCTGCAAACCACAAGAACTGTGTTTAACTCATGATACACTCCCCTGAGGCAGTTTTTTCCCAAAATACTAAATATAATTCCACAGCATATTTTTTTCTACAAGTCTCTTTGTTCTCCATTGCCACACTGGATAATTGTATATGGGTGAAATAGAAGCAATGTCCCACGATGAGACTATCATAGTATAATGTAGCAGAGGTTAATAAATATTATTGAAATAAAATGACATATTTTTAGGGCCACAAAAATCTGGTTTTATCATTTAGTCTGAACTCCTGTTTAAGAAATGTCACATAGTCCCCAATTTTTCACTGCAGAGCTATAACTCCTGTACTGCCACCCCAAACTCAACAACTGAACAAATAACTAACTTTTAAATAATTTTTTTAAAAATCAAGAGGTATGGAAAATTACTTTGATATTGGCTGGTTTTCTTATTCAGTAAACAGCACATGGCCATGCAGTGTCCAGTACAGTATGTACAGCAATATGGAAGTGTTTTCTTGGCAACAACAAGAAAGTAAAGCAAGAGATGTCCAAAGGAACATAAGCGGAAGGCTGGTTGCTGATGGGCAAGATAAGTCTCCCCACCGAATTAGCCTACTTTGTCATTCCAACTGTTGAAAACCTGATATTTTCCAAGATGTAATTAATATTCACTTTGAAGATGCTTTTAATGAGCTATGGATGCTAAGTTATTCTCCAACAGCTTTCCAGTTGTAAGTAATGATTCATTCAGAGAGTAACAGATTCAGCTTTGGAATGCCCCATCTTACTGCCCAGTCTTGCTATGCTCCTGCCAGCAAAACTCAATGTCTGCAGTGGTCGACCAAGCCATGTGGCACTAGGACTGTGCAGTCTCTTGATATTAACCTGGCATCTAGCCCCCTTATTTCAATATTCTTCATTTTGTGTTGCTATTAAGGTAGACTATTATTCCATTATTATACAGCACCAAAGGACTGTTCAGTCCAGCCATTAAGATGCATAGCTAAATGTTCTACTTCATGCATTTTCAAGTGTAAGGTAAAGAAAAGATACTGGGGATTTTATTCCATTTGTATCCCATATGTACAAATGTATTCAGTTTATGGCCCTGGAGAGAAACTTTCCAGCTTCCAGAAGTACATACACAGCCTGGAATGTGAAAATGTGGTTGTTTTCTTTCTCTTATATTATCTTTGATAATAAAGATTGTACAGTCACATAGCTGGCATTTTTACTAGTGACTCATAAGGAAGAATAGAATCCAATTTTCTTGTCCTTAACTATCTTGGCTCTGATGCTGTAGTAAACAGAAAGCACTTATTGTCAGACAAGTATGTAGATATGATTCAAGGATAGGGGAGGCCACAGATCACTTCAGAAAAAAAATAAGGAAAACAACTAGTGAAGCCTGATTTGTTACAGGTTTCTTTTGGGTATCCCAGCAAATTTCTTCTTTCCCCTTCTCCTAAATACTCTCCTCATCTGTTGAGCTGGATCCATGTCAATTCTGGTTGAAACTGAATAACAGGCTCCTTCATTTACAGAAAGTGAAGAAAGAAAGAGCTCTTCCAGAAAAAGAAAGACAAGCAAAGAGAAAATACCATTATAAACCCTTAATTTCCTTGGAAAAGCAAGCTAGAGTATGTTTGGTATTGTAGCATTCTGGAAGTGAGTTGAGGCCCTTACCAATACTCTGTCCTGGTGCATTAGGCAATATTAGGAAACGAGGAGAAAGAAGCAGCTCTTTCTATCTGGTCATGTCCTGCATGCTGACGAGAAGCACATTCAGCTAAAAAAATTATCACAGGTCATGGTCCTATTCCTATAAGGTTTTGTCTTGCATTTTCCCCTATAGTTTACAGTGCAGTATCAGCTATCAGCATTGAATCAAGAATTAATTCAAAAGTTCCTAAAATGTGTTTCATGTAGAAAGTCAGAATAGGTATCTAGTGATTTCTTCCAGTTTTAAGATGTCTTAGCTGAAGAATTGTACCTAATCATGTGAATAGTTTCCTTATTCCAAGTAGTTACGATTGCAACAATCAACGTGTGCTCTCAAATACTCATTGTTAGTTAGTTTATCCATTCAATTTTCTTTTACCATTATCAAAGAGAACACCAGTCTTTTCCATTTGTGCAGAATCATATTTGTAGAGGTTATGAATACATATGCTGATAAATGTGCAATATCAGATGGTCAAGTTGTGATAAGAAGGTCCCCATATATACAATATTTCAAAACTAGTATGTTCAAAATAATTTTGACTTGCAATTCACCTTAAAAGATTCAATTAAGAGCACTTTGTCACTGCAGTCACAGTGGATGTCTGTGGATAAATGGATCTCTGCACAGGATGATGGTCCTCACATTTCTTGAAGGTAGTATAGAAAAACGCATTACAATTTTTTTTCTCAGCTGTTTCTTCTATTTCAAGTCAGCCTTCATGAATAACTTGGCAAATAAAACTTTTCTGAGTAAACACACCTTTATTGATAGACAATACGCAGAAAAATCCTACAATCACATCTAAATCATGCATGAAATGTGCAAGGTATTAATAGCTAACTTTTGGTATCCTCCATAAAAGATTCAAACTTGCATGTTTGCACAAAAAAGTTTTAATGGTTATCTGTGGTAAATGCCAGTGTCTGTTAATGGACTGGAGAAATTTGATTGTTGGAATGTCTTTGTAATACTGCTCATGGCTCTATTTAGGTAGGATTGCATCCTGTGGATTCAGTTATGTGAGGCAGCCCTTAAAAGAAATCAAACAGCCAAGACCAAAATGTCCAACCCATAGTCTAACTACAGTTTTCTGCTTCTGTATTTCACTTTGCATTGCAATTCCACCTCTGCACATCCCCAGAAATCTTTGAATATCTCAGCTCTGCTCCAGCCCCTTCAAGAAAAGATAAACCCAGGACTGAGCCATCCTTATTGCCTGAATGCCCTGATTCCACGTGTCCTTAAACTTATTTAACATATATGGACAGAATTGATAGAACTGGAATCCATGGGCACTTTCTTTTGAGAAATTTTAAGAGTAAAATAATGGATTTTACAAAAATAATGGATTTTACATCCAAAAGGATATCAATGTGAAGCATTACCTTTTTTTTTTTTTTTTTTTTTTTTTTTCATATGGATTTCAACCCTTTTCTGCACTCTGTATCTACCTTAAGTTCCAAGAGAAAAAGTTGCATTTCATTTTTGCTGCTATTAGATCTAGACTCAGTTACAGTGACCCAAACCAGCACTGGCCCTAATGTGACCTTTAATTTCCACAGCACATTTGGTGGTGATAGTGAAAAGTACTTTGTTGCTTATATGCAGAATTTTATTTTGGCACTTTCATGTAAGTTCTGCATATTCTGTGATTCTCTGGACAGCATGCAATTCCTCCAAATCAGAAATATTCAGAAACAAATAATTTCAGGCTCAGCTACTTGAAAATATCTATTAAAAATACATCTAGAAATATTAATAACTAGACAAGAAAAGAATCAGTTGTCTTAGATTGCCATTTCTGTTGACACATCTTACAACACACTTCCTGCCTTGCGATTCCATCCCAGGAATTTCTCTGATGATTAAAATCACTGTCAAACATTTCAGCGCACTGAGCAAACTATTAATTGTATTTCTGATATTAGCTTTCATTTCATTTTCTCTGTTTACTTTGGGCAATCTGTAGGAAGAGTAGCCTCATTACTTCCTGCAATTCTTGATTTTAAATTCCACAGTATTATTTTGACTGTTTTAGTACTGGTAAGGAAATAATACCTACAATCTCTCTATGCCCATACTGTCCACTTCATGCTCCACTTCAGGCTTGGGTCAGGAGGAGGGCTGGGAAAAAGACTTGCCTAGAAAAAAGCAATTAACGAGAGATATGTTTTACAAATATACCCTAATTTAAGCAGTAGATGGTCACGTGCATGGTAGATAATTAATTTCAGGATTTAACAGACCAAAGGTCAGAATCACAACAAAATTAGCTGGTTTCTTTATATCAGCACTTATGAGGCAGAAGGTGGGGGATATGTATTGTGAGCACTCTCCAGTTAAACTGTTGTGCTAGCACAAAACATTACTGCATTAGGCTGCAGCCTGTAATCAATCCCAGCTGGAAGCTCATATCAACATTACTGTTCTTCTTGCCAGTTCCTTGTTAATCCTCAGAAAGGGTAGGTAAAAACAGGACTACTGTCTTATATTACATAGGTTGATTTATAGAACCCAGCTATTCAAACATTTTATTCTGCATAATTTACAGGCCAAATAATTTTATTTCTGAAATGTTTAATTGGTTAATTTAGACCATGCAAAATAAATGACAAAAGGCTTCAGCGGAAATTCCATCCCATAGTCTCATTTCAGAGTATTTTGTTCCCATTTGTAATGTCAGGCCTCCCTGTGTTCACTGTAGAAATGCTTTGTTAGGCTAAGAACTGAGGTTTTATATACATATGGAATTCTTAGAAATACTGTCATTGAGCCAGGTATTTCAAAGTGTATGTTTTCCCAGAAACCCCAATCTATCAGATGCTTATCCATGCTGTTTCTCTCTTTTTTCAGATCTGACACAGGATGGATAGGTGGCTCAAAGTGTGAAGTTTCAGCTGCTCTGAGAAGGGCAGTAACACCCTCATGTACCTCCTGTTTTCCAAACCAGTTAGTCTCATCATAATGAAGCCAAAAATCTTGCCAGAGACTGTCCCCTGGATGAAAACAAAGGAAATCAAATTGAGAAAAAACCCACAAAGTAATTAAGTAATTCTAGCCATAAAACAACTAGCTAGAGCTTCATACTTTTTTTTTTTTTTTTTTTTTTTTTTTTTTTTTTTTTTTTTTTTGCTTTAGGCCTAAAACCTTCTCCTTCTACTCCCTCCTGACCTATAATCTTCAAAGTAGTTTGGATCCTTGGGGTCCCATTGACTCATCATGAATCCTGGAAGTTAGTAGCCTGTCTGATGAAAAAGTCCTTTCCTTCTACAAGTTACTGACAAACTCCATCCCCTGTTCACAGAAGTAGCTAGGACCATGAGCATCCCACATAATGGCCTGTTCCTGATCGAATTCCCAAAACATGCCTTTACTAACCCTGAACATAAGGTTGTGTGTTTGCTGGCATCAAAGGCAGCTGCCAAGGCTCAGAGGAATTTGTATCCCAGAATACTGTCCATTTTATTCCCGCACATTGGTACTTAACTTCCATATCATATATAGATAGGTATAAACAAGTTTTCTGGGTTGAATAGCAAACTACTCATGCTCTGGATACCTCCTCAATACACTAAGACTTCCTCAAAGACATTGTTGATATTACTAAGTCAGTTACTCAGAAAATGATACTGCCTTAAATGAGGGTGACACCAGAAAAATCTACAAAAGTCACTGAACACTGAAAAGATTTCTAGTCTTAAGGCATTTGCTTTGGGAAATTGCTACAGCAAATGGGGGCCATTTCTGGGTGCAACTCTACAGTTAGGGAGATTCTGACTGGAGCCATACTGTCTTCATGCCCAACTGAGCACAACTCTTTAATTCATGCCTACTACTTATTTCCAATCCATAGTGAGGTGTGGTTCAAAAACTGACTCCAGTCACAATAGATAGCCTGGTGGAAATTTCTTGGAGAGTTTTTTTGATTCAAACCTCTGGTTGATTTCCTAGTGGAAAGAAACTTAATTAGATCAGACTCAAATATGTTACACTAGCTACTTCATAGAGGTTTTTTATTTTGGTGGAGGGTTTTTTTGTTTGGTTGGTTTTGGTTTTTTCATTCTTTTGAAGACCATCATGTTAGAATCTAATAGTGTTTTCATAAACTGTTTTTCATAGACATAGACAAATAGAATTAAAAAAACCCTTACTTTAAACTCAGTGCTACCTTTTTTTTCAACTCTTGACCTTTTGAACATCTTGACATTTGAATCCTTATTATATCTTTGATCCTCATCTTGCAACTAGTTTATTCTCTGAAACTTGTAACAGTTGGTACAAGGAGCTGGAGAATTTTCTTCCATTTACAGCAAATTGTTATGAGGATTTTTTCAACTAACTTTAACTCATCCTTTTGTACAGGGTATAATTTTCTTTTCTGTATTCTCATTGTTTGTCTTAAGAAAATCTTTGGTTTAGTTATTAATCTCTCATTGGTTTTAATATTATCAAATAGCACCCCAGAATTCTGAGCCTTCTTTTTGTGAGTTGAGCAAACATTTCTTACTGTAATTTCACATAAAAGTAAAACTGTAAGAATCCAAATAAAATAAAGTGCTCTTGTTGCAGAAGAAAAAAAAAGGAAAAAAAGCAAAATATAGAAAGACTATTTGCTTTAGTAGAAGTCCATACTATGCATCAATGAATGTCAAATTTACAGTGACCATGACTGCCATTTATTTGATATACACAAGAGGTTTGAATATTTATGTCAGAATTTCTTGGCTAGAGATAGGTGCATGCACACAAAGCATGTTTGGGTTCATCTAACACACTGGGCATTGCTTCATGAGAAGCCCGTGTTTGTTCTGTGCATTCAAATGTGTTCCACATGCATCAGGCACATCAGCTACACAGCAATCTGCAATGATTCCAGCACACCCAGAACTGGCAATTTTGTTACACAGGTAGTGTGCAAATATGTGAGGAGCCAATGGAAGATAGGCAGCTTCTTGACCTGATGTCTTCCTGCCTCTAAAAGTCCAGCAGAGCTACCCTGAACACCTATCATCCACTGCCCGTGGATTTATAGATTCTGCCCTGACTAGGCTGTTGTGTTGTGTAGGAGTTTCCTTGAAAAATATTAGGAACTGTCACTTCTGCTCAGATAAAATTTATAGTTGGGAAAAGAGTTGTTTAGAGAAATGCCACAGGCCTAGTAACACTATAGTGTCATGAGAAAAAAAGCATAGAATTACCTAAAATCTGTCCCTAATTGATCAGGACAGGTTCAAATAATTTGTTGTCTCTGTAACTAATACAGCTAAGGAGCTCTGCCAGACTTCTAGATTGAATATGAAGTCTATGCTTAGATGTTTATTAATTTGTGGTTTGTTTACTCTTTGATATTCTACTTATTATTAGATGCTTATATTGTTTAAGAAAACTTTAAATGACTAGCAAATAATTTTATTTTGGGTCAAGGTACTGTGTGATGTTTCCTAGATACATCCTGAAGCAAGTAGTATTTATGGGGGCCACTTGGGTGAGCAGTCACATTTGTGAGAGATGTTTTAAAGCACCATGGAAACCAAAAGTCTGAAGTGGCCAGAATATTCCATGACAGAAGAATTAAAAATATTGCTTAGGGCATCTTCATGTGCAATAGATTTTTAATCTATTAGATTTTTAATCTAATTCAGAGTCTGAATTAATAAGAGCAATATAAAGAAAATCACTTATTTATAGAACTGTTTTCTGTATTGTTTTCTTTGCAAGTAAGTAGATAATCTTAGAGGTCTTGATGTTCTTAGAGGTCTTTTCCATCCTTATTAATTGTTTAATTCTATAAAAATGCTGATATCTTCAAGCACCTTTTTTTAGCGCTCTAGGAGCCTCACAGTATAAAGGAAAATTAAAATATAAAGTATAATGGCTTTGTACAATAAAATCACTGAGTGTATGGAACCAGGCACTTCCCAGGTGTACTAGCTTTTTGCTCTCAGCACACATTGACCTTATCCAGTGCCTGATCTTTATTAAATTGAGGTTCTGGAAAACATTTCTGATAAATAGAGTTGTGACCCCGTGAAGGCAAACTCTCTTGTAGACTATTAGAACTCCAAGTGGACTATTATGCTCACTCAATGTGAGAAACAGGCTCAGGGGCTCAAGAATATTGACATGATCTAGCAGGGTAAGACAGGGTTTCAGAAAAGGTTTAAAACCTTCACAAGTCATTTGCAAAACACACATCTTTACAAAATAGGTGCTTCTTGATTTTTGTAAAGATAACACTTGTACTGAGCATTTTTGTCTCAGGTTATCTATTGCAAGTAAATGCAATTTTCTATTTGTTAGATGTGTTCTGTCTTAGTGTTTCTATATAGATTTGAAAGTAGATGAATAATGATTTGGGAACACTTATTCAGTAAATACAAGCTGTGACAACAGTCTCAGCAGAGACTTGGGGGCGGCCACGCGCGTCTGCCCTGCGGCCACAAGCAGGACAGAGAGCCAGCGAGTCTCCATCCCGTGGCCGCCGAGAGCCACACGCAACAAGCTTCTTGGGCCCCATAGGTCTTTCTTTTTTGATCCTAGCTGGAGTTTCAGCAGATTTTTCTCCTCAACTCAGTTTTCAAACTGATGGAAACATACAGAACTAAAGTCTCACCTATCAAAACACTTTAATTTTTATTTTGTGAGGGCTGCACGTTTGTCTAATAGTAAAATTTGACACTCTGATGGAAAAAAATATCCTACAAATCATTCTCAAAAGATAAATGCTTTCAAAATGTGACAGACTCTTGTATGTCAAAGTTTATTTGTTTATGAGATTGTTCTGAGGACTAGACATATTGCTTATGCAATCTCCCAGAAATCTTTGAAAGGTTCTCTTTAAAAACTGAAAATCTTTACACAAGTTTTCACATACAAAAAATTCCAAGTGCTTACTATCAAAACATGAAAGTGTCCTTTGAACCATGAGCTCATAGGAAGAGTGGGTTTAGGCTGCTTGCTATGCCTCAGCTAAAATTTCTTTATAGAATTTTAGAGGGTTAAAAAAGAATGTGATTTAGTGTTAGCTACATTTTTTTTCAAGGCCATTTATATACCACATTGTCAGTCATCTGCAGCATCATATGACAGCTTCACAGCAAATAATTTTTCCTAAAACCAGTCATTATTAGAGCTGGACAAAAAAGGAACAACTCTATCTGATAAATAATGTAAAAATTCTGAGTGTATCTTTTTTCTGCAAGAGGCAGAACTGGGTCTTTTCAATGTGTTTAATGAATCAGCCTGAGGATGGTCAATAGGTAAGAACAAGTGTTTGAATTTGCATTTAGCATAAAACATTATTTGCATAGGCTCCTAGGTTAATAGTCCCATCAGTATGAATTCTCTATCTTGATCAATCTTCCTAGTGAACTTTCCTCAAAACTGGGAAAATTCAAGCAAAAGTTCTCATTTGAGTTGAAATGATATTTTAGTGGTGGGGGGGAAAAAAGGAGAAAAAATATTGTATGATACTTTTTGTTGTTCTCTGATCCTTGCTTCTTTGGTGACAAAAACTAGCAAGTAGTGTATTGCAATAGCTAGGTGCAAAAATGATTCCACCACAAATTATTTTAAAAGGAAGAAGTAATGATATCAAATTTCATGCTATCAACAGGCTTATATTGTCACATTATCATGAACAGATGAAAGACACTCAAAAATACAAAAAAAACCCTGTTAAAATTATTTTACTTTCCTACAGAATTTCAATTAATATCAAATTAATTTTTGCTATATAATTTGGTTGTACAGTCCAGAAGATGTTTTGGTTTCTATGTAATTTATGTAATTGACCAAACATGTCCTGTTCTCTTACAGATCTGAGATTTGATTCTGTGGACTCCAACAGGGATATTATCTGACCACACTTTCTCTGGTGTTGGCCCCTGACGCATGAAGGAACTTCAGATGCTCAAGAGAGCTGTCCTTCTGTGCAATTTGGTTGTGATTAGTAGCACAGTCAGAAGTTATTAGGGAGGGACTGACAAGCAGACAGGCAGATTCCAGTTCATGCTGCTTCCTCTCCCACAGAAAATAACTTCCTTATTTTGGAAATTGGGGTGATATTCCTTAGCTGCACCTTGTCAGAGAAATTTCTGGGTTTTGGCTTTAATTCTGTTAAATTCCTCATTATTTTTTTCTTAGCTTTTAAACATTTTTCAAAGCAAATTCCAGGTACTTTCAACTCTCATACAGTTCTTATGCAATATACAGGTCTTTTGCAATATAGACAGGTTAAATGTCATTATTTAAAAGGGAGAAATTTAGAAGGCATTTAGGACTAGCTGCATAAAGGCAGGAAACTACATTATGCTAAGACTTCATTGAAACACATTTTGGCATCAGTCTGTCTTGTTCAGCGTTCTTTGGACACAGACCACTGAAATACAGACATATAAACAACCACTGGAAATGTGCAAATATAATCCCATGTGGTCACAGACCACAACATACCACTAAAGTAATTTTTCTTCAAGGGATAAATTGTATATTGTTTGCTGCCCTCCTCTCCTGCCTGTTTAATATTCAAACCAAGACTGAGCACCAGTCAGAAAGGGCAATGTCTACACCATGTTGTTGGAGGAATTTCTGTTTCTTGTCTGCTTTCCATGAGAACATAAAACATTATGCTCAAAGCTCTCACTGGTTTGGTGATTGTTGTGTTTGACATATTATAAAGAGTCTCAGACATCATTTTAAATAGTGTAAGAACAATCCACTTGCAACTTAAGCTGGAAGAAATTTATCTCTTACCATGTTGTGTGGCCATGGATGTGAAATACGGTAACAACCAGAAGTTCTCTGGAGACATGATTTGCTAATGTCATTTGGAGTTGCCTGATTCCACTTTTGAATTTCCAGATTGAAAATATTCATCTCTTTCATGCTCTTTTCTGAGTAGCAAATACCTGCTTAAAACAATTTTTCTGTTTCAATAAACACAGCTCAGATGCAAAATTCTGGTGCAGCACATGCACACTTTGTTAATTTTTACCTGTGTCAGGATAAAAATGTGATATCACCCTTAACTGTTTAATCCAACTGAGTAGTGTGGAGTTCTTACTATTGTCAGAACATGTGAACAATTAAACCTTGTGGAAGAACAAAGGAAGAAAGCAAGCCACTGCTGCTGCCACTTGCAGGAAAACAGATTTGCCATTTACTGTAGGAAACCAATGATTAGACTACAATAGCAGCAGCAGCTTACTGATTTACTTAATTTTTTTAGCAAGCAGAAATCAGCACTTAGAGAATCAATTTTCCACCTAATCATCATCACAGATAGGATGCTTAATTTGGCAGGGTAAAGATATCTCTACAAGGAGTTATAGGATTTCACCCTAAGAATGCGCAATGGTTACTTATTTAGTGTTTAGGACATTCAGTGGCTGAGTTTCAAAACACAAATCTAAGTGTTAAATACTATTTTAATACTTTGTAAATTAATTAGAAATATGTTTTCCACTGAAAAAAGACTATTTGCAATCACTTGTAAGACATGGGATGTGTGTGTTGTAGCCTTTTGAAGACTCTGCAATTTAATTTCTTCCTCGTAAAACAATACCTGTACTTTTTATAGAGTTTTGTATTTCTTAGCCAAACATTTTAATGGTGCAAGATACAGGCTACTTCTCTGACTGAAAGACTCATCAGCCTTCCAAAATCTTTTCTCTAAGTCATCTTTTTAAAGTTAAAATTATTCACCTTCCCATTTGATTTCAGTAACATGTTACTGTATACCTGTATCATTACCATTTACTGATATAAGCCTGGGAAACATCCTCCTAATAGGGTCTTTTGCTACTAATTAGACAAAAGGGGGCCTTTTGTTGCAGGGATTCTTATACCAATGATCTGACAAAAATAGGCTGTTCATGTGCATAATAGCTGCCACCAGTAACTAGTCTCATCTAGAATCACATGCAGACAGTCAAGTACTTGATTCTGGAAATTGCATCTGCTGAGGGAAAAAAAGGAGTGTTTTTGAAGCAGTTTTTTTTTTTTTTTGTTTGTTTGCTTGTTTGCTTGGGTTTTGTATTTTGGGGGTTTTGCTGACCTAAGCCTCTGCTGAATTGAGTGGATATACTAAATAGAATATGTCTTGCTTATTACTTTCCAATTTATGATAAACAATATATATGCTGTTGATTTATGATAAGCAATGATTTATGCTGTTGCATGACATCTCAGAGACAGTATCTGGTATAATATTAAGAATATATTGCCTTTGATCTTATACAGATCCAAAATTCCAAGGCCCAATACTGATTTCTCAAAACATATGACTGGTTGTTTCAGTCATTTTAATATAAACATTTTATAGTGCTCATCACATTTACATCACCTTTATAAAGCAAAAATATGTTACTCTCTAATTTTATCAATTGGATTTCTCCAAGATAATATAGATCAAGGGCTAGACAAATATCAAGAGCATGTTTCTGGACTGCATCCTTTTTTTACCACGCACTTGAGAATATTGCACAGGACCTGGCTTTGGGTCCTGAATCCAGACATGAGTGTTATACCAGCTAAGCTCCAAAGTGGTGCTGAAGAACTCAAAGCTGTTCCTGAGCTTGCAGGTTGATTCTAAATTTCCTGGAACTCATCAAACACCAAAAACTCTGGTAAAGGCTTCCTCCTATCTGCAACATGTTTCATCTAGAGATTATTATGAGAGAGTTTTGGGTTTAGCAATATCGAGTTTTTATGTGCAGAAAGCTTTCACCAACAGGAGCAGAGTCATCCCTCTGCTCCCTGTGGGCAGGCTGCTGCTCACAGGTTTCCAACCTAAAACCAGGGCAAGGATGTGACTATGACACTATAAAGTAATGCAGCCATGTAGAACAAGAAGGCAAAAAACCAGCTCTGGGATATTTATATGGCGAAAAGCTGTTTAACACCATTTTTGCCCAAGGAATTTTCTGAACTATATCCGATTCACTATGTGTAAGATTTAGATTTAATTACAAATCATTTTAAGTCCACATTTCAGTTTTACTGCTGAAAACTAGGAAAAAATGTTCAGCAATATTTAGGCAAAAGTTAAATTAAACTAAGTCCTTCAGTTAAAGAAGCTTTTATCCATGAATCTTACTGTACTTGAAACATTAAACATTTACTAATACTTTAATATAGAAATGATTGCTGGAAAATAGTCTTTACCATTCCCATCTAACTTTTACTATATTAGATTGCAGTGCTGTTCCCTAATGGTATGCTTTCAGGCACTTTGCCTTCTTTAAGCAGCTTAATCATTTGCTGGAATCACTTTCAGGTTATGTTATTCCTGCACTAGCATCTTAGTAGTTTTGGAGAGAATCTTTCTAAAGAAAGATCTGAATATTAAACTGAATTTCTAACCGATTTGAATATTAAACCTGTATATACTAAACTCATTCCCTCAGAAGAGATTATTGTGTAGTCCACTAGAATTTACTGTTCAGAATTGCATATGGACATTCAAACTACACATCCCTTTGCTTTTAGTCAAATTAATGTTGTATATGAAGCCTAAAAAGGTCTTGTCCCTCCTTGTTTACCTGTATTCCACTTTGATGAATATATTGTTGGCACATTTTTGTCACCATTCTCTATAATGCAAAGAATTTATTTAATTTTTCTTTCTTTTCATTCTTCCCTTATTTTTTAATATAATTGAATTTTCCTCACTTTGTTGTCACATTTTTCCATCCCTAATATTAGTAAAATGTTGTATTTTAGCTTTTTTTTCATAAGGCTATGAAAGCAAAAATTTGTGGGTTTTTCAGTCTTGATGAAGCCTTTAGAGGTTAGAGGGAAGTTGTTTGGTTTGTTTTTCTACACTGCCTTAAACTATGTTGACATAACATTGACATTCTTATGGGAGTTTTGCCATGGCTTGTCTTTCATAGCTTTCTATTAGAATTGCTGCTTTCTTCTTTCTTGTCTCCTAGGATTTTTGTGCTTTGCATTGTGGTTGGTTGTTTTCTGGGGTATTTTTTATTGTTGTACATTTGGGTTTTTTTATTTAAACAATTCTTTTGTAGATTTTGTGTCTTTTAACATCCCAATTTGGTTTCCTCTGCGCATGAGCATACATGTTTATTCACCTACATGTCCCCGTTGATAATTTTTAAAGTCATTGTTCAGATTGAACAAATGTTGACAGAAGGCTGAAAGTTCAAAAATAATAAGTTTAATGAAAAATAGATATGTTTTTTTATTAATCATAACAGAGAGAAAAAGGCTGCTATGTTAAGCCAGAAAGCACATTTAGAAGAGAGACATAAAGAAGGACTTCATCAAAAGAAAATCTTTTCTACATTACTCACATGCATGGACAACAGAAAATGCAGGAACACAAAGCTCTGGGTGTCCAGCGCTGTTGGTTCTCTGGTGATAAAAGCTTGTGCTTTGCAGTAAACTGACTTGATTGTTTCCAGTTCCATTTTTTATCTCAGTATATGCTCAGTATATTGGCTTTCTGTGGGCTGGGTTACTCACCCTAAATTGTCTGACTGATACCTTGTGGGCATAACATAAAGATATGGTAGGCATCCTTATTTGAAGTGAGACTGTAAATACTCAGGAGAGAATATATATAGAAATCTACATGAAAAGTAAATGTAACAACAACAAAAAAACATTAATTTTAAAATGCCTGAATCTCAGGGCATGGAGGACAATTCTTGGGATTTACACTGCTTGAAGAGTTAGTTCTACACATTGCCTAGTCTGAAAAAGCAGCATTTTCATCTATGATTTTTCTTTGACAAGGCAGTGATATAAGAAATTCTACTGAATTTAAAAAGCACTTTGAAAGAATGACTTTAAAGTAGGTATAGAAAATAGGGCAAACTGTATATGCCTTTTACCAGCATGAAGCACGGGAACAGCATTTCCTAAACTCTGCTGGAATAAGGCATTGCTTTATTATCCTTACAGGCACATCAAATCCTTCTGCTTCTAATCTTCTCGAAATGCTTAAAAAATCTTTCACACTGATGTTTTCATTGGCATTCATCTTCAAAGGTTCAATTCCAGTGCAAAAATAATTCTTGATAGTTTTCTTTGGTGTTTTTTGTTTGGTTTTTTTTTTTCCCTGTAAGTTATACGCCAGGATCTCTGGTCCTTTCATGCAATTTGCACCACTTCCAGATTGCCAGGTACCTAGCTTGTTGCAGAGGTACCCCATCACAGCTGCAGCCTAACTAAGGCATGATTGCAGCCTTTGGATGCTGAAACACCTACCAAAATAAATATGAACTATTCTTCCACATAATTATTTTGATACTTCTTGTTGTTGTTGTTGTTTTTAATGTAAAACAAAGAAAGAAGCTGGTGTGCCTTTCTGAAAAGATAATTACCTTTATATAGATGTAGGTATGTATTTATGTGTATATCCACTTTCCAGAAAAAAAAAATGCACAAAAAATTGTCTATTTATGAGCCATGTCTACTAACTCTGTACATTTTGGGATAGAGGAGCTCTCCCAATCATGTCTAAGTTACAGTGCAAGCACCTGACTTCCGTGATAAACAGATTGGTAAATGGCCACTTATTTTACAGTATAGACTGTAAGATTGCAAAAGAAAAAGGAAAAAGAAATGCAAAAAGAGACATTTTCTTTCCAAGCTTTACTATACTTCAGGTTTAGGCAGATCAGTGCTGGCATCCTGCCCAGCTTCCAAGACTGAGTGGTTAGCTATGCACCAAACCTCCTCATTAAGGTGCACACCCTTGGTGTATCTGCTTACTGACTAGAGGGGAGAAGTCAAACCCCATCCTTTATTTAGCAATTAACAATTGCCTGGAAACTGTGAGTCTTGGAGTCGAGATCCTCCTCAGCCTGAGCAAATTTCTATATGGAATTCCCACTTTCCCCAGACACCGGATTGGCTTTTTACCTGCCTGAGGGCCCCATGTTTGCTTTCCCTCAAACCATTACTGCAGAGGAGTCTGGTGCATGAGAGACATAGGACACAAAGAGGCAGGGCAGGAAGGAAACTCAGAGTAGCCACGGGGCTCTTGAACCTAGGGCAGGGAAGTGTCCTGCTTCCAGGAGCCTCAGGGGAACGTGAAGCAGCCAGTTTACAGATTAAGGTATCAGATGCACAGAAAAGCTTGGATCACATAACCCTGGGGAGGGACTTGATTCATTTTAGAGTAGGCATTTTACCAGCTGTGCCAGGTGTCCTGCTGATTGTGCTAACTACAATTCCAACAGCTTTAGGGAAAGTTTTCTTATCTAGATTTCTTATGGACACCTACATGAGGACAGATAAATGCAGACATCTTAACCTGAGATCTGAAGCACACAATTTCAACTTTATTTGAAAATCATAGTAGAGCAAATATTTCGAGGACCAAGATCAGGGACTCAAATCTGTTCCTTCCCATGGGAATATGGCCTTCTTTTACTTGTTCCTTGCCCATCCCATTATCAACAGAGGGGATGCTGCACTTACTCCATTTCCCAAAAGTCTCATACTGAGGTGATTAGGTCACTTTCCTGAGATCTGAGTGCTATGAATTAAACCCCCTCACCTGTTCAAGAAGAGTTACAACCTAAATTTCCTTTTTCCAGTGTTCTCTAGCTATTCAGTTCTTGCAGGAAAGAAGTAGGTCACTGCTCCACCTTTGAAAAAAAGACTCTTCTGGGTAGGCTGAAGGTTGAAGATTACTATATTTCTATTGCAGCTTATAACTGTGACTGATCGACCTAGATTTCCAAAAAGATATTTGGATAGTAGTTGTCACCACAAATTTATGTAACTGTTGTTGATACTTTTCCACATCAGCAGACACTGCTAAGCTAAAATACAAGATACATCAGAATGTTTTAGAGTAATTTTGATTCTGGAATATTTCCTATTTACATTAGATAATGAGTAAGTTTTATTTTATTATCTCCAGGACACAGAACATTTAGTCTCAGGGGGATGTTTATTCTTTAATTCAAGGCTACATTCTGTCTGTTTGATAGCTGTATTTAATGTTCAGAGACCTTTCTAAATCTTTACTGTAAGTCACCATTTATCCAGAGCTCTGCAACTTGAATGGTAATCCTCCATGCCACTGAATTTGTAATAACATGCTGGAGATCTATGGGGGTTTTCCCCATTATATGAGAGCAAGGATTTTTCTAGCCTAAAAGGCTTTCATCTAACCATATCCATGATCAAATCACTTATTTATGTGGACACAGAAGGAAAACTGGAATTCAAGTTGATGTGTAAGGTGTGGTTTGTGTTTAGCAATCATAGAGATGAGATTTAAAATCATAGAAACACAGTTTTCTTGGCGCTGAAGGGCAGAGTCTGTCTTCTTAAAGGTATGTTAGAAGTAATACACAGACACTTCAATTCAC
This sequence comes from Anomalospiza imberbis, assembly GCF_031753505.1. Taxonomy (NCBI): domain Eukaryota; kingdom Metazoa; phylum Chordata; class Aves; order Passeriformes; family Viduidae; genus Anomalospiza; species Anomalospiza imberbis. The sequence goes on along the minus strand of NC_089683.1, from coordinate 16,800,965 downwards.
TTCTGAGATGACTGAATAGATATCAAATAGAAATTTGGATTTTCTTGGTTTTTTTTTTTTTTTTTTTTTTTTTTTTTTGGTCCAGACTTGGATGAGACTTATTTTCTGTAGTCACTAGTACAATCTGGATAGCAGCACCAAGTCTCTGTGAAGCAGAGACAACTCTACACTGCCATGAAAAAGAAATAGAGGATAGTCAAATTTGAAATGTCATTACTGGCCAATAGAGACAATACCCTTTTATTTTATAAACTGTCTCATTTCCCATTAAAAATTTTATATTGAATACATTAAACTATGCTGACCTTTGTGATAAATGTGTAAAGCATGCTGCAAGCAGATCAGAAAGAAAAGAAAAAAAAAGTCAATATAAAGTAACAAATATGGATTAAATTAGTTTAATTACAGTGGAATTCCTGGTGGATTATATTATACTCACAGTAATGCTAAAAGAGTCCACCATGATTAATGTAATTAAAGTGTGTGCCAAGCCAAATAATGCTTTTTCTCCTTTCACAGGAAAAAGTTTTCCACTTACAGTGTAGTAAGATGAAATATTTTACTTTTGCCGTGTAGGTACATTAAAATCTGTAATTTAATGAATCAGATGCAAGGGCACACCTAGAATTTTCTAAAGATGACTTCTCCCTGTAGGACACCGTCTCTGACCCTCCACTTTCTTCTGCCTCAACTTCTAATTTTTTTTTTAATCTCTCCTAATTTCTGGCCTATTGCAAAGGTTCAGTAGTTTTCTTTCCAACATTTACTACCTAAAATTTCCTTTTTTGCACTCACCTTGCCTTTCCCCACTGTGAATCTCCTTGTGGTTAAGAAGGGATCACTTCTAGCAAATTTTTTGAGCGTGTTCTGAACCTTCATTTTGCCAGACCTGTCAGTTCATAGAACACCATCACCAGTTTTATCTTTCTTGGTTTTTTTCTGCTCTCTCCTGATTCTTCTCCTTCCTCTACTCTTGTTTTTTTGTTGTTTGTTTGATATTTAATTATTGTTTATTGTCTCCCATTCCTCTCTCTTGCCCATTTTCATCTCCCTAAGGAAACAAATTCTAGCAGCACCACCATTCTGTTGTTTCACAGATCTGCACTTCTATTCCAAATTTTTAGATTAATTAAAATATCACTCTGAGTTTTCATTCTCTGCTCCACTTTTTCTCCCCTATCTTCAAGATTATACCCAAATAGTATGCCTAAAATATAAAGTACAGCCCTTGCAGCCCATATATGAAGGTAAGACTTATGTCTTAAATATGATATCTTTCATTCTAATTCAGCACAACTTGTTATATTCAGAATAATGCAGCTCTTGGTTCATCACTTTATTTCTATTATTTGTCTTTTTGCATCTTTCCATTTGCTGTTCCATAAAACAGCTCAAGAAACTAGTTCCTTGGCTGCTAATTCATCCTACCACTTCCAAGTGTTAAGAGACCAGACTTGCCTTCAGTTCCTAAATCTCACATTTTATTTGAGGCTCAATTTTTACACTGATACTGTTATGAATATTCCGTCACAACTTAAACATCCCCCTTCAAATCCACCTTTAAAACTTTTGTATTCGAAGATATGTAAAAACAGAATGACCATAGTTGACACAAGAGCACTCTGTATCTACTGACAGTAGGTATTGTAATTTCCCTACAGAGTTTTATGCGTGTGCTCACTGCTAGCTCACAGTTTGTGCTTAAGCCTTCTTAAGCTCTCTCTATTAGAAAGCCTCTTGTTTTATTTGTCAACCTTCTGGAAGAAAAATCATAAATCATAACCGATCTCATAGCTGATATAAAAACACAAGCAGCATTTCTGAGGGCTTTTTTAATATATATTTCATATTTCTGTAGTGCAATGAAAAGATAGAAGGCTCAGTGACTTTGATTGAGTTCACCTCACCTAACTTCAGCTACATCTGGGGTAGATTTCTTTTATAGTCTATAGGGAAAATAAGTACTTCTAGAATGTGATTCACTTCCTCTTAATGTCAAAACTTGGTATATAGCAAGAATGAAATCCTACTCTGCTAATGTTTCATTGGAATCTGGCCATCAGCATCAGTAGGGCCAGAATTTATCCCCAAACATGCTAAGACTTTTTTCAGAGATATATTCAAATCAACTTTCCAAACTTAATAAAGTACACCAAAATCTTAAGGCAAACCCAGCAGATGATCCAAAATCAATATGACTTTTTCAATATTATAACTTCTAAAGCAGAGAACTTATAAATTTCCACATAGAACATGACATGAATTAAGAGTGACATGTTGAATAAATAACTAAGTTACAATTACATTTTTTAATCAGAGACAGAATTTTAGATCACCTCTATAGAAAAAATGGATACCAGTGAGCAACAAAGCCACCACCTCAAAATAAAAATGAATGCTCATTATCAGTCTTAATCAAATTAATTATTAGAATATATATTAGAAACAGAATAACTAAAACTAACATTTTCTTAATTAAAAAAATCTCACTTTCCCAATGTCTAATAACTCAGTCTAAGTAATCTATTTATCTATTCTTATTAATTAGTATTAGTGAAGAAAAATTTCGTATGAGAAAAGCTAAAGGCTATAAAAGTCCTCAAGATGCAGATAATGTTTTTATCCCATGCCAGTTTCCTCCTCAGAAAATGATTAAGGAGAAATAGCAAAACATTATGTGGAATTGTATTATTAAAATTGCAGTAATAATTACAATTATCATCCTGTCACAATATCTCTGGACTTCTTTCTATGAAACTCCACTTCAAATATAAAAGACCCTTCCAAATAAACTGTTATAATCCCTAAATGAGCATGGTGTGCATCCACTCCACTCCCCAGGCCACACTGTGATCTGAGAAATGCTTCCTAGTCCTTGGCCTTGATGAGCAGCAGCTGGGCTGAGCTCCTCTTGAGCTTATCAGAAACACTGTCTGCTCCCAGGAACTTGTGCTGTCTAATGAGCTCCTGTGTTTTAACAAACAGCTTTAGAAATTTTTTTTTTATGCCTGAATAGCAATCCAAGTACCATATTATTTTCATTATTCAACTTTCAAAGAAAGTTACCAGCCTGAATTGTGGCCAGGATGGAAAATTTCTGTGACTAAAGCCAACTCCTTTGTGACCCTATAAACACCAGCCCAAAGTGAGACCCTTGGAGCTCTCCTGGACTGCAGTGCTGTGGCCAACATCTCCCTCTCAGGGCCAGAGGCTTCCCAAGTTTGCTGTACTCAGAGGATCACCAAACGACAGCAGATCCTGGGCTGATGCCCCCACTCCTCAAGGCTCAGCACTTTGCTCCTTGAGAAGATGCAAAGGCATCCAAATTTCACTGAATTTGAGGGGAATTCATCACTTGTGTACAGACTCTTTATGTCTCTGTGCATGTGAGTGTGAATATGCTACAGCAAATGTACTTAGGAATACTGTTCTCATAGATTCTTAAGTAGTTTAACTTTGTAGTAAGTCAGGCCTGTAAGTAAGTTACTGTTGTGATACAGTAAATTCTACATTAATCCTTTGCTAAATCATTTAACTTAAGCTATCAATTAAGTGCTGTTAAGTACAGTTGGGCTTTAAGCATAAACTCTTGGTCAATTTAGGCTCATTTTAGCACGGGGATGTACTCTGAACCTTGTGACTCAACAGGAGGACCTTCCTTTTTATCTTTACCTTTTCCTATCCATTTCTGTACCCCTCAACCCTTCCCCTGCCCCTGCCTCTCCTACCCCTCTGTCCCCACCACCAGCTTCCACCTAAATAGTTTTGGGGTTATTTTGGTTTGGATTGATTTATTTTGGATCTTTGTTGGCTTTTTCTCTGTGTACCTTAACAATCTAGTAAGCAGTACAGTGATTTTTGACAACAAACTTTTTTGTTTTTTGTTTTTATATTAAACCTGTTTTTGCTGATATTTTTGCATGTGATTCCTTAAACAATCTTAAAACATTCATTTGCAACAACGAGGAGGAAAACTTCAAATGTAATGCGTGAGGATAATTTTTTTTCATAGTTATCAAAGTTATATATGCTTTACTTCCCACTTAAACCTTATGCTTCTCAGGACAGGATCACAGCACTGCTTATGAAAATAGGTGACTGATTGTACTAGGTTTGTCTGGGATAAGTTTTTACACTGTAGCTGATAAGGGGTTGTGCTTTGGATTTGTGCTGGAAACAATATTGAAAACCCAAGGATGCTTTAGTTATTGCTGAGCAGAGCTGCTCAGCAATTAGTTATTGCTCTTGCACAGAGCTAAGGCCTTTTCTGCTTCTCATCCCACCTCACCAGGAAGGAGGCTGTGGTGCACAACAACAAGGAGTTGGGAGGGGACACAGTGAGGACAGCTGACCCTAGCTGATATCCCATACCTTGTGGCAACATGCTCAGCATATAGAGCTGGAAGAAAAGGCTGAAAACAGGGACATTCTTCAATGTATAGAATTAGTCTTTCAAGATATAGTTAGGATTAGGGTTAGGGTTACATGTGATGGAGCCCTGTTTTCCTGCCTGCTGATAGGAAGTAGTGAATTAACTATTTTTTTCTTGTCCTGCATGCACAGCTTTCACTTTGCCTGTTAAATAGCTTTTTAATCACCCCATGAGTTGTCTTACCTTTACTCTTCTGATTCCTTCCCCCACCCCATTGAGTAGAACAAGTATATGTGACAGTGAGCTCCTCAGGGATAAACCACAACACATGTTAAGATATAGATGTGGCATGAGTTACTCATGTTGCAGGAATAATATTCAGTAATATTCATTTCTAACCATCTCTGGTTTTCTGCTTTACATGGTTTAGACCAATAGGATAAAACATACAGGAAACCCATGGAGGAGTAAAGAATCTGTGATTGAATTCTTGTGTAATAGGTATGGTATATTTGTCTAAGAAATCAGGAAAAGCCATGAAGACTAACCCACTAAGATACTTGTAAAAAAGATGAAGACCAGTAATCAGTTTAAAACATCTTACTTCAAAGTACCACCCTGTTTCAGAAACATTAGAAGGAGTAAGGAGATATGCCTACAGTGTTGGAAAATTGCTAAACAAAAGAGATATTCATTTAAAAAAAAAAAACCCAAAATAAAATATATTGAATCCTATTGACAAAGGGGGATGGGGAAATATTCAACAACTGGCAAAAGTATAAAAACAAACTCAAATGAGAACCAGAAGTTCCACAGCAAACTAGTGGAAAAAAGGATGGGACCACAAGTCAGCTGCATACTGATTCAACTCACAGGCTATCAGTTGGCACCAAGTGATATATGAAATCCCAGAGAATGCCAAAATCCAAACCAACATAATATTTAAACTATAAAGGAGCCCTGCTGACCCATTCCAGAGTTTTCCTTATTTTTTAAATTATAGGTTGGCCTCTTAGGCGTGCTTTGGCCAAGCTCTCAAAAGAAGGTATTTAAGCCTTTTTTATTTGGAATCATTATTTACTTAAAGCTCATATTTCTCTCTTCAAAGCCTAAGCAGGGTCTGAATCATCAATGCACAAAAGCAGCAGAAAGCAGACAGGTCATGCACACTGTAACTATTCAGATATCTTGATCCATGCTGTCTATGCAGGAGAATTATGAATCTGAGCTGGACTGCAAATTCAACCAGGTTTCCAAATGCTTTTCATTGTGGAAGTGGCACAAAGAAGAAAAACTCTACCAGGGAGTCTGGGCCTGAGAGTGCAGATTCAAAAGACATTGACTAAGACTTATACACACTTGGAGGAAGAAAATGTTGTAATATTTTGATTAAATATCAACTGAAAGCAAATGCCTTTCTTTTTTTCACCTAATGCATGACTAGAAAAGTTCTCATAGACTAGAAAATGCTGTTTAAGCAACTGAGCTTTTATTGTCGTGACTATGTTTTTAATGTCATTCAATTATGTTGAGGAAAAGAAGGATCAAAATTTGGAGATGTGGTAAGTTGTGCAGTATTTGTGATCTCACCATACCTCAAAATTCTGTAAATAGTAGAACACTTTTTGTACTCTCAAGACTTATAGACAAATTTCTAGACTTCCCAGGCTAGCTAAGTATGTTATTGATATGGACAAGACCAAAATAATAATCCTCAATTCTGGACAACTGCAAAACACAGATTAAAATCAATAACCATGGTCTGTACTTCTGTGCTTCTGTAGTTCGGATTAATTACCTGAATCAAACATCCAAGGCATCAACAACAGGGAAGAATCAATCAGAAACATATGCCACTTTAAAGTTCTTCTTTCAGCTGTTAAGGGGAATAAAGAGATGGTTTCTTGAATAAATCCATAAGGACTTGTGATCCACCCCAAAAAAAGCCAGTAGAAGGAACAGTATGAAAATAACAGTAAAAGCTGTCCTTACTACCCTCTTACACTGGATAATTTTAAGATAGTGTTGCATTTAAGCAGTGTCCCTTCTGTCCCTTCTGTCTCTGTCTGGGGATGGCACAGTTCTATCCCATTTTTCTTTTAAATGAAACTAAGTGACTTAATCTAGAACCTCAAAATTTACCTGCTAAAGTCATGGAATGGGAAAGAAAGGGGTTGCCATTTAGAAATGTTTTACTGGAAATTTGGGAAGAAGGATGTATTTAGTTTCAGAAATTGAAATACAAAATTTGAAGCAGAGGCCTAAGAAATTGTAGATGATAATATGTGTATGTATATGGATTCTACACTTTTTTTACATTAAATTGAAATCTGGAGATCTAATCCAGCAACAATTTCAGCTGCAGTCTGTAGGTCCCTATCTCCCATGCTGACAGTTTCTAATTTAGGTACCTCACGTAAGTGTCTAAAGATAAATCACGTTAATCCTTTAGATACAGCTTCCCATGAAGTCTGTGCCACATTGGGACAGTAGGAAGCTTTAGGTCCAGCAAGCCTGGAAACAACTGTCTCAATGCCTAGGATGCCTGGGGCTACAAAGCTGGGACACTACAAAGAGTTTCAACCCATGACAGTACCCACAAAATCTGCAGGCAAAAGTAAGCTGGAAATAGACCAGTCAGGTTTCTGAGACAAGCCAGTTGGAAGCTGGTTGACATTACTCCATGACCATCCAACATGAAAGCCTACTTTGCTGGAAAATGCCTGACCTATTCTGTGCAATGCTGTCACACTAAGCTTACAATTACTGAAGAGCTTTGGACTACTACAGAATCACTGAATTTTTTAAGAGCTGCTTGTAAAGAAGAAAAACAGAAAAAACCCTAAACCCAACAAACAACATTTGGCTTCTTTGAATCCCTCAAACTTGAATGTTAATTTCAGTTTAACAGGTCTTATCCATTGCAAGAACAGGAATTTATATGCCGTTCCATGTACTGCTGAGTGTTCGCTAGAAATAACAAGACAGTTGGGAAATGGGGAAAATGTTTGTAAGACAGACACTTTCTTTTAAATTACAGCATCATAAAGTCTCTCAAACTGTTACAGAAGATATAGAAGCAGCATGCATAAACCTTAGATAATTTTCACAAACCTACTGAAAAGGGATGAGAAGCCACTCAAAATGCTACATTTCTTGTTCAGAACTTTGGTGATATTCTCTTCTAAGTACTTGGTGAGTTTTCCTTGTGACTCTGTATTTTCATTTTTTCTTTCCCATTATTTCTAAAGATATTTACAGCAGAGTAGGATCAGATGCTAATGTAAAATCAAGCTTACAGCCTGACTTTACGAAAAGAGGAATTTTTAAAAATAAAATTGAGTAGTGGATTTAAAGCTGTTATAACTCCTCTGATTATTTTTACATCTTATTTTATGTCCACAAAGATATACCTACAGTTATTTTGCTGAGTGGACACAATATTCTGTTTTTAGTGTGACTGGCACACATTTCTATAATCTTTAATCTTTATATAGTTGACAAGCTCCATGAAAGCTAGTTGCAAGAGAATGAAACAAATGTTAATATTAGGAACAGACTTAGAGTTTCTGCAGAGAGTAGGGATACTGAATAACTGGACTGAACTCCAGGTTCAGCCAGAGGGTGCTTTCTATCCCTCTCTTCTATCTCTGTAAAAAGAGGGGTAATATTGCCTTTTTAGCACCTTTGTTCTCTTTGGGCAGAGACCTATCCTTTCCATGTGTGCTTCCATGGTGTCCTTCACAACAGTAGCTGTTTAGTAGCTAATTAGCAGAAAAAAATACATCTATATGTTTGCTAACTGAGCAAGGTGTTTTCACTTGAAGCAAAACATTTTGTAGTAACTTAATGTTTTATGTTATTATTAACATACCTCAGGGGCAGAACCCATTTTCTAGAGAGATATAGAACAGAAACCATATAGGACAATCATCTGGATTGCAGAGTTCACATCTAATTGATTCAAAAAAAAAGATCTGGACTTAGGTCTCATAGCAGGAAAGTATTTATTTTCTAGACTCAAATGTATTTTATTTAATCTTCTGCAACATTTTGATATCATTTAATTAAGTATTCTGTGGATAAGAAACATACAATTCACCATGACTTATTTCAGGAACTTAACTGAGCTTCCCTAATTAATAGCTTAGATATACTGTACACTGTGCAAAAATGACAAAAGCCTTTTGGGCTGTTTTAAGCCCTTTTTGATGTTTTTTTGCTTGTTGTTTCTTTGTGTCGTTTGTTTTTGTTTGTTTGTTTGGTTTTTTTTTTTCATTTGAAATAAGGCATTAATCCTGAATCTTTTGCATCATCAAGATATGGTCCTACAATAATTGTTCCTTGTGGGTCCTTTCCAACTCAGTATATTCCGTGATTTTGTAATATTTCTTTTTTGAGAAGTTCACCAGTTATTATGACCATTTAAGAAAGTTTCATTTGCAATCCAGTAAAGAAAAGGCAAATACAATGTTGACATTTCAGATATTTGCAAAGAACATAAAAAAATCTTCATCTTACAAGGAAGTAATAAACCAATCTTTAGGAAATTCAACTCTGTTTTTGATCTGATCTTTCTAAATAACTAAAAAGAATATATAAAGTTAAATAACCCTCTCTGCCCAGAATATGATCTTTCTAAAAATAATGCTTCAGCTTCATCCAGAAACTCTAAAATAGGACTTGTCTGATATCATTGGGAAACATCTCCTGCCATAGTAGTCACATATCATTTTCCAAGTAGAAGAGCATGCTGCCAAAATGGTGTAGCAAACTCATTGCCATAAAGTAAAAATTCTTAACCAAATGCTGAAATTAAATTTAGCCACAACAATTTAATATACCTACAAGGCATCTACAAATGTCAGTAAACATTGCAACTGCTTCATTATTTATTCTGCTTTTAAAAAGCATGAGGCAATGTAATGTTGTAGTAGTTTTTGTTCTTCACAAAACTGAGAACAGGGAGGGCATTATTCACTTGAAAATTAGGAGAGCTATTTTTTTACATGTCAAACACAGTAGACAGCACAGTTATTGTACAGAATTTCATTAGCACTGTACTTCTTTTAGAAGCGTATATAGACACGAAGGGTGACAGATCCTTTAAACCATTTTGATACTCCAAAATCTAGGGCAGTGATGCATTTATGTATATATGTGTATAGTTTTCATACATATATTATGAAGGAAAATGGCAAGGCTGACATTCAGAGAGATCTGACCAGGTTGGAGGAGTGGGTCACCAGAAGCCTTGTGAAATTCAGCGAGGACAAACGCAAAATCCTGGATCTGGGAAGGAAGAAACCTTGGTAGAAATACAAGCCAGGGCTGCCCGGCAGGGATGTATCTTGTCAAGGAGTAGTGTGGCCCAGCAGCCACCCCAGGGCCAGGGAGCTGGACCTGACAGAGGTCCAGCACTGACCATGCCCTCTCCCATGAGGAACAGCCCCATGGAGCTGGTAACAAGGTCCACTGACAGACTCTGATGGACCAAGTGATGAACAGGACCCAGAGCTGGGGGCTCCAGCCAGGCAGCAAAGGAGCAGAAGAAGGGCTGGAGTCTGGCACTGCTGTGGTCTCACTACAGCAACTGGTGGAGCTTGGCTAGGCTGGAATCAGGTCTTGGACAGGAAGAGTGGCTGGGGGTCCCAAAGGAAGTTGGGCAGGGCAATTAAACTCTTGATGTATTTGAGGCCTTGAAACATCTGTGTTTTCAGGACTTGGGCATGCTGGGGAGCACAAGGTGGACATTGGCCAGCAGTGTACCTCAGCAGCAAGGACCTCCAACAGCATCCCAGGCTCTGTGAGTAGAAGCACAACCTGGAGCACAACCTGGTTATCCTGATCTGATCAGTACTTATTACATCACATCTAGACACTGCATATAATTTAGGGCCCTGAATAAAAGGAAGGTATTGTAAAACTGGAGTGAGTTCAGTGAACTCAAACTATCTGGCCAGGGCTGGAGCATTGACCCTGTGAGTGAGGCTGAGAGTACTGGATTTGTGCATTTTGAACCCTTGAAAAGACACAGCTTCAGGGTGCCCAACAGCACTCCCCGGTATCTACTGGGAGGTTATCAAGAAGTCCTGGGTTGTATGGCGGAAGACTCAAAACAGCAAGCCCAAATTGCAATAAAGGAGATTCAGTATGGATATAAGGAAAATGTTTCACTACAAGGAGAGTCAAGCAGCCAAGCAGTTTTTCTGGAAAGTTTTGGAAGTTCTAAAGACTTGAGTAAGTAAAGCCTTGTGCCACCTGGCCCAGTCTCATAGCTTATTCTGCTTTGAACAGCAAAAATCCCTTCCAACTGAATTATCATATGATTCTATGAAAATAAAGAGCAAGAGGTACTGATTATAGAGGCACCAAGAGGTTTTCATATACCCAGAATGAAATCAAACTGAGCTACTTCCTGTAACAAGACAAAATATTTATAGGATGGTGGACGCAGTTCTACATATTCAGAATTTTGTATTTGAAAGATTGAAGTTTTGTCAATCTCACTCTTTAGATGGATAATATAAAACTGCAGTTCATCATATTATTGCCGCTTATCCTTCCTGTGTGCTCTCCTAAATCACTCATTACCAAAATGCTGGCTGACTAAGTTTAATTTAGAAAATGAAAGTCACAGCAGACATCCCCCTCAGCTTCTGCATTAATTTTTCCTTCGATATACTGCAGGCTGAGAAATGAAATCAAGTCCATTCACTTATCCTTTTACCCTCAAGCTGGAGGTAGCAGGTGTTAGACATATCAAGAGCAGTAGTCATTTCTCAGACACAAGGAGAAGAATTTGACATTGAGCTTGGTTCTGATTCAATTGTCCATAGTAATGCAAATTTATGTTAGTCCCACAACCGTTTGCCTCAGAGAAGTATAAAATCTTAGAAATGCTGTGCAATAAACGCACATCAAAAGCACTTTTAGGATTGCATTAGTGTGCATACTGACTATAATTACAATAATTAGAATATAGAAATTACAGGAGGAAGACTCAAAGAGCACATGAAAGCTTGCTTGTAAACATATCATTAAAATATTCAGTCAAAAGTTGGACTGGAAGATCTGGCATGGACAAAACATGGATTTTTTTTTTAGATGTTTATGTTTAATTATTGACTGTTTATATTCTCTGACTTGAGCCAAATTTCACAGAAATAATAGTTTTTAGTCTGACTACCTATGTAATCTCGTCTCACCAATAAATAGATATAGACACCCCTGGAGAAAGATCAGTTTCACCTGTTGGCAAGCCTGTCTCAGGAAGGGATAATTAATCTTCCGAAGGCTCCTGTCCTTATCTTCATTGCCTTAAGAACAAAGTCCAGGAGACTGTCTTAGAGCAGATGCACAGCTTTTAGATGAATTCTCCTCTTCTTCACTTCCAGATATTGATTCTACAATGTGTTGAAAGTAAACTACTTTTCAACTGTTTCTTGGACACTTAAAGATACTTAAAGGCACGTTTCAGTATTTTCTCTTGTATTTCTCTCCTTCCAGTTTTGATGTTAAATTACACTTTCATCTTCATTTAAAAAAAACAAATATCTGTAGCTGGATTCTTCCCTATTCTGAAATTCATTGGTTTAATTTGTAACAATTGCTTTTGGTTATTGTTTCTGAATTGCTCTTCTGTTTTTCCCTATCTGGTATTTAAGTTATTTGCTTATTACATGGCACATTTTCAAATGTCTGAATACAATTCTGCATATATTTTCAATATGTGAATACATATAATGAAGTGGACGTTCATATTTCTGTAGTATCACTTACTTTTTTTATCTGCATATTATGAGGACAATAATGAAAGCACCTTTCTGAACTTTTAGGTGATTTCTGTCACTTGAGTGGCTAGTTCTGAGGTGTTGGACCTGCACTGTGGTGCTGAAGAAATGCACTTCTACAGAGACCCTTGAGATGAGAAGTCTTCAGAGATTATGTGCTCCTCTTCCAGGGGAAACCAGGAAAACACCAAAAATTATAACATGCACACTTTAAGACTAAGGCTGAGTTTAAAAAATGCACATGAATTATAAACCAGAAGAGAATACTCTTTTTGCAACCTTTTTAACAGAGTGGTTTGGTAGATATCAGTTGCTGGAAGGGCAGTTTGGACATATTTATGTCTGCACCATCTGCTGTCCTGTGCCTATAACCCTCCAAAGCAAACCTGCTGTTTGACATGAGATTCAATATGGCCATAACCAATACCTAATTACTGGTGACTGACATCTGATATTTCACCTCGGTGCTGTGATATATGTGGCCTGGTGGTGAAGGGAATAATACCAACAATAATAGCAGGGATAACTAATCAGTAAATATGCTTCACAATGTTATCCTCTAGAAAGATCAGACTTACTCTAAAGCCTCATACTGTGATATTTTATATTTTATTCATAGAATCATAGAATATAGGATCATAGAATCATAGAATATAGGATCAGTAAGATCACTCAATATTCTCTCAAGTCCATACCCTTGTGGATATTTTACGCTGTTTGTCATTTGCAGCATTTAAATTCTTCCTAGCATTCTTCGAAAAGACCTCAAATTGTCCAGCACAGTACGCACTGCTCACTCAGCTGTAAAATGATCAGCCTGCCTTGGAATTCATCTGCTTCTCCTTGCCATCCGACCCAACAACCTTTCCAGCTGGAACAGCTTACTATGACCATGGAAAACCAAACGTCCATTCCCTCAACACCAGATGTCAGTCATCCTCTAAAATCCATCTAGCCTAAAGGGGAGGTACATTTAATTCCCCAGAGCCCCACAAGACAAACTGCAAAATGCCAAATGGCAAAGCCTTCCACAAACTCAGCCTGAAATCAGGCCTGCTGGAGCCTTGCAAAAGGTAGAAGCAGAATGAGATCTGTTCAGCCATATTTGCTGTCTCCATCACACACCATTTTCATCTACACTGAAAACTTCAGCTGAATCCCATTAGGAAGAGAACTGGTGCGAGAGATGTTTCTAATTTATAACATGTCTAATTTCTTTCAGTTTGACAACAATATGGCTATAATTTTAGCTGAGACATGTCAGACAATTACTGAATATGTGCAAATTTTTAAAAAAGACAACAAAAATGACGTGGCAAATTGCAGGCTTTTCTTTAAAAAGTATAACAGACTCTTGTGGAGAAAATGCAGTCTTTCAACATATTGCTTAAAAAATCCCTGTAAGGCAAGGATTGCCAGTTTGATTTTCCAATATTTGTGATATTTGTTCCATCAAAATGAAACTAATATTGACTCGTATTTATATTGCATCTTGCCTTCTGTATCAACATTTGTTTGAATTAATCTGGATATTCCACAATTTAAATTTCAGCACATGAACTGAATTAACCTCATTAATGAGAATTTTGCCTATGGCACCCCTTTTATAAATGCTTTTCCCATTGAGAATCTTGCTGGGAAGACAGCTTGATTGTGAATATATTGACATTGTACTTGTTACTGCAAGTGTGCATTTTGTTTTAGATATTTTATTATCTGATGGCTAAATTGCCCTGTAAAAGTAGGACACAAAATATTTGATTAATAAATACTTGGGGGTACTGAACTCAGTGCAGTCATTTTGCTATGATCAAAGCAGTAAATGCTATCCAGTGTTGCTTTCTCAAAAACTCCTTATTCTGTCCATTGTAGGGCAAAGTCACTATGGAAAACACTACTAAAACTTAGACATTAAATACTTTATCAAGTTGACACATGATCTGCTTTAATTACCATTTTGATCTATGTGATTTCAATATCTTTAACTGGATTAGGACACTTACCTATTAAAAATTACTCCAGGGTTCTAATATAACTATTTATTTTTAATTTATAGAGACAATTTAATAAGATTTCTTTTGCTTATCTATATACAGAAACTGTATTATCCAGTTACACATAAATAGCCTTGGTACAGAAACTCACTTTCAGAAGACAACAACTGTTCTAATAGTCTTCCCACTCCTATTAACATCTTGGTAGTACAAACAGAGAGAAAAACTGGAAGCAGACATGACATTTTGGGTGACAAATTTCTCATTCTGTAATTTTATAGAGTGGTTTGTTTTCCTCTCTGATGCCTTACTACAAGACGCCGAGGGTTCAGCCAACAGGCATATCTATTTTCAAGTGGAGGGAATCAATTACTAGTCATTAGTCCCCTTGTTAATATTAGGATGGCAGCAATAAGCATGTAAATTTGTTACCCGGGAAAATGGATACAGAAAGGACAGTTTTCTGGAGTTATACACTAAAATCGACAATTTGACATGGTAAAAAAACAACTTGTGGCATTGGAAACCAACTGCACAATATTTTGCTCACATTCAGCTCAGGTTGTTGTTTTCTCACAGCTATTATCACCCAGCAGCTATTTGATAGCTGATGTGAAGCGAGCAGGCAGGCTCCGTCCAAGATTCACCATTGACTTCAATGGCAGCAGAATAATCTCCAAATGCTACTATGATTCAAAACAGCAAAACCAAATCATCAATATTCACTTTTTTAAAAGTTCCTGAAGAAAAGCTGATAAGACTGATGACATTTCACCTAAGCTGCCTTTAAATCCTTGAATATCATCGTAATAAAGCTGCAGTGTGAATACTGAAGACCTTCCATGCTGTGCTCTGCTAGTAAACTTTCCATCTCTGGGAAATGTTGCAGGGCTGACTCTTTTAACATCATGGGGAAACCATATCATGACAGGCACTTTATAACTTGCGCTGAATCTTAGTCATGTTCCCATGGTGGTGATTTAAGACAGATTCCATGAGCACAAGACAGACCCCATAGGTACAAACAGTGAAAGGGCCATAGAACACTGTTAGGAGGGAAAGATACAGGACTTTAAATAAAAGGTAAAAATGGAAACATTTTCACACAATTAATATAAAACTAAGTAAACTCCTATAAAATGAGCAACTTCCTTGGATCCTTTGGTGGGACACAATTCATTTAGCTCGTCTGGCCATCTGGTACTGTCTCACTGATTCAGATTCAAATAGCAAAGTTTGCATGCTGCAGTACTGGAGCAGGTTACAAAACCATCACCTCCACTCCACAGGGAAAAAGGATATACAGACTTCTAGTCCAGAATGTACTTAGCTAGTATTTCAAGTATTAGTGTACTTAGCTAGTATAATCACAAGTATTTCTACAAAAAGTTCAAACCGTATCCTATTAGAGATGATCCATTTTAATCAAATTATTTAGAATACAATTTTTTGAGTTATGACAGCACTTGCCCTTTGAATAATGCTATCAGGGAACATAGACCAGGTACAGTATAAATGGGCTAGTTCCTTCATAATTCCTTGTTGGTCTTAATTTTTAGAACTTAAGATTCAAACAGTTCTATCCACTTAGACCAGATTAAAATCTCCTTTAGTGCCTAAGTTGTTTATCAAATATTTTTTATACTAGAAAATCTCTGTAACCCCCATATCATAATTTTTAATATATTTCAAAAAAGAATGCTGCTAGTCTGACTACCATATCACAGGACCAAGGGTTGTAAGAGGTAGATGCAGTACTGCTGAAAGAAAAATATTTTGTCTATGCCCCGTCTTCCGTAAGTGCATAGCGAAGGGGTTTTCAGGGTATAGTTCACTCTTGTTTACCTCCCATTGTTATCAGATATATCAGCATAGCAAAACTAATCTGAAGCCTCAACAATGCAGTCTCATCACATCAGTGATACAGCTCAGTTGTTTTAAGTCTTTGCCAATTCCAAAATCTCCATGTGTGACCTTGATATGTGTTTTACAAGTACTTTCAAGATCTCCGGTTGAAAAGTTCAAAGATTGAGGTGGCATTTTTGCATCCTTTCTGTCAAGCTACCTCTAAGTCTTAATTCCAAAGGTGCTTTATCAGTCTGCTCACTCTCCTCTCTCTAATAAACTTCAACATGATATCATTATTAAGAAAATATTACAAACCAGCTTTCCTTAGACATTTTTAACTATATCATGAAAGCAATAATAACCTGATCTATAACCTTGTGCCTCCTACAGCTGGAGAAACATTGTGCAGGAAAGCTGCAGAGCTGTGGAGCTCATATGAGAAGGGGATACACCATTCTCACACTGAATTTTTTTGTTTTTCATTACTTTAGAAGTGCTTTCCGGGAGCAGGAGGCTTTGTGCAGTGCTTGTGCCATATACTGGATGCTATTGAGAAAATTGAGAAAAGCTGAGAGAAAAACTTAGAGTTTCTTTTAAGTTTTCTCCAATAGTGTGCAACAGTGCACACTCACCCTCAGCGAGCTGGGGACTGAAGGCTACTGCCAGGTATATTCTTTAATCAGATAAAACTGTAGACCTGTTTATCTCTGGCATGAGGGACAGCATAGCATCTCAGAGAAACAGAATTGTAGCCCTGTAGGAGCAAAGCTGAGTATTCTCCTTATAACAAAACCTGACCTGCTGCTCCGGTTCTTTGTTCCATCTGTAATTTTTTAGTTTGCACATATTAGTATGTATTCGTTTTTTCCCCCTTCTTCATCATTTCACATAATGCACTGGGTTAGGCCTCTTTGTACCACCTTGTTTTTGCTCTTGATCAAAATAACCTTATTACTTTTTGCATCATCTGAAAGCTTTCTAATTATTACTACCCTAAATTCCCACTGCTAGACCAACCCTAGACTGCTTGTCTTCCAACAAACATATTTGAAGCTTTATTTCATTAACTTATTGGGAACACCTGTTGTAAAAATTTTTAAGGCTATTTTTGGAATATTTCACCATCTTCATAGAATTAGGCAGTTTACATATCCAGAAGCTAGTGAAACAATTGTTTTCTCTTGTGTCTTGTTAGAAATAATGAGAGAAAAAGTTAAAGAGAGTGAAATTGTTCTTCTGGGATGACAGAAGGAGAGTAAAATCTCCACTCCAGAAAGTGTGGATGAATACCTCAGCTCATACTTCAGTCTACCTAAAGTGATTAGTTCTCTGAAAGTGCCTCTTCACCAACTGCCAGTGAGCCAAGGGCCCATCAGTCTCCTCCCTTAGCTGCTTCAGCTGGGATCTTAAAGTTGGATATGATGAGTTCAAGTCTTAGGGACCAAAATAGTCAACAAGTCTTTGAAAGATTATTTTCACAGGAAAAACCCAACAAAACATCTGGAAAATATACTAAGGTGAAATTTGGCAGTGCATTTACTACTCTTTGCTATCTCTCTGCATGACTACATCTCCGTAAAGTCAAGATATATAACTCCACTTCCAAAGTGTAACAAGTGTATTTGCTTTTACTGTACATGAAGAGCACTCAGGAGGGATGGTGGAGGGGAATAGGTAACCCCAGCTTGCCATGAAGTAACATTCTTCTGAATAGAAGCAGCAAAATTGTGGAACTGTTCTATAGAAATCAAGTTGCAGAGACATTCAGCAATATAAAGGCTAAACTTAAACTCCAAAGTTTTTTGTGAAGCTGGGCCTCGACCTCAAGATTTAGATGTGATCACAGTAAGAAATAATGCCAGCAAATAAAGACTGAAGAACTGCAGGGGGAGAAAAGGAGGTGTGTTTAGGTTTTTATAACTTATGTTTTAATAAACTTGCTAGGATATGAATATTCCAGCCACAACCTCAAGGTTGTAGACTGACTGTACATATCTTATCGGGGCCAGAGGGACTCATCCCCAGCCATGCAAACTGGGAAGTCTGTGGACAGGTTGGTGGATGCCTTTCTTCTGGATTATGTGTCTTGTCTGTCATTTTATGGCACAGCTCACTCTTGCATAGGGTTGGAAGACAGCTGGAGGCAGCTGGACACAACTTCAACAGAGAACATATATCTTTCTCATATACATATATATTTCATACATATATGACCTATGCAAGATCAACCTGAAGAAAAGGCAATGGCCTTTCTAAGAGTATCCACGAGAGAGTGATTAGATCTTGACAAAGCACTCTTCCCATACTCCTTTTATACTAGTTTCATGTGTTTAATAAAAAAAAAGAAACATTCCAGTAGATTTGCAGAAATGTCCTGCACTAGTGATGCAAATCCTGGTGGGTTACAATGAACTGAGCATGCTGTTCTTTTCCTGGACACTTGACTACCTAAGGGTTGCTTACAAACTGTGTCTTCACAGTCTACTGCATTTATGAAGCTTTACTATCGATTCTACTGATAACAATGAGAAAAAGGGAATTCTTGAGTTAACAAGTCCAGTTTTCCTCAAATAGGAAAAGAAGATGCATTGTCTGATTTGCTTTTTGACTCCTTCGCTCACCTCAAATTTCGCTGTCTTCAACATTAATAACACTTACATGACATCCCACTAAGACAGCTAATGAAAAGAATGACGGAATTAATGGGAATTTTAACTATTTATTTTCTTGGCATTTCCATCTGGTGTTGAAGATGATCAATCCTTCTTTGCCAGGATATTAAAACTGCTATTTAAAAGTAACAGGATCTGGTTGTCACGTGCTTAACTCTGTGGAAGTTATCTGCACTGGCAAAAAAAGAGTCTGTCTAGTACTAAATCAAGACAATCATGCTTTGAATTCACTTTTGCTGCAGGTGAAAGTGCAAACCTCTGCAAAATCATATACCACACTCTCATGCAGCTGACACACCTTTTCAGTTGGGAAAGTACTGTTCGTCTGCAAAGGTCATGTTTACAGTTTAGTTACAGGGAAAATTATAGATATGCATGTCTTTACCAGATAATTTGGGGGGAGAGCTGCTCTTTTCATGCTCTCAGCATCTTTAATAAACACCACCCAATACTGGGTAAGAGGATGTGGTTTCTATCAGAAACCTTTAGAAGATAATCAACAAGAGTAGAAAAACACACCTACGCAGCCACAGGTGCTTTCAGATCCTCCAATCAATGGTGAATGAGTAGTCCAAATGTATTAATGTTCTCACTTTTCTATTATTCTATGAATTAAGTTTAAACAGATAGTTGAGGTGTTAATTTTGGGGTTTTTCATGTGAGAGAATGCACAATGATGAAGATATTTGTAATGCAAAAGCTAGAGTAGAAGATGTTTACTTCTCACATTCTATCACTTGACTTAAATTAATTGTCTTGAATAAAAATACAGTACTCCATGGTTTGGTGATAGGTTGACGCTTTATGTAGCTCCATGCTGGTATTGCTCCAAACTAAAGATAGGTATGTATGGGATCTCATGAAGACCATCTAAATGTCTTCTAGACTTCTTATTTTTTTCTGAGAATTTCTAATATCAATAAACATGTCTTAATTATTATAGCCTTTATTTCTAGATAGTAAATTTGAGATGGTGATATTCAGAGGAAGTCCCTGCCTTCTGTTTTGTGGAAAATCACCTTGCTATATTATATCTCTCTGATCATCCAACTCTGATTTTATTTTTCCCAAACTATGCTCCTAAAAATGTCTTATTTCTGAAATGCTGCTCTCTTTAGAAAGTTCATTGGATACATTAACCCATCTAAGCTTCTTCACACTCTCCTAAGAGTTCAATGACTTACTTAAGTGACTGTACCCCCTGGTTGGTCAAAAATACAGCTGCTTGGCATCGGCCAAGTGGAATGATAAACAAAGGTGAATCAGGTGAAGGAAGGATTAAGTAGTATTGTCAAAGTGGTACATTCATATCTTCACACAATGCTGTCTTCTTGAGGATCAAAGCAGTATAGACAGGGTCTCCCAGCAAAGTAAATTGGGGGAGAGAAAAAGGAGAGTCAAGATCCTTAGTAGGAAGCAGAGGGGAAATCCCTTGGGCCAGCCATACAGACACAAAGTCCTGGAGAAGGTGTAGGGAAACAGTACAACAGGCCAGGGGCACATGCACTGAAGGTGAATGTGATGCTGTAGAGAAGCTTCAGGAGACAAGTTTGTGAGTCAGTGCCCAAACTGCAGTTTCAAGATTCAAATCTTCCTTCAGTGCCTTGGCTTTTACCACTGTAAGTGGTTTCTGTAGAGAGTGAAGGAAAATGGCAGACACAAGTGTGTGCATCTGGGTAAAACCCTGTTCTGTTCAAACTAAGGCAGTTATGACAGGGATGTTAATGGGTTCAAGTTTTCTCCCTTGATGCTTGTGTTTCTAGCTTGTGGATGCCACAGAAAGCAGGATGTGTGGACCAGAGGAAATCCAAGAGACACAAATTGTTGAAGACTGAGTGAGTATTCAGAAAAAGGGCAAAGTTGTTCTTGTTCTTACACTACATCTTAAGCATGTACTTTTGAAGACTGGAGGCTGGACTAGAAGGACTCAATGTGACCAAGTATAAATATGTTTCATGTTATATTCAGTAATGCTCTAAACCAGCAAAAATTGTTTAACTTAATATTAGACAATGTCACCTTGAGAAAAGCTGTAGTGTGCCAGCAGAATGACTTATCAGGTTTTGTCCTTTTTTCATTCCAATTGCACATACTGTGTTTCTTCCTGATCTGTATAAAACCTATGCTTTGCAAGATAAGTGCTCTTCCACAACAGTACAAATAATGTTTTCTTTTCCAACAGCATCAGCTGTTGCTCTGATGCTGCATAACAAAAAGAGAATGCAAGAAAAAAAGGGAATTAGAACTAGGTATCATGATGGCTTTTCAAGCAGAAATGCTTTCATTTCTATAACATGTATCAAGCCATCACACCCTTTTTTCTGCCCCAGCCATCTTAGTGCAAGTTGTGTACTAGCCAATTCCCATTCATTTGTTTCTAAAAGAGGAACATGTTGTTTGGCTTTGTTCAGGGTAGATGAGAGCGAACTTTGATTTTAATAATTTTTTAGCAACTCCATGGCTAAAATAACTACAAACCTTTCATACACTAAAAAAACCCCCATGCACAGGGCTGCAAAAATCTGTCAGTGCGTTTGCAGGAGGAACAAACAGCATCTAATGTAAGTATAATGGAATTTGGAGTGACACCCAGGCTGTGAGCAGCCTTATGTTGTCATGCCTGGTGTGCAGAATATCAAAACTGTCTTAAGAACTCAAGCTTGCTTTTCATCAGGATGTTTCTCTTTCTGTTCTTCTGTGAGCACTGTATGACCAGCGAACACTAAAAAGGACATTTGCCCTGCAAGTGCATCTCTGCCTCTATTCTGGCCTTGCATTTGTCTGCTAAATCTCACCTCAAAACAACATGTCAGATGATGAGAGAGTCCTTTAGTATTTAATGTTACATTGCCTTTTAGAAGCTCTTCCTGAAAAGGTAAAAATCTTTACAGCAATATTGCTCATAAGCACAGAAAGTGACAGTTGTTATCCTGAAGACCTCGCAACACTGTGAGACAAAAGCAGAGGAGAAAAGTGATTTTTGTGAAGGTCAGTGCACTCTTTGAGACCCCAAGCTTCTAATACAGCCCTCCCCTTATTGCATTTATTTTGCAGGAAAATCAGCTAATAATTACAACAATCTTAACATCTTAGGCAATAAGAAATTTCTGGTCATGAAACTATAGTAAGCTGGTATAACTTATGAAAGACACCTCTTTGCTTCAGATGCAGATAAAGCTGATGGGTGAACAATATCATCAAATCCTGGAAAAAAATGATTTCCTGACTAAGGGGTTTTTTGCAATATCAAACTATGGACTGGATAAAATTCAATTCAAATTTATGTGAAAGTGAGAATTTATATATTTTAACACACAGTCAGATGAAAATGTGACTCTCTTGACTGAATTACTCTTTGTATCTGTAACTTTGTTTGAGCTGAATGTTGAAATGCATGAAATATGCCTGCTTTTGAAAGTCTCATGCATTTTCAGGGATTGTGTTTTCTGAGACAATCTTCTGTCTGGCTCCCAACCCAGTCAGAGGGCGGGGGCATGGGGGGTGGTATTTGACAGAAATTGATAGATTTAGGGGCAGAGGGTAACTTTGTTCCTCTAGCTCCTGAATTTTCTGATACCTTGATTTTAATTTAAAAATTGTAACTTCAGTGCATTTTCAAAGTGAGAGACATGCTAGGTCATTTATTTGGGAGGATTTACACTTGAGCAGGCCATAATTACCTAAATAAAGCCAGGGGAGAGAAATTAATGTCCCTCAGAAGTGCAGGAAATCAACCTGCCAATGCAGCCATGTTTAAAGGAGTCAGGTAAAATGACACTAAAAAGTGTCACTATTTTTTTCCAGATGAATGACTTTATCCTAAATGTGCAAAGGAAAGGTGGGAAAATATAATTTAGAGTGTGTCCATGAACACCACCTTGAATTTAGGATTTGGCTGCCAGAGTTCAGTAACCAATTACGGAAGATGAATCGAACCATCAACATAGTAACAAGTACACAGGGACAAAGATGAAATAAAAGAGTAGAAGTTGGCTACATTTTGTAGTGGAGGCTATAAAAGCCTACAGCATGATCTGAAAAGGAGTTGGATCTGCCAACCTTGCTGTTTTTCACTGAGCTTCATCTTTTTACTGTTCTGTTTCTCATTGACACATTAGCTGCTGCACCAATACATCACATGCACATGGCTAAGTCAATCCTGAATTAGATGAGCCATGGAAAACCATAGAACCTGCCAACAGAGAAGAGATTTAGCCAAATATTTCTAAGTAAAGCCTGAGTATGCTCAAACTGCCAAAGAGCATCATTTGCAAAGACAGCGGGGAGGTAGACGGACCCACTCTGCACTGATCTAATCAACTGATCTTAAACCTTTGCTTGTCTGACACTTCTTGTTCATAATACCACAGAAGGAAGATTGTACAGGAGTGAGTTGTATTGAAAAATCTTGTTCTTTAGTGATTGTAAGGAACTAAAACAAAAGCTAGAAGGCCTTTGAGGCAGGTTTTGCATTTCAGATGGCTACACTAGTGCCATGTCAGATCTGAGCAAATAAATGCTCTTCTAAATAAAACAGAAGAAATAATCATTTTTTCTCTCTTCATGTCCTGTGTAAGTGCTTCACCCATTTTTACTGCCAGGATACAATAAATGTGATATGACATGTAACTTTTTTGATCAACCACAAAGAAGTTTTCCAGCATCTATGGAGCCAGCTAGTAAGCACAATTTATAAAACAATGAATGACTAACCCCTGTAACCATTTTAATGACCCTAAAATAAAGTGCTTAGAGCAACATCTGTCTCAGCAGCTGGGTTCTCTGCATGAGTGGGCAGAGCGACACATTGGGACAAATTCTGTTCTCCCTTTTGACAGAAACAATTGCAGCAGATCATTTTTATCGTAATCAATTTAGGTACAGTTTCTTGGAAACCATCTGTGTAGTGTTCATAGATTGTGCTTAAGAATTTAAATGTGTGTATTTTTGGTTGCTTGATGTAGCATCTGCTAATGACCACATAAGTTCCAGTTTTTATGCATAAAGCTGTTTCCTTGTAAAGGGATTAGTAGAATGACTACTTGATTTTATCCTTTTAACTACCCAAAATAAGCTGTCGCAGCTTGAATGACATCCGCCACAGAGTGTAAGTTAGAGAATTAATTGCATTTTTGAGCTGGAGTTGAAGACATAAGGATAACAAAGCATTAGAAAAACATATTATTACATTTCTCTCTAAAGTTAGTAATTTAAAATTAATACAGGTTTTGTGTGAGCATTTTAAACTAAAGAGTCAAAACTGGGTTTTTAGATCAAAGATACTTTTTCAATCCTTCCCTGGTTTTCCTGTCATTCTTTATAAGTTAAAAAAAAAAAAAGTAACATTTTAAACAGGTATAACAATAAAGAGCAAAAACATGTTTCATTTTCCATTTATTTGAGAATTGTCTGAAAAGATAATGATTTTTAAAATGCTGGGAATATACTAAAGAGGCATTCTTTTTGAAAATAATACAAAACATAAAAAATTTTCAAAATAATAATAATGAAACTCAGCTCTGATTCTTTTCCTAGTGTCACATAGATTTAATGTCTACTAAGTTATAATCATGAGGGCATTTATGATTCCATATAAGTGTATCACACAAAATTCATATACCAGACCTCCACTTTGCTAATGGGTGCTGAGGTGGTTCCTGTAGCTGCGCAATAGAGACTGGGGTTCACAGAATGCTTGCTCAAAGGAGAATATAAAAGGAAAGATCAGAAGAAATAATTTTAAAATAACCTAAAAAACAAAAATCAAAAAACTAAACACAAACACTTTAGAAGACAGATATTTACAATTTTCTAGTTTGAAAGGATTTTGATGATGGAGTGTGCTTACCTCAGGCATCAGACTGAGGCTTTGGGATGCATTTTCTCAAAATAGAGGTGCAGGGCCACTTTCCAAAATAATTAGAAGAAAAACACCTCTTCCCTCAAGGACTGAGGAAAACTATTTGTAATAGTTCTATACAAATTTCCAACTGCTAGGCAGCCATGTGAGTGCACAGCACCAGGGCTGCTATATATGTGTGTGTTTATGAGACATACATCAAACGCTTTTACACTCACAGTCCAAAACAAGGATAAGCTACCAGTTAATTTACCCTGTTATGAGGAAAGGCCATCTCTGAGACAAATCTATGTTTTTCAAGGAAATACGTTCACTTCTGCTTATGGGAATTCATTGGATTCAATTCAGTTACAAACAAAAGGGGAAAGGATGCACAGTATTGTTACATTCTCAAAACTAGCTGAGAGTCAGAAAGGAGAGGCATAATAAAAAAAAACATTAGTAACAGAAAGTACTAAAGTATAAAAATCAGATAATATAAAAATATTAAAATGCAAAGATAATTTGATGTATCGATGTATTTGTTTTGGTTTAGGGCAAATTTGGGAGAAAACCTCCAAAGGGTTTTTTCTAGAAATCAAATTCAAGTGGCTCCTCCCCTAACTTGTCTGGGAAAAGATTTCTTTTGAGAAAAGTAGAAAAAACTGTTTATTTAATAGGCAAAGTATTCACTAGCACAAAAAATTGAACAATATTAAACAATAAAACCTCTTGTGGTTCTGAAGAGATGACCAGTTTGGAAAGTTCCCTTCGTGGGTTGCAGTTCTGCTCACCCAGTCTGTTATCAGTCCCTCCAGCGCGGGAAGTGCTGTGGCCCAGGCCAGGCCAGGGTGGGCCACAGGTGCAAGATCCCAGTGCTCTTCTGGGTTTTTAGCCCAGTGCAGTTTCAAACAGTTCTAAGAAAAAGAAAAAACTGCAGTCTAGGGAACTTCTCTGCCTCAGCTAGCTAAAAACTAAAAGCGAAAGGAGAGCTCTGTCCTGCTGTCTGTCCATCCACAGACAGCCCAGTCCAGAAGCAGGAATGTGGAGGAGCAAGTGCAGTTTCTGAAAACAAACTGCACACTTCTTCTCTCCCCCCTTCACTCTCACAACCAGTATTAAAGGTAGGTGCAGAACTTAATATCCAGCATAAACAGGACAGAATATTGGGGATCCAAGCATCATAAGGTCACTCCAGGACAATTTATTAATTATCCAGAAATGGAGTCAAGCAGCAAGGTAGTAACATTTGCAGATAGCATGAATTTATTTAGATTTTATTCAAATCCAGGGGGACAGTGAAGAATTTCATAAAGGATAAATGCTCCTAAAATAATACAGTGGAAGATTAGCACATTTGATTAAATTTGAAGGCAGCCAATTGAAAATGTATAAAAGGAAGAAAAACAGACAATGTGCAATTAAACGTCATAAATCACTGACAACAGATAATATTAAGACTAGGACTTTCTAGCAAAAGTCAGTAGAGAACCGGATGTTTATATGAATACTGAGAATACACAGAGTTATTATAGTAAATGTGAAAAAGAGATGATGGGAAGGAATGTAAACCTTATGTTCAGGAATTTAAACCAACTTTCAACTATTAAGAATGAAGATAAGAGAATTTCACAAGTGTGTGAATGACTTGCTGCCCACTGTGGGACTTCTGCTGTCCTCTGGATGTAGGACCATAGAGAGCAGGGACAGAGTGAGCACTGCCACAAGTCTGATCTAGTTTGGAAATCTTTATATTGCTCTAAATCACTATTATCAATGCTGCATTGTATCTCAAAACAAACCTTCTTCGCTGGGATTTGGAGATATTAAATCTGCACTGTAGGAATTCTTAGACAGACTTGATTTGCAATAAGTCTGCAGAAAGGTTCTCAAATTACAGACTGATCGTGGTTCATGTCCACACTGTGTATCTCACTGGAGGACTAGAGTGGTGGGTCCCAGATGAGGCACGTACTTCACTGGATTTTTGTGTCATCAAAACCCACATCGTACAAGCAAACACAGGCCAGAATGAGTTCAGAAAGGCTCTGTGGATTAAACTATTTCTGTAGCCCAACAGGCCACTTCAGAAGAAACATCTTGCTAATTAGGAGTGTCTTTGGTAACAGAACAGCCACATAGTCTGAGATCCTAATGAGCCCATCTTCTTTAGTTTTATTGCTTAAATGAGTATTCAAAACTATGTAAATGTAAAGGGTCTTACAATTTTATTTCCTTTTGGATTCATTTTATTTTCAACACAAAAAGAAAATGCAGATATAATGTTGACACTTAGCAGAAGATGAGTTTGATGATATGGGCAAACAATTGTGTTCCTGAGAAGAAGCTTATAAAATCCATTTAATCTGTGGGAATTACCTGTGTACAAGAGTTCTTACCCCTACCCTTCAGTAAAGCTGGATATTCTCTTTTACCTTTGCTCTGCTGCAATATTTTGCACCAATGCACTCACTGAAACAACAAGCATGGAAAAGCTTTGAAATACTACCACAGCTTGCCTTGCTGTAACTTTTCTCATGTACCAGCATGCTAACTCTGTTTAAAAAAGAGGTAAAAGCTTTTTGCAACCGTGATCTGCATCATGGAAACAAATTCAATCTCCTATCAGATTTCTGAGGTAGCACAGGATATGAATTTGATATGTTCCTTATATGAGCCTCTTTATTTATCTCTGCTGCATAATGACTGTCCTTTGTGTGAGGAACACAAGGCTAACATATAAAATATTCCCCTGTTAAAATGGTAACCAGCTGCAGAAAGTCTCAGAAGCATCTTTGGTTGGTAAATGCTTAGGCCAAATGCTACTAACATTTAAAACATTACCTCCTATATATATAATGCACACAGACAGAGGTACCAAATCTTTTTACCATGTTCCTCCCTTGTAGTTTTCTGTTGTGATTTAGAGTAAGGTTGTTTTTTTTTTTTTCTCCTCACCCTTGCAGCCATGAAAGATTTAATCACTGCCTTTTATCATTAGCTGATATTTCCAGTGTGTTCAAAATACCACAGGGTGGATACTAATACTGTACAGCAGCACATCTTTCTTCCATTCCCTGCAAGCATATCAATCTATTGCTCAACAAACAAGGAACTCTGCCAAAAGAAACCATGTTAAAAGAAGGGTGCAAAACCATGGTAGGGAAATGACATAATTTGAAGTTAAAGTAGTACTGTGCTCAAGAGGATAAATTATTTGTTTTAATAATAATAGCTCCACATACAGATTAGAAACCTAATTTGGTTTGAATCAACAATAATGCTAAAACCATTCTCATGATTTCTCATTTGCTTTTCCATATGAACAGTGCCTTGGAAACAGTGAATAATGGCCTGTGTTATACTTTAATACATGTTTTAATAGCACGTTTATCCAAACAAGGGTAATATTAGTCAGATTGCCTTCACAAGCTCTTGATAGACTTCATCAGCCTGTTGTTTTCTTCATGTTCCTAAGAGATTTTATAGTTCATAGGGTTTTGCTTAGTTTCTGTGATGTGTGTATTACACACATAGAGCTACTAGGAATGAGCTCTCCCAAGAAAGCTTCCCTGACATTCCCAGGGATAGTTAGGTGATTTGCAAAATCTACAAACACCGTATGATTTGAGCCTCTCCTTCTTTTCCTTTTCTCTTTAATCACAGTCCCTATGTTTTCTTTCAGTCACAGATAGACACCTTTTTTTTTTTGCTCTCTCAACCTTTCTACCTTGACTCCTCGCATTTCCATTCCTGCGCATCTCTCTCTGCATGATCATTTTCAGAATCATAGAATCATCAAGCTTTTGAACATGGTTATATTTTCCAGCATATCTACTCTTATCCTTCAGTACTTTATGATAGTCTCTATCTCTCTACCTTGTACTTTTTCCCCTTCACAATAAAAATTCTGCAGTTTCTTCTTGCTTAACAATTTTTTAAAACTGTCGAGTGAACTCCCTTACTTCTCCAAATGCCATTATTGCTGCCTTATTCTATTTTGAAAATAGCAGAATATATTCTTAATGTTAGTTGTGAAGATTTTTTCTCACTATATTTTCTTTTATTTCCAGGTTCCTTTCTCTTTCTCCTCCCTTTACTTCTTGCATTCTATGATATCTGGTCTAAACAAATTTTTTAGTCGTGTTGACTTTTTTATCAAAAATTACACTGTATTATTTTGTTCTCAGCCTGCCCTTGACCCAGTGTCAGCCCATACCTTTCTATTAACTGATGATTCTCTTTCTTTAAATTTAACATTGCTGGGCTTCCGATATTGCATTGCTTATATTTCTACTTTTAAACTTTTTATTCTTCCTGTGTTACTTTTTTCCCTCTAGAGAGTCCAAGTGTTGCCACCTTCATACTACTGTAGAGTCCAACAAATCATTATGGATCCTCTTCTTTCTTCCTTCACCTCACCTCACCTCACCTCACCTCACCTCACCTCACCTCACCTCACCTCACCTCACTACCTAATTCAAACACACATTCAACAACTCTTCCTTCCCGTGCAAAGACCATCTCTTTGCTTCAGACCCTTCTCCTTCTGTTCGCACTAAAACCTCATCCTGAGCAGCTCTTCATGTATCCCTGTTCATCTATTCTGTTCAGAAACAAAGTTCTTCAACTTTCTGTTTCCAATGCCCACAAGCTCTCTCCACTTCTATTTTTTTCTCAGTCGTGGTCTCCACTAAACCTCAACCAATAAATTAGAATAAAAACTTCAAAGATTTCCTCCTAGAAAGTGTAAGTGTATTAAATATAAGGAATTCAATAGCTTAAGTATATTAAATGTAAGGAATTCAATAGCAGGCTGGTAGTATAAAGAACATTTATTGGTATCAACACCAGGAATATTGGTGATTAGCACTGTGGTCATAAGACATGCAGACACACTTAAATCTGTGACACATTATAGTTATGTTTATCTAAAGAAAGAGGCCATTGCTGCTCTGAAAAGAAAATCTTTTTTTTCTAATAGCCAGTCACAACAAATTTATTCCAGACTTTTGATTTTGTGAAAAAGCAACTGTTATAAAAAGGCTTCAGATGTTCTTTACAGAAGCCCTCATAAAAAAATAAACAGAAGAGCCAGCAGTTCTCTCTACCAGAAAATCTGAACATGAACTTTATTAATATTCTTAATAACCAGAAAGCAATTTGTGGAGTGCCATAGTTACACTGGAATAATTACTGTTAAATGGAAATTATGTTTTTTTCCTAGAAGTTATACACACATACATTTTATAACTAGAAAACACACATAAGACTGTTGTGCACAGACCCTCAGTAGAAAACTGGGCAATTGTCTGTGCCTGCATTCATTTGTAGACAGCATAGCCAAGGGTCATTAGTTTAATAGGATATTGGTTTTTTCTGTCTCTCTAAAACGTCTGTTGAAACATCCTCCCAGGAGCCAAATTGAAGAGGTGAGGAAATAAACAGCAACTGACAGCTTTGATCACTGACAGCCAGAGATCCATTCAGCCCAGAAAGTACCATAGGGTAGGAATCAGAAAAACCAGTCACAGAGCAAGGAAATAATGACCCTGCAAATGAGCATGTCCAATGCCTGCAGTAAACACACTCTGAACAAAGGCTACACCCAACAAAGACCACATAGAGGACCAGAGATGAAAAAGAAATATGGAGATGCAATTTATGGGTCATGGAATGAGAGTGATGGTACCCACAGGAGCGAATACTGGGGGTGGAAAGAGATTAGGAAGACTAAGAAGAAGCTCTGGGTTACATACATATGCATGCATGGGTTAAGAAATGAATGAAGGATTTCAGCAAAAGGGTAGTGGATATCATTTGAGTGATTTCATTTAGTATTTGATTTACCAATTATCTTTTTTAGCCGGCAACACAGTTTGAGCTCCAGTATGATGCTTATGTGTCTGTGGAGAGATATAAAAGGGACTGATTGCTGCAGAACCTGTTGCCTTCCCTACAGTGATGTGCTGAAGGGGAGATCCCAAGGATAGCTGGGAGTGATTTATTATTATTACAGCTTCCCTGCCAAACCAAAGGTAAAATTGGGATGATTCTCCTTCCTCTGATAAAATTCTACCTTTTTCTAGCTATTAATAAGTAATCTATGCCAGAGATTAGTCCCCTCTCAGGGAAAGGAAATGATACTGAAGAACCTTCTCAGGACTTCAGAATGGATTGTTTCACGTTTTTGGCAGGTATTTTCAAAGTGCTTTGGGGGGAGTTATATCTGGAAGCCTTCATCTGGTTTTATTCTCATCCCTGTTCAAGCTTTACAACTGAAGAGATTGAGCTATTCCTTAAATATATATCAAAATATATAAATGATAGATCTAAAGCAGACTTTTCTTCAAGTTGGGATTTAAAGCCCTAAAGCATCTCTGACAACTGCTGTTCACTCTTTCCTCCACAGCATCAAAACAAAGTAGTTTTGTTGAACCAGGAAAAGAAACATAAACTTCAGAGTATTTCCTCTTTTTTTGACACAGGTAGAAAAATTCCTCCTTCTTAATGTAGTACTAAAATCTGAATGAACCTGGAGTTCTAAGTTGAAAATTCCTGTATTAAAAAATCAGTAGCATATCACAACTTTTCTGTGTCATACCTTGTTAGGAAAAAAAAAAAAAAAACTGGTTTCCTCAAGAAAATTGGTGTTTATAATGTTTTGGTTTGCTTTGTTCTGTTTTAAGAGAGCTTTCTCAATTTCAGTGTAGCTCTCAGCACAATACACTCAGCTCACAGTCTTCTAATGCAGTATTTTTAGGAAAAACTTCTGGTCTTATCATCTTGTTTATATTGTGGACCACTGATCGACCCCTTCCAATGCAGAGTATTTCCCCTGGAAAGGAGGAAAGGTAGCAATTCATGCATCAAAAGCAGTGCAAACAGCTGACAGCCATCTCCTGCTCACAACACACTCAACACATGGAGCAAAACTGCCAATGTCACCTGTGGGAGGGAGTGTGGACATTCTCCCTCACCTCCTCAAAAATATCTCCTTTCTCTGGCAGCAGCAGCAGCACCAGCCAAACGTCTGTGTCAGGCTGCAGCTGTGAGGGGAGGAATGTCACATGCTCAGTTGGAGGGCAAAAAATCTCCATCTGGCCCTCATCGTTGCTAGGATTAGACCACCCCTGCCTTACATAATTAAGATATAAGTAAACAAATATAGAAACATCATAAATATAGCAATAAATGAATGTCTAAATGGCATTATATTTCACTTCTAAATGCATTATTTTATAATATACAGTTATATTTACTTA
The DNA here is from genome assembly GCF_031753505.1 of Anomalospiza imberbis. Taxonomy (NCBI): domain Eukaryota; kingdom Metazoa; phylum Chordata; class Aves; order Passeriformes; family Viduidae; genus Anomalospiza; species Anomalospiza imberbis. The sequence continues at coordinate 16,769,182 of NC_089683.1, read as the reverse complement.
AGTGTCCTCACATGTAGAAGATTAGATATGAGCCATTGGAAAGGATGAAATTTCATTTTTGCACGATGGAAGAAAGTAGTAGACCCAAACACTAGCATCAAGATTAGAAGTAATTAGATACAACCACATAAATGTTATATGGTACAATCCTTACTTCTGTTTTATTGTGTTTTATAATTACTAATTGCATATGACTTTAAATGTGCTTAATTCTCTGCCTCATATTTTTCACTGTATCACTTCCCTCTATTTATTTGAGTATTAACCTGATCTTACCTCTCTCTGAAACTCACTTCATTTTGTTCAAGGAGGGAAGTCCACAATTATCCTATGAAATACCAAAATAAGCAATGACCTGGAAAATGGTAAGCCATCAACTGTTGCCTTTTTTCTCATTATTCAGGTCATGTTTCTATGAATTAAATAAAAATAACTTCTTCCTCAGCCACATTTATATGCAACATACAGTTTTCTCACCTAGCCCTCCTTTCTTTTCAGGAGATTTTGTGGATGTGGTTTGGAGAATGCAGCAAGATCACAAATAATCCCTGCCTTAAAGAGCTGTAGAGTGTGTCCACCAGAGCTGTCCATATGCTTTTGCATTTCCCCATCTCTGCCAGTGAGAAAACAGTTTCAGACTGCTGACATCCAGCAAAACTGTACTGTGTATGCATTATGAAATGATCCTGAAAAAGTAGAGCTGATGCTTGACATTGCGCACACCTGCATATTAGGGGAACAGAAAGCCTTCCTGTCCTTGAGTGTGCCCACATCCTGTGCAGGTGCTTGGAGAGGGATGCATGTACAACTGATCTTCTCCAGGAAGACTGGAAAATTAGCTCTGACAGAGGAGTTTGCAGTTAATAATTCTACTCATCTTCAGCTGATAGAGATGTCTCATGCACTGAGACTGATCTAGGGATCTAATAAAAATGCTATTGCCTTCTTTCACCCTTAATTTAACACAGAAATTATTTCTAGAACTGCTCAGTACTCAGGTCACTGTCAGAATGCAAAGTAAAAAGGCCAGAAGTCAATTACTTGAAATAAATAAAAATAATGCCATTTCAGTCCTTGAGTTTGTGAAGGAGGTCTGACTGTTAGCCATGGGAAACCACTGGGCTTAGGGCTGATGAGAGCCTTCAGTCACTGAAGCCTGACAAAAATTCACTTTTGCCTGAAGGGGACAAACTTGTGAAAGTTGCATCAAGAAAGATTTGTGCAGTCTTATTTATTGAAAAAAGGTCACCCATAATGTTCACTAATATATGAAAACACGCAGTGGGAATAACTCAGATAAACCATTAATTATATCACCCTGATGTGATTAGAATGACTCATCTCCTGGGCAGTGCTAGGATGTTTAGGGGACGTGGTTTTCCTGTATCCAGCCCTTGTGTTAAGTGCTCAGAAATGCAAGAAGGTATTTTCATCACACTGATCAGGGTTTATTTTAAACAAAACAATGCCTTACTGTCTATGTTTCTGTAGCAATGACCAAGGAGCTACTTAGTTCCTTGCCAATTTGCCTATGTCCTTAAGGTAGTGCTACCAGCTGGTTATCCTCATTCTGCTGTAGATTGTGACAGGCATATCAATAGCTCATCAAGTTCTGTTTCCTGCAAAGGACTGGAGATGCAACATGCCACGGAGAGGAGGAAGGCTATATAGATTTTTTTTTTCCCAGAGCAGTGAGGGTGCATTTCTCACCTACTCACCCCCTGACTGATTGTGTGCTCTGCTCATTAGGATATCTCTCTAGATTGTGCAGTAATGTCATCTGTTTGGGTATAGGCTCCTGGATCATTCAGGCCTTTAAGAAAGATGAGGACAAAATAATCCTTCACACCGTAGGATGTCACTGCCTCTGTACGGCATCTGTGCAGACATGAAGCTCCCTGTAAACCCCACAAAGGAGCCTGTCAAACTGGTAATTGTTATGTCCAATTCCAGCAGGCCTTATATATTTCTACAATTAAGTCATTGAAATAGTAGCGTTTGCAGTATTTCTGTTAGTGCTTAGAGATAATCTCATTGTAAAAGGTACCTCATAAAAACAAATATGACTGCTTTACCCAGTACCCTCCTATTTTTAGCTTTGACTTGTAGATAATATGACTTCTGCCCGACTCATTGTGAGGGTCATAACAAGAAGGAAACACTCTTGGCATATTTCTTAATAGGCTCTTCACGTAATGTAACACTTAGATCAATACACATGGCACAATACACACTGTTTAATTTTTGTCTTTTTTTTTTTTTTAAAGTGTTGAGGGGATGACATAGTGAATAGAGTGAAGCTTATCATTAACGGAGCTAGAATATGTCCCATCTGAAACCCAGGTGGGTTTGGCAGATGGATATAGAGTAGTAAACGGAATATATCAGTAGAGTGTGCAAGCTGGTGAGAGCTAACTGCCTGAGATATTTTTATTCAGTTGAGCCGATTGCTATTTTCTGTAATGATAAATGAATTTCATCTTCCAGATTTTAAATTGGCATATTCCTCTGAATTTTTATCATTTAAAAAAAAAATTTAAACCATTTGGAAATTAATGTAATCAGGTCAAGAAAAAAAGAGTATAAAATGAAAAATACTCTTTTTATTATATATACAAAAATATATTTTTATATTTTTATATATATATGAAGTTGCAACATATATATTTCTCAGTATGCACTGAATTGACAAGTTATTATCAGAGTTACAGATCTACTAAAAACTTGCAGAAGAGTGCAGAAGAGTACTATAAAAAGCACAATTAACCTATGTTGCCATAAAAGAAACAAACCATCTTTAAGATGGCAAACCCTCACTTTTTTGGTTTTGTGGCCATTTCATTTTTGTCACTGCAGTAACAATCAATTGTTTAAACTGATTTGAACAATTTAAGCTTTTAAATCTGCAATTTCCTTATATATTCATAGCAAACAAACCTACTTGAAGTAAGTATCATATAAAATGGCTAAAAAATGTAAAGACATTGTCATGCTCCATCTTTCTCTCCTGTCCCCAACTCTGAGTTCTCCCTGTGCTCAGGTACCCATTATCTTCATTTGGATGAGTTTGGTTTTGCCATTTCCTGATGCAAAGAGTTACAGCTCCAAACACTGGGCAGATGTTAGATGTTTTGTGAAACTGGGAGACCCATCATGCCAGTTTAGAAGTAGAGATTTCACATTTAGGGTACATATGCACATACCTGCATGGTATTCTCAGGCTGGGGGTTGGGACAGCCTGTAACCACATCTCAGTCTCAGCTGCATCCTAGAATTTTTCTGTTTCTGCCTAAAGTTTGTTTTCTTTTCAGCTCATTCCTTCCTCTGCTGTGTCCTGCAAGGTACCAGTAAGTAGGCAGCAAAGTTTGCATTTTGGGGAAGGGCTACTATGTCATTTCTTCAGGGTCAATAGAATGCAGCGTGGCTTTTGGGTTGAGCTGTCTGCTTATTTGTTTAATAAAATACTGTACTTCAGATCAGTTTTCTGAATGTTTGTTTAATCATCAAATGCCTTGTATGAGCTCTTCTTTGGTGAAAAACCCATGCAAACAGTCTTGCCATATCCCACAGCAGCACATGGTGATTTGATTGTTTGTATTGATATATATTTCAGTGTTTCAGAGCTCTACAGTCAGCTTAAATGCACACAGGGACTGCTGGTCCTCCTCCACCTGAGTTCTGCTCTTCCTTCCTATACCACAGACAGTAGACGGTAGCTGGGTTTTAAAGCACTTAACACAAATTGCAAGAGTTCCTTTTGAACAGTGTGAAGAAAACAATCCCCTATTAAATTCCAGTCTGTTCCTGCTGGCGAGTGCCTTTTTGTGCTCTTCTCCCCTCCCTTTTGCCTACTTTGTGCTCCCCTCTGAATTTGTGCACAGCTTTTGTCTCTTCCAGGAGTCACTGATGCAGAGACTTTGCAGAGTTCCAATCAGCTCATTTTGTGGCAAGTTATCTCCCACTGCAGCCTGAAACAGGAGATTTCTAGCCCTGCCTCAGTGGCTAAATTGACCATAGATTATTTTTTATTCCATACCAAACTCCATTTAAAATCTCTGCTATAAAGAAGACAATCACTGAACATGAAATTTCAGCAATGTACACACCATGGCAACTACAATAATGTCTATAGTATCTTGGACTATTTTAGCTAGTGTGTTTTTTTTTTCCATAGTAGCATAATAGTTAAAGAGGAAGATAGTGAAATGATGAATTATGCATTGCCATAACATTTTCAATTGTCCTGCAACACAGTGTCTCTGTTATGGTTTCTGTCATAATTTTCTAATACTGAATTCTGCTTGTTATTTCACATTGTATTTTATAGGTATATACTGAACCTTCAATATGTGGACATGAGGCAGCAATAACACCAGTCTTGTGGGAGGTGTGGATTTAGGGCAAATAATTGCTGTAGCAAAACCAAAATGCATGTGGTGTTTTTATTGTTGCTTCAGCACATAAAAGGCACAAGAGATTCTGAAAATTCCTAGAGGTGGTGCTTCCAAAATTTTTGATGGGAAACAATGTTGATACTAAGGCCTTCAGGATGACTAAAATTACTTGCTTATTTGAGACCTGAGCTGATAAATATTATATTCTCCTCCCCTGCTAGGTTCTTTTTTACTTTCAAAACATGTGAGGTGTTTAAAAAAATCCGGGCTCAGAAACAGAAGTCATACCTCAATTATTTCTAAATCTATGGATCCTACTACCTCTGTTCATAGTGGGATAAGATGCAACACTGCAGCATAGCAGCTTTTATGCCAATGTACAGTAGGATATACCTCCCATTCTCTACTTAGCAATGTTTCTGTGCCAAAATGAAACACCTTAATATTTCTTACCAAACTTTCTGATCGTGCAACAGAGTTCTACAAATTAGATATATGTTCCCTGAGGATGTCTTAGCTTGAACATGATATGCCAACATTCAAAGTACAATTAGTAATATTTTAAAAGTTTGTGGGTTTCCCCCAGTAATAAATAAAACATTGACCAGAAATATTTCCTTGCCTGCTGGAATTTACTTCCCACTGGACCTGCAACAATTATACTGAAAATCTGATGGTTAAAGTTTGTATCTGATTTCACTGTCTGATACCCTCACTACTATTGGGAACCAACTAGCTCTTTGGTATAAATTTTATGTGTCAAACAGGTCTCCCCTCATGGTGGCAACGGAGAGCCCTTACCAGGGTGTAATCAGACCTCATGGTTCAGTACCTCTTTACTTGCATGTTCATCCTCAAAGACAGATAAATCTGATGCAAATATTTATTTTCTTTCTGTCAAGAGTTTCCCATTGCTTTGATTCAATAGAAGGAAAAAAGAAGAAAAATGGTCTAGAAGACCAGAAGACCTTTGAGCACCAATTCCTTGTTCAGTATAGTATGAGAAAATCAGTAATGTGTTAGTTCATTTCTTACCCAGCTAGCCAGCCAGCCATGCATCCAGCCATCCTTTTCTTTTCCAACAAAGATCAGTCATGGTTTGATGATGCTTTTTGCATCAAGAACTTGGCCCACAGTACAAAGATTTGCCCCAGTACACAGCACACAATCCTTCATTTTTTGCCCATGACTCAAATAATGGAAGAGTTCTGCCTTAAAGAAAAAAAAATCAAAAACAAATGCCATAACACAGACACTGTTCAAAGCTATATCTTATTAATTATCATGTTAGAATGAGGACAGCACAACTCATGGAAGGCTATACACTGGTGAAGCAGCATTGAGCATTGAAATTAAAATGCAAGTAATGACTTGAAATTGGATGTTCATTTCCACAAGCGGAACAACTCTTAAACTCATTCTTAAAAATAGGCACCATGTTATCTGTGCATAAGGAGGAAATGCCTGCATTTCTTTTTTGTTTTTTTTGGCTCAGGGTGTTTAAGGATCAGTGTAAGGATGCTCAGATACTTTGACTCTTAGTGGAGCACAGATGTCTAAGACAGGCAGTGTTTGTAGCACTTCCTTTCCATGCTGTATTTAAGACCGTATATGCAGAAAACAATATATAACAACATGGATACATATGAAGAACAGTTACCATCAGGATAGGTGTTTGCCCATTCAATCTCTGTTTCTCAGAGAAAGATATTCAATCTTGGTTGTTTGACTTTCCTTTTGAACTAGTCTGATATATCACTAAAGCATCACAGAGACCAATTAATGCTTCTACTGACCTCATTTGAATTAATGCAATTGCTTTAGAGATTACTTTTGTCCATGTAGTTATTTATAGCTTTCAGGTTTTATGTAGAAAACCTCTGCACGATAAGAAACAAGCCACCAAGAAAATAAATTTGCTAAGTATATTAAAAGGTTGGTTTCCTTTCCCTAGGGATAAACAGCGAATTGCAGGCAATGATAATTCATTGAATAACCAGTCATTTACCAGCTATCACACAATAATAATGAGTGTAATACTTAGCATTCAGAATACAGAGGGAAGGTACCATATTCACAGAGATATGGAGACTGCTGGCAAATACTACATTTTTAAGTGGTGTATGCACATTTCTTATTGTAAATATTCCATCCAAATGTGAAAAAGTATAGAGAGCTGTTTGAACACATGGATTATATTTTCACAATTTCAACCATTCAGAGCTAGGTGACTTACCAGATACATTTTTTTCTCATTAAAAACAGTAAATAAATAAAACAAACAGAACAGATCTTTATACCAGAAGTTACAGCACTGAATTGGTACATTCAAGAGTTCAGGTGTCAACTTTTGTGAACCCTATAACTTTAAAAAGCGAAGAAATTTCTTCAGGATACAGAGGTAAAGACCAGTGTGAAGAATAGGCCAGTCTGGTTCATAAACATACAGCTCAGATGCTGATGACTGACAATTGAATCTGTGTTTCAGATCATGTTCAAATGAAATCTGAGAAAAAATTCACTTTCAAGGTGAATCCTTTAACTTATTTGTCAAATGGGGGGAGGGTGGATGAACACGTCTTCCTTTCTCTCATACCAGCCCATAATGATGTTGTGAGGATCTTGGTGTTCAGAGCACCCTATTGTGTGTGACATGATATCTGGCAAGTCTTTTGCCAGGGTTACAGTAGCAATAACTTAATCTCATCAAAATGTTAATGACATTATTTAGACACGTTTGCATAACATTAGGCAACCAGGTTGCATTATGCAGTTGAACCAGTGTGCTCCAAAGCATGGACTTGAGTCTCACCCCATGAATATCCCAGCTGGGCAGTCTGCTGGAATATCTACAGCTTCTTTGTTGGTCTGAGATATGTATTTTCTCTGCAAGGAGACAGATGTTGGAGAGAAAAACGCGAGAAGCATACCCAGATGCCCTTCTGATGCTCCAAGGATGCCAAGTCAGACTTAGAAAGCATTCACAGATTTTACAAGTTAGACCTAGTTCATTTGTTCCCATCAGGAAGACAAAAGGACTCAGGATCTTGAGTGGTTAACTCAGGAACTCTTGATGGCTAAGTTCCTTTGCAGTGTAGGGAGTCCTCAGCAGTGACCCAGTACCAGTTTGTACAGTCACATCAGAGAAGTCTTAGGAGCAAAATGAAATAGATGGATTGATTGAAATACCTTACTTGCACCAGAATTCCTGTGGGTAGTGCCTTTCTGCTAGACCTTCCTAGTTCATTCCAGGTATTTTAGCTGAGCTCAAATCTTTTTATCTAATAGATAGTTAAAAATCAACTCTAAATATAGTGTAGTGTAACTGTGTAATGATATGTTTATGTTCAGCTAGGGGAAAAAAAGTAAGTGAAAAGAGTAACAGTTAACAGTGTCACCTCCTGTTGTGCCCAAACTGTGAGATGCAGAAACTGGAGACAGCCTGCATAAAATTAACAAATAGCTGATCTGTGGAACCATATATTCAAACCTGTCTACAAAAGATTCTTCTCTCCTCTACATCAAGCTGTATTACAATGGAATATGACAAAAATACTTTAACAATGAAAAGTAAATAGTTCAAATTGTTTAATACAGGTAATTTTAAAGACATTTTTACCATTAAAAATGCCTTCATTTTAACTACAATAAAGCCATTAAATAATAGAAGCAAGAACATGGATAAAGCTGCATTGTTGCAGAAAAATTAGTTGTTTCCCAGGGGTTAACAATTGATTTGCTCCACAGACTGAAGGGTAGTGCAGTTCTAGTTTCTCCTTCCTTTTTAAAAATTTTAATTAATTTATCATTACACAAGGTATCTCTGAGTTTATTTTCTCCCAATGTCTCCTGGAAACTGAAGCAACAGAAAACCAGAAATAGGTTCAAACCACAGACTTTGGATCTGGATTTCTGACACATGAAATCTCAATCTGGAGTTTTGATACAGACTTTGATACAGATAAAAAGGCATCTCCAAAACTGATCTTTAGAGCAGTGAGTTTTGTAACACTGACAGCCCCATAACCCAGAAGCATCTCAATCTGGGGGTTTTGTTTAGCGCCTGTTTCTACTTATCTATGTCTTTCATTTCAAAACACTTTTTAAAGACCAGAATCCAGTGGGTAGCAGCCCAGAACCTGCCAATACTTATTAATACCCTCTGCACTAGCAAGGAGTTACAGCTCATGGTCACTGGGTGCTCTCCACAAAATGTACTGTGGAAATTTTAGGGGACATATGCTTGAAATTTTTAATATTTTTCTCATTTATTTATGAGTATTCTTAAATGTACTCATGCCTTGTTCAGGCATTCCTATACATAGCACCATTGTCTTTTAAGAGTGCTTTGACATGAAATGAGGCAGTGGTGTCTTCTTCTTAGAGAATTTGAACAGTTGAATTGAAGTAAAGGATTCCTTTTCCTGGAACCAAATGCCTGAAAACATCAGCTCGGTGGGACATAGTTGAACTGCTCTGATACACAGTCTCGTGTACTCTTTGTATCTCTGATCCTAACACCAACAAAATTATTAAGGAAAATTTCATCCCAAACTGAGCAGGCATCAGAGACCAAGGCCTGTCCTCCATCTCAATGGCCAAATTATCTCTTTTAAAATCTGAAAGTCTTGAAGCTAGTCTGAGTTTAAAATTTGTTGAAGAAAAAAAATCATAAATTTATAACCTCCATATCAGGAGCTCAGATATTTGTATCCATAACTCACTGTTTCTTACATAGGAACAATCCCTTGTCTGTCCTTCAGTCTGAAGACCTCCTTGTACTTCCTTGTTCACGGCAATAGATTCTTTGAAATTCTTGATGTGAAATAGGTGATGTGAAATTCTTTTGACAATCACTCAATTTGACACCATAAAAACTGGTGGGGTCAGGCAAAAAGAGAGTGTTTGGTTTTCTCAACAAGCGCAAATTTGATTTCTAATGTAGATTATCAAAAATGCAGAAAAGAACTAAATGAACCTCATTTAGGCCTACTACAAGAATCTTAAAGCTGTTTATCTGAGTTGGAGTTTTGCAGACAATTTTTGACATGCTGTGATGTTACTGTAATCAACACAGAAAAGTTCCTAACAAACCAAGGATTTTCACCATAGGTAATAAATACAGCATTTTGTGAAGAAAATATCCTCACCATTCATTTCAAAGATCTGATTACCCTGCTCTGAAGCTTTCATTTACAGTCAGTAATTTAATTTTTCTTTCACATTCCTGCACATTGCTTTGCCTATGCTTTATCTAAGAATGACAATGTACTGAAAGTCAAAATCCTGCTCCGGAAAAATCTCTAATACAGCTTGACAATGCAGGAGTTTTGAGAATGGCAGATGAGCTTCTAACAGAGTCCAGGAATTAGATGTGTTTAATGTAAAAATGCATTTTTGGAAGGATTAATTTGCAACAAAAGCATCTCCATGCCTGGAAATCTTGGGATAGAGCTATATTATTTTTGAATTTTCTGCTTCTAAAACTGAGCAGAAGATGTCATGTCATTAGAGAATGGAGAATACAGCCTCTGAACGGTTTAATTTGTGCTGAAGTTGTACAGTTCAGAGGCTGAATTTGACAGATCTCATGCATTGTGAACTGGATCATTTTGGTGCATTGCCAGTGTGAATAAATCTTTGTGGTGGTTCAGAGGAGAAATTTGGCCAATGCACAAAAAGAAGGACAATGGAGGAAGGATTTGGCAGTGTCTGCAAATACCCCAGAATCTGCAGTGGCTGCTGCAACATAGCAACATGTCAAATGAGGGTATCAGAGAGTATGATTCTGGCTTCTGGTGTCCATCTTTTGTGTGCACTTTCCTGACAGAACATCCTTTAAGCTGGGGCTCATTTTCTAGGATTAAGTTTTCTCTTCAATTAAGACAGTAATAGTATTTCATCAGTGTACTTTGAAAGGTTTCAACCAATCTTCTTCAATTATTGCAGAGTCAGATAAAAAACCTGGAGTAGCTGCAACAAAAGCATTGTTTTCTATAGTGCACCTCAGTCACCTCCTAAACCCATATTCTATAAAATAAAATTTAGCTAATAGAGTTCTTGACCTTTCAGCTACAATTTCTAATTGAGTAAATCTAGTCAGTGAGCTCTTATTTTCCTAACTTAGCATTTCCTGTGTGGTGGCTGCTCATCTCACCATCCAGCCATGTTGGTTATTTTACTCAAAACTTGTTTTAATATACACTGCAGCACCTAGAACAAGAAACACACACACTGTATATCCGTCATTTCCATCTCGATGAGGAGAAAACAAAGGGATAATTATAAACTGCATCTCATATTGTTACTCTTGCACTCGACATGTGCATCTTTTTTTTTTTTTTTTTTCCACAATAAAGTGATTCTGCTGTGGAGATAGCACCAGGTGCATGGGGGTGACCTCACACACACACCAAATCGGGAGCTGACATCCATCACACTTTGAAATTTTGGATTTCATCATTTCCTGATCTTTCTAAAGGGATCACAGCACCTGGCCCTCACAGCTGTAGTTCATTTAGAAAGCAATTTAAAAACCGAGAAAAAAGCAAATGACATCTTGCTGCCTCAGCCTTGTCATTAAGTATAGCAGAATGGCCTTCATTTATGAGACACATGGCTAAGAATTAATATCTTTCAGTGCTTTCTCAAGTTGAGATTACAAAAGGTTTGAAAGACCACTAAATAATTAGTACTGTGACTGAGGCAAGTAAAAAAAAACACCAAACAAAAAACAACAAACCCAAAAAACCCCTCTCTTCTTCATTATGGATATAGAGAATCACACTGACTTCAACATATTTCAAATGCAGTGGCCTTTGCGCATTTTGTCCTCACTATACAGTAAACCTTCAGCTTCTATTTCCTTCCCTTTTCATCCTCTTAGTAGTGGAAGCTTTGTGCATATATGGATACCTTCTCTGTACAGTTAAATGCCTTTTTGCACACAAACTGTTTCTCTGCATCTGCAGGGGCTGGACTTCAGCACTGAAGTTAAAGTATTTTAAAGTTTTGCACAATAAGATCCCTTTTCCTTCACTGCTCTGCTACATTGTGATTTACTTCTTACATTCTTTTTCTCTTTATTTAATGTATCATTTTAGGGCTGACTTTAATGCTTGTGAATGGCTAATGACAGTGGCTAGAGCCAGCCAGCATGTGGGCAGGTGCTGTGCGAGCTCTCCCCATGCAGCTCTGCCAATGCATCGCAGACCCGCAGCATCTTGCCATGCCGCCTGCCTCCCTCCTCCCCGCACCCCCGCGGCTCTCCTCCGCCACAGCCCTGCCCATGCCACCCTGCCAAACTGCAGGCATGCTTTTGGGAGGAGAGTTCAGAAGGTTTTATTCTTCTTAAGAAGAATTCAGTCTTGGGAGTTTTAAGAAAAGCCCCTGGTCTTGGATGTGCGCCCGTCCTGTCTGTGCAGTGGGAACCTGGGGAAATCGTACCTGTTTGTCATTCTGCCATGAGTCTTCATGTGGAGCTCAAATCTGTACTGCTCAAAGTGTCCTCCCATCCCTTCCTTTCACTATTTTCTGAAAGTTTTTAGAACAACAGAGCTTGTATCCTGGGTAAGTAGAGGTGTTTAACCCTTTCAGGTAGTATAGCTGGAATTACAAGTGTCCTCTGATGAGACAGATATTAATATTTATGTCAAAGAAATAATGAGGTAACAAAATTCTCATTTGTCCTGTTGATTCAGCATCCTTGGATAAATTTGAAAGGATTTCACATGCAAATGCAATTTAAACAATGAATAATTACTTTTTTTTCCTATTGTATTAACTCAATGCACTACTAGCTGCTGTATTTAGAGGGATCCTATTTCAGTTCAGAGAGGTGAAAATGGGCATTTTGGTCTTCCAAACTTACTTCTTCATACCTTGAAGAATGCTTTTAAGCATTGCACTAAAGAGCATGTCAGGACCTAAAAGTTTTGGGTCCATCTTACTGGACAGAGTCAGACACCATGTTTGCTCGTAGAGCCTGGATGCTGGGGCTGTGTGTGAGCATGTGTGTGGGCTTAGTGGCCCAGTGCTGAATCTCAGCCTCGTAGCAATGATACTTGAATCGATTGCTACCTAGTGCTTTCCTGAAATCTTCTGGGATTGAATCTACTTACTGTAAATGAATATCAAACAAAGCAATTATAGCTGTAGATTTTAAATAATTTTTACTGCAAAGTAAACATTTCAGACCTAGGAGAAACCCCAATAACCCTTCTGTAGATTTAAAACAGACTTGCACCATTCCCTTTTCACTACTACTGTTCTCTCTGTTCCACCACCTCTAAGAAAATCCTCTTCCTAAAAGGTTATGCTGTGTTTTAGTTAAACTACTCATTGTCTGAGGACTCTGCTGATCAGAAATTCATGTTTCTCTGGGCCTTTTTGGGCTACCCTGCCTTCGCATGTGGCTTCAGACAGCAGTAGGACACATCTTCTCTCTTGCCAAACAGTATTTCTGTCTTCTGTACTAGTTCATTCCCCAAAATGCCACACCCAGCTCTTCCCTCTGAGAGTCATATCCAACTGACTCTGTGCATGCAGAGCTTTCACTAGTAAATAATCTCAGGGAGCCAAATTATGTGTTCTGGAGGGGGTAGTACTCTTAGAGGCGATTGGCAGTCATTCAGATGACAACCAGCTGCAAAGAGCTTTAAGAACTGTGTTATACACATACACACACACACACACACACACACACACATAAACAGAGAAAAGAAAAAAAGGGAAAATTGTTGACTGAAGACATATTGCCCTTGATTGAATAGTGCGGAACCTGCCGTCAAGAATATAGATATTTGGGAAACCAAAAGAATCCCAAAAAACAACAAAAACCAACAAAAAAAAAAAAAGACAAAAAAATTTAAAAAACCAAAACAAACAAACAAAAACATTTTGGCCTGTAGATCAGCCTTCAATTCAGCCTTCAATTGCTGAGAACAGACAATGGTGATTTCTGCTTGATTAGCCCCTGAGTTCACTTTTGTTTTTCCTACTGCCTGTTGATTTTACTGCAAGGGCATTGTTGCCTGCAGTTTTGTGAGTAGGAAGCTCTGTAGGAGCAGAGTAACTCATGAGCACTCTAATTGGCACAGCTCCCTGTAAAAAGTATTGACAGAAATAGTAGCAGAAAGCCAGCATGTTCTGACTGTATCCACCACCTAGACTGTGACCTTCCAGTCTTTCACAGAACACACTTTGACAAAGGTATATAGGGTGGTAATAATTGTTGTTTAAGTTGCATTGCACATAACTGGTTCCCCAGTTCCTAGGAGAGTAGACTCTAAAATGTTTCTGTTTCCCCTTGAAAGGGATGGAGTTGAAGTAGAAATACACCTGTATAATCTCTGTGGGGGAAAGTTGGTTCCTACTATGGGGAAAAACCAAATATTCATCAGTCTTTCCAGAAAACGATACACAATTATTTTTGCAAAGAGAGGAGTTTAAAATCTATGTCGAGAAACAGACAAAAAAAGAGAAAGAAAAAACCCTCAACAAATAAATATTAAATTTGTGTAACTAAGATTTATTTCTGTTTTGTCAGATACATCTCTATAATTATGAAAACACCTCTGTCATTTTCTGCAACATACTGTCTTTCTTTTCTGTGTTCTAATCTCCCATATCAAGAAATAGTTTGTCTGTACTGGATATTCAGCTTATTTGCCTGGGTTCTTGATGTGAACTCATTTTCTCAGCAATTATTTGTGCATGCTATGAGCTCTATAGGGGAATGGCACTTAATATGGGAATTATAAGATAGACAACAGGCTTAATTGCAACATGAAGTCACATCAGACCCATGAAAGACCAGAACTGTCTGTTGGAATGCTACCTCTGTGCCATGACTGTAGACAAAGACTGGAAAACTCATGCAGATGACTACAGTCACCCTCCTGACTCTGACATAAAACCAAGTTGCCACAGTCCAAGCAAACAAAACCCAAGCTGCAGCACTTGTGCAAGCTTTCAGAGTCTGCAAGTGGAGTGGAATTGCAGTTTCTTTATCCTGCAGTCAGTGAGAGCTGCTTTAAAACACTGTGTTGCACTTGCCATGGACAGCAAATAAAGCACACAGTGACGCCTGTGGCTGTTCAACTTCATGGGTGCACAAACACAGCCTCAAGCTGATTTGTGTCCACAGGCACTGATGTAATGCAGCCACTGATGATGTCAGCAGCGTGTTGCTGCACACATGGGCACACTTGCTCTCAGAACTGTGGGTGAAGGAGGAAAAGGGTAGAGTAGAAAGATCATTCTTCATCAAAAGAATTTTGAGAATGTCAGCAGATGAAAACAGAGACGTTTATCCAAATTTTTATGAATCTGTACATTATCAGAGGTCTGAGGGATATAAAACTGTCATTTCAAAAAAAAATATAGCTAATTATGCTTTAGAGGCCTTTAATAATATTATCTACACTCAGAACATTTTAAATTCATAACTGGGTACATTGTTCAGTCTCCCAGCACTAAGAACTAACCTATTTCAGTGCCCTGAATTGCAAAATTCAATCCTGAAAGTCTTTTTCTGCAAACCAGAAACTTCTTAAATTCCTACCAGAGAAAAGAGTTTATGAAACTCATATACATACATATATATATATATATTTCTAAATGTATATATGCACACTGAGAACATACATTGATGTTTTTTCTGACTGCTGTGTTTTGCACAGCCCTGCTTTTAAAATATGGCAAGGTTTTATGCTTTCATCTCTGTACGTTTTCGAGTATCCCAGATTTACTGTGTTCTGAGAGTTAAACTGTACAATAGTTAGAAGTTAATTTGCTTTCCTGCCCCCAAAAAACAAACAAGAGAAGAAGGAATTTAACCTCATATCCTCATTCTGAAATTAGCTCTATTGTCAAAAGATGACAGCTGTATCCTGATTTCAAGAATTTCATGTTGGAATTAAGCAGCATTTTTGAAACCATTGTGTTACTTCAAACAGATCCATAATGGTCCCTCAGCAAACCATTTTCAGAAGACTTGTGTAAGTAAGATAAAAAGACACCATTTCTGAAGAGATGCTTTTATGGGCTAGGTCAGAGTGCTCTTTCCATGTTGTTCATTCCCAGTCGAATTTCCTAATAGCCTATCTCCTCAGCTAACAGATGCCCAGCCTCATGTCGGAACCAGATCGAGCCACCACTGAGATGATATCCAGCTCCTTTCTTATTGAGCCGTTTCCCTAGCAGATGGTGCAATGCTGCAGGCACACTCCTTCCTGTTAATTACCAGCCTTCGCTACAGATGGAAATGTCAGTCAGCCTCACAGGTCCTGGTTCCTGCCATTGCCTCAGTCCATAGCCCTCTACCTAGGCAAGATGCTGCCAACACACACCATGTGTTTTGTGACTGCTGACTAGGCAGGCAACAAAAAACAACTTAGTTCATGAATATTCATGGAGGAATGTTTAGAGTTCTGTTCATCTGCAATGCTTATAGATCTGCTTAAAGGAGATTGCACTTTCTGAGGAGCCCTGTGCCCCTTGTTTTACTGTGGTGTGGGCAGATGAGTTATCAAAGTGTGTTGCTATAGTAACATATAAAGGGCTATTAAATGCCTGTCGTTTGGAGACTCCTATAGGCACATCAGTTTCTGGCTGCCATTTTTTTTCCATACCTTAAGTGCCCCTTAATTATTCTTGTCCTGCAATAACAGACCAATAGTCACCAGGCTGAACTGATTATCTAATAACTGTTGCTTTTCATTAAAGCCTGATTACCTCATTATACCTAACCAATATGAATTCCTTGATCTTTCCTGGTATCTAAGCACTGTAAATTCAGACAAATGAAATTTTGTGTAACCTTTATAAATTCATTAGACACATTTATTTTAATGACCATAGAAAAACTACTAGTAATCAAAAATGCATTTTCAGAAAGATTTTATATCAAGTTGGAATTAGAAGATTAGGAAAACATCTACCATGGGGTTTTTTCCTTTTTCTTTCTGTCCTCTTTTTCTTTTTATTTTCCTTTTTCTTTTTTTTTTGTCTGAAGGTAATTCATTCTCTTGTGAGAATCTGTGCAAGTGTAATGTGTAGTTATTAAAATAGCAATATGACTCAGAATGTGCCAATAATATTCTTCAGTTTTTGACTCATGACTGTTCATGAAGTGAGAGTTTAGATGTTCCAAATCAGAAAAGCAGGCATCTAGTTTATGTTAAGAACACACTTTTCAAGAAAATGAGAGTTGTATTCCAATTCCAGCATGCAGAATGAGCAATATGTACAGGAGTAGGGGATGTTTAAACAACAGCATTTTGAATCCACTCTGGGCTTATTGTTTTCAGTCTGCTAATGCTTCAGCAACAGAGCAGAGCATCCAGAAATACCTGAGAAAGACACATGCTGTTTCTTTGAAAGAACTGCAAGCCCTGACCAAAAAAAGGTTCTAACAAATCAATCAAATATACTTTTCAAGCATTGCTACCTTCCTGCACATTTATCTCCATACAAGGGGTGAAAGTGACTACTGAATTTTCTCTTTCTTGCTTTGTTTTTATTGTTCTAATGGATAGATGTATCATGGACTGCATTCGCATAATTGTTGACTGCTAAAGGATCATTGTTTTCAAGAATCTGAGGTCCTTTCTACAGCACAAAAGCTGTCATATTTCTTGGGGGTTTGTGGTCAGAAAAATCAGAAATATATTCTGATTTTATCTTCACTACAGTGAACCTGAAAAAGCAATGCAAAGTATTTCCAAGTTTTATTTCAATTTCTAGGTCCTACAACATTGTACTATTTCAACAGTAAATAATTAAATGCAATGCTGTAGCCTATTAATTTTTCAAGTATATTTAAGTTTATCCTTTCAAGATGAAATGACAAAATCTATATTATTACTAGATTTCTGTCAGATTCACAGGGAAACTGAAATTGCAAAACTTGTAGCATTCAAAAAGGATACAAAAAGGCTGCAAAAGTTTGATGACTTTCTTATGTGCTTGAAAACCTGAATCTTGACTTTGCAAAGTACTGTTGTAAACAATATGTAAGATACACACAGATTTGACTCTCTACACTGTAAAGTATTTATTGTTCTTCAAAAACAACTATGATGTGAGAGGACATGATGCTCCAGCTGCCAAAGCTCAGGTCTTATGAAAGGCAACTATATATCTAATAAAGCTTATGCACTCATTCAAAATATATAACCATCATAGATAGTCTTATATTCTACACAAACTTGATAATACTGTATAATAAGTTACAAAGGGCATCTTACAGTTCCATGCTCAACATCTGGCTGGATCTTCATACAACTGCTGTGCAGCCAAATTTATTCTCGGTGGAAAGTGATTTCATTCCAAATTACTTTTCTCAGTCTTTCTCATCTGGCAGTTTAGAAGTATTTATTGATGATTACAATTAAGTCTTTTTGTTTTCTTAAAAGTTCCATGTATGACTTGCTGAGAGTTAAACAGCTGAAACATTGAGTTATGTGAAGCAACTCTACCCCAAACCTGCAGCAGCTGTGGCTGTCGGTGGCTGCAAGGCCCAGCTCCCTTCTAGTGTCTGTGCTCTTTTCACAAGAATTGGGGCACAGGGAGTAGGGTGGATATTTTACTAAAGCCTACTGCATGGATAATATATTTGTAATGAGTTTTGAAGAAGTATGCTATGATAATTGAGGTTACAGTCTCAGAGAACTGTGGGGCTGTGGCAGCTCTGCTGCTGTTTTGTGGGTGGGATCTCCTCAGGCAAGCACAGTAACCTCCTGATCTGGTGCATCCTCATCTTTCTGCCAGCACATGCACTGCTCGGCAAGGAGAAAAAGATTTTTCCCAGTGGTGATAAAGCTCTAGGAGAACAGAGTCTATAGTCACCAAGAAAAACATTGTACCTGCCACGAGCACTGGAAGAACGGTGCCAGTTTAACTGATCAAGTCAGCCACTTTCACAGTAATGCAGGGAACCCATTGCAGAATGTTTGGTCAGATTGACACAAAAGAGGTCTAAAAGCCAAATTATTACATGAATTCTAAAACAATATTAGTCTTATTTTTATTTTAATCACTGCAGTAATCTGATTGATATAAGTGGGCTATTCAGAGAAATGAGTGTTCCGATATTGTTCCACATTATACATTTTTGTTTCTTTATTACAGCAGAGCCTGGGTTATATTTTTCATAGTGTCTTTGGACCTGCATATTCTGTTGTTCCTTTCATCATTAAATGAAGATGGCAGTTGAGGAGGATGACAAAGTTCCTCTAGGGTAAAAAAGAAAGATTAAAAAGGTAGATGGACAAATTTAGACATGTGTGGGTGGGAATAACATCAAAACATTATTTTTTTTTAATTAACAATGACACATTTCAAATGTCATCTCATTTTTTAAGCCCTAAATGATTTACATTGTAACCACTGTTCAGTTACCTGCAACAGTGATATGCATTTTAGCTAAGGATGAGCACACGTGGGAGTACTTAGGGATTGTATGAATTAACCTCTCTCTCTTAACATGACCGAAAGGAAAATAAATCTTGACTATTTCATTTCTGATTATATGAAAGAACACGCAAGAGACATGTTGCAACACATATATGGCCATTTCCATTCCATGACTACAACACTTGCCCATCCTATGTAGCACACTAAACTTGTAACATACTGAAGAAGATACTGCAGAGTTCTTAGAAAGTAATGGAAGAAGAAACAACTAATTGTAATAATTCGTACAGATAAGTTATTATATTTCCTTATTGAATATACCTTACCAACCACACTTTGGGTCCTTCACTGTTCATATGTCAAATAGCTGAGCTATATCAAACTGTCACAAACATTTTCTTCAATTCTTTAAACTTTCTACAGCCCTCAGCGATTCCACCCTCACACAACCCATTTGGTGGGATTTGTGCTGCATGGTTTGTTTGGCTACATGCATTCATTGCAGTCTGTAGAACTTTTTATTTTTTGTTTAAATGTGCTGTATTTCGCAATTTAAACAAAGTGGCTAGAGAGCAAATATGTGCAACAGGAAGTACAGAATTAAAAATGGAAACTATGAATATTCTGTGTGCTGCCAGGATTTTGCCTGCAAGGACCCTGCTCTTTTCATCAAAACAAACCTGGAACAATTTTGTGATGAACTCTCAGAGAAACCAAAGGGAAAAATATTAAGTTTCTGAACTCTTGTTACACAGTAATACTTGATACTCAAGGATGTCTACTCTTTAGGAATTAAGTGAGCTTATATTGCTCAAGGAGGATCATGGAGGAAATACAACTTGCATTATATGCCAAGTAATAAGTGGAGAATTGGCATGTGAACTGAAACAGAGCATCCTCTGTGGACTGGACAAATGAGATCTTGTCAAATGCCCATGATCTCCTAAGTCAGCAACCTATCACCACAGCTCCCATGCTGACACTTGGGGTAAAACACTTTCATAGCCAGGGCTCCCACACACCAGGGCTTAGTTTGAGGCCTTAACCCCACCCACATAAACACAGATAAACAGAATCCCACTTCTTTATAACTTATTATTTTTGGACATCTTTTCCACTATTTCTATTTATCCCATTCTCAGAGTAACTGCTGCCATGGCAGCATACAACCTAGCTTGTTCCCAGCTGGAATGGCTAAAATGTAGATTCTTCTGAAGGCAGAAAGGATTTGTTCATTAGGTCAGCTGATGGGAGGTGGTGGGCTAAGAAAAAAGTGAACAGATTTAGCATGTACCCAAGAGTGCTTATGTTGAGATAGTTTCCTTTTATTCTTCTGCACTGCGGTTAAGAACCCTTAAGTACAGGTGTAGCATAGAGTTCATGAGGTCTTTAGCCTTTTAATTTTACTTATCTTCTTCAAGAATTATTACAGGGAAGCAAGTCAAACAAGATATTTCATACTGAATGGAAAACACAGCTTCCTTTTTCCCAGTATTGTAAATTTATATGAGCATAAACATGTGCCTGTACATGTCTGTAATTACAATAAAAAAAACAAAACCACACAAAAAAACAACAGTAAAGGAAAGCTACTTGCATTGGATTGGATTGTTAAATGAATTAAATGTTAGGAAATGCCAAATATAAGAATATTTAACTCTAATTCTGTTTCTGACATGTCTTTAAAATATTGATCAAGGTCATATTTTCATAGGAACTTTAAATACATTTACAAATAGGGGCAAATTAATGTTATCTTGAGATCACCTAATTCACTGGAATTTGCCTTTGTAGCCTAAACAATGTCTTTAAGAATACTTTTGCATATGTTTTAGTAGAGAAAAGGTAGAACTCAACACTGTCACAAGCCAGAAAATCCTTATCAGCCACTGTGTCATCATAGCATAGGCTATCACTGTCTTGCATCTGTCCAGGAGATCAGGTCTCTGTCCCTCAGCAACAGGACTTCACAGAAAGCTGACCAAAGAGGAAGTGATCATCTTGCAGCTATATGGTGGTTGCAGCACATGAAGATAAGTTTGGGTCACTCTCTGTCATGAATGATAAGCAGCCATCCCATTCAGAGTTCCTAGAACAGCGCTGTTGGCTTCAGTTCCCAGGCTGCTTTTTTGGTACTGTCTTGCATGAGGTTCTCTGGAGTGCTGTAGGATTGCAGCACTTGCTAACATTCTCCTGGGAAATCTCAGGACACAGCCATGCTCAACTCTATTCAGCTCAGCCAATCTGTGTGAAACTTCACCACGGAAAGGAAATGTGCTACTCTCACCTGAAGAGGTTTTGCATGCCCAATTACAAAGCCTAAGAGTGGAGATATCAGAATTTCTCAAAGCAAAGACCACAAGGAATCCTTTACATGATCTGAAGAGTGAGATTTCCTGCCACCTTCTTTCTTAATGATTAGTGAAAACTTCCTGTCTCCTTGTCATCTCAAGCAAGCACAGCATGTAAACTATTCCAGAA
The DNA here is from genome assembly GCF_031753505.1 of Anomalospiza imberbis. NCBI lineage: Eukaryota > Metazoa > Chordata > Aves > Passeriformes > Viduidae > Anomalospiza > Anomalospiza imberbis. The sequence continues at coordinate 16,747,889 of NC_089683.1, read as the reverse complement.
CCTGTTCAAAGTGCATAATAATTTTGTGGCAATAGCTGGAGTTATGGTTTAGGAAATTACAATTTTTGGATAAACACTGTACTAATTTGGCTCAAGGATTGTTAAAAGGTATGCTGATACCTAGAAAAATAATGATGAAGATCAGTAAACCTCTGGAGAGGGATAGTGGGATCAAAGGATGAAAGGTCTAACACTGGAATTGCCTGACATGCTCCCAGTGACTGTCATGGGGAAAAGACTGTGTAGTTCAGTCTGTTTAGGATCTCCTTATAATAATGTTTATCTGGTTCTTATAGTAAAATGCTTACTTCTCTTGGCTTATGTCTGCAAGGCTGTGACTTTTAAATTTGTTCTTGGAGTCACCTTTTATTTTGTGAATACCCTTTACAATCTCCATTTCTTAAATGGATTTCCATAATATCTTTTGCTGTTTAGCACTTTTCCCCAGGGATCTTTTTTTTTTCTCTCCAAACTACTGTAGAACTGCAATATATTGGTTTTTTATTATTATATTATATTTAGTTTTCCTACTACCAATTACTGTGAAACCATTTTCTTACGTCTTCCACTTTTAGCTTAAGGGTTTTTTCCTAGTATGTCCCAAGAAAATAAATCCTTCTCACTCAACATAGGTATTGAGTGAATGAGAAAAGGAGTTTTTGTTGTTTTAACTTTTTCTATCAGTTCTGGAGAGTATCGGTTGTTTTGGTTAATGCAGTAGCCCACTGGGACATGGAAAGTACTTTCTAAATTGTTGCAAATTAATTGAGAAATCAGGATTTGTAGGAACTCTTAAAAATACAATTGAAACAGTTCTACAGGATCTTAGAATGTGAAAGCAGAAGTGGGAAAAGGCATAATTAGGACTATAGTGTTCCTGAAGTAGGACACCAGCAGTTTGGTATTTACTTCTCAATCCATCACAGACTTTCAGGGAAACCATGTGTAGGAGATTTATTTTCCATGCTTCATCTTGTCGCTGCAAAATAGGAATAAGATTTCCTTTTGCAAATACTTTATCTTGTGCATGTTGAATATAAATTATTTGGGGACAGGATTGTGGGGTTGTGATTCACAGGTTTGTCAATGGAGAGGGAGAGAACTTTGGGAAGTTATTGGTTCATTACTATAGAAACCTCTGTTAGGAATGAGTCATTCAATAAATACATATTGACTATCCATATTGACCACTTTAAATATCTAGTTTTAGGTGGAGCTAAGTCCCAAATAGGTGTCTGTGTAAAATACAATGGAGCATATACATGACTTTACTTAATTCCTATTCTGAACAGATGTGTGACTTATTGTATTTGAATCTTCTTCAAGCAGTAAGGCTTCCTCAAGAGGATGATTCATGGAAACATCTTGTCACAAAGGTTTTGATCTTTTTTTTTCTTTTTTTTTTTTTGGTATTTTTTTTCAATCTTTTTTAAACTGCAGAAGAAAATGACTGATTATGGCTGTTAAAGTGCTTTGTCTGCTTGTGGTTAATTAGCAGGTGTCATTTCCCTGAAGTAGTGTGAATTATTCTAATGCAGGGGCAAAGCTTGAAAATAATGAAGTTATTCAACTTGTTTACACACAGCAGCAGACAAACTAACTTTGCCTAATTATGATTCTACTTTTACAGAGTTGGGTTGAGAGTTCAGTCCTAATGTTTACTGGATTGTTTTCTGCTTTGAAGAAAATGTGGAGACTGAGCACATACCTTTTTTAAACTAAAAAAAAAAATCCAAAATAGATAAACAGAGAAAGATTGTAATAATTAACCAGGCAAGAGAGGAAAATAATAATTCTATTAATACAACTCTACTAATAAAATTGTTCTTACAGAATAATCATTTGCCATGTTCTAAATGTAGGTCTTTTAAATTAATAAAACTTTCATCTTTTAAATGTATTTGCAATTATGTTTTTGAACACTGCACAATATAAAAACATTTATCTGTACCATAATTATGCATTTCTTCTAGCTGAACTATCTTCTAAAATATATGAAAAACAGCTTTTATTTAAATGACAAGAAAGTAGTTCAGAAACTTTCCAATCCCCATCCTCAAAGTCAGAAACTCTTAAGCTCATCTATCTATCTATCTATCTATCTATCTGGTTTTCTTTTTTATTAATACAAAGGATTCAGTCACTGTTCCTCAGATCCCACTTCTCAGGGCTGTAGCTTTTTGAACTGACAATCCCAATCCCACTCGCCTCTTCCTTTTAAACATTCATTTCTTCCTTTTCCATTTTATGTGTTCCTTTCTCACTGAATAAAATGATCTCCTGCAACAAATGAAGAGCTATTTAGCTCTCTGCATATTTTGCCCAGCGTATTGCTTTTTTTTGCGAACATTCACCTCAGAGGTGAAAAGGCTGTAATACACGTGTTGCAGTAATCTCTATTACTCTCAAATGTGGTCTGTTTTTAAATGGGCTATGAGGAATTAGGTATGCATTGACAAATGCGGTCAGATATGCATTTTTTTCCAGAGCTTGAAGAAGGCCTGATATTAACCAGGTTTGATTCTTTTTAGCTTTTTCCTTTTTTTTATGCAGAATAAATGTTGCTTAGAGAGCACACATTCTGTGTTAGCCTGTTTTCTGCTCTGTCCTCTTGCTGATTTTAGCAACAGATGGAGAGCTCACCATGAAGCTTTTACCCTTCCTCTAACAGGTCCATCGAAGATACAGCTCCTGTGCTTGTGATCACAAGTTAATATCTGTTGATTGCTGCTTCCTTAGGGCACATTAACCCCTCAAGAAAGATAAGGTCTCCTATTTCTTCTCTGTGGACTGAGCTCTGTACCAGCACACAGGATGAGATTGCCTTCTGTCAGAAGAGGTCTCTGTCCAAACAGACAAGACATTGAGTGGGTGTGACTCTCGGAGGCAACATAACAAGTCAGTGTTAGAGGAAAACAAACACCAAAGGGTGGAATTAATCTCAGTTGACTTTAGATGACTACATCTGAACAAGTTCCCCAAAGTTCATTTACAGTTAATAGACAGAAATAACCAGAGACTAGCTGACCTATATTAGATTTCTACTACTATACTACATGCAACAGACCTGGATAAACTTTTGGGGGTCTTTTCTTAGTAAACACACCTTTCCTTCCTTATCTAAAATTTCTTTTGTCAAACAAGTTATTCTTTTAAGTTTACTGATTACAAATCCATCAATAATCTCTCAAACAAGCTGCCTACTGAAGTTAGAGTAGCAAAACTGATCTGGCCAATATCTTACTGAATCTACACTGATCATTCCCTTTTCCATCTCCTGCTTTATTTCTAGCAAGCAGGAATTAGAAAGCATTCTGGCCACATAAATGAAAAACAAGTTCAGCAGAATTTTTGTAAACATTTTTTAAACAAACAAATATTTGCCTTCAAAATATCGGCAGAATTAGAAAGAGTTTTCTTTACACAAAACTAAAAAATTCACATTTGGAATCAGCTTCTTAATAAACTAAACACCAAATTAATTTCACAAGAGGGCCTTTCTGTGTAAAGCTGCTTCTTTCGCTGTGGTGCTGGTGATAAGTATTCTTTTAACATGGAAATTACCACTGTGGAACTGCCAGTATGCGATCTCAGATCACTCTTTTGGCTTTGAAATTCAAACCTAATAGAAATCCTGCCAAGTTATTCAATGCTAGAATCCAAGAAAACTTAGCCCCATGTTAAGCAATTGCTAATCAAGAGCTATCCCTCGACACCTGAATGGGTGGATTCCACAAAGAAAAGAAAGGAGAGGTGCCTTTGCAACTTTGCTCAGTTTTCTGCCCAGCTGCAGCAATTTTGTTCTATAAGCAGTCAAAAAAGAATAAAGTGAAGAAAGCAGCTGTATGGGATTATAGGCACATTTGCAAGATGCTCCATGTGTAGATTTTTTTCCCCCCTTTAAATGCAGTGTGAGTGCAGTGTGACTAATTATACCAGAGAGGAAAGCAGAAGCTCTCTAGTTAAAGTATTTGGGTAATCATGTTTACTGCAGGGAAAGTAAGCCTGCATTAAATAAGTCAAAACACGGTGCGTAAAATGTGGAATGACTTTGTAGGCACTGCAATAGAGAGGAAGATGTAGAAAAAAGTCTCATTTGTCCAACTAGAAGCACTACCAAAAAAGATAAACCATCTGCTTCAACTAACTCAGCTCCACTTGAAAAATGCTAATTGAACAAAAGGAGGTTTAAACTTATTTAAAAAAAAGAAAGAAAACAAAACCAAAAACAAACAAACAAAAAAACCCTCTAAAAAACTTGTCAGCCAACAAGTTGCTAAGTGATACAACAAAAATTCTATCCAGAATTTGGTGAAGAGGTGAAAAGAAATTATTCTTCCCCTTCCATGTCCAAATTTGGATTTCTTTGATGTCAGATCACAAACCAAATGCTTACTCAGGAACCCAGACTTTTTAGTTTCTTGATGTCCTTCAAATCCACCTTAAAATAATTCTTTGCTGTGATGCCTGCCAGAAACTGGCAGTGGTTCAGGAGCCCGATGTGCCGAGATTCCCCTCTCTCCTGGTGACCAAATGTGGTTTCCCTGTGCTCTGCCTCTGTCTGCTTGTCTGAATCCACCTGCTAGTTTTTCTCAGTTAGATTGGTAGCTGTTCAAAAATGTTTTCTACTAGCTGTTAGTAAGGCAGAAAAAACAAAAGGGCAATAACCACATTTGGGGTTTGTTTAGAGCAAAGTTGGAAGCACATATAGAGCATGTCACTGAAGAAGCCCTTGGCTGCAGGATTAAATCTAAGTCTGTCCATTTAGTCCTGCAGTCAAGAATCCTGAAAGAGGCAGAAAAACAACTCCTAGCTTTGTTAGTTTTTGACACATCTTTGAATAGCAGAGAAATTGTAAGTGAAAAGGTTGGGGCAATATTTAAAAGGGCAAATGAAATGACCTGGATAAGCATAAGTTAGTTGGCCTGAATCTAATTCTGGGCTAAATAATGAAAACATATGTGGATAGAATTGAGCAAGAATTAATTCATAGTTATACAATATTTATGATTTTACTTCAACATATATTTATGGAAGGCAGTACATGAGAACAAAAGGGATTTCATTATTTGATGGAGATTATAGTTTGGTTGATACAGACAACTGGGTAAATGTAATATAATTCGCTAATATACTTGGGATTTCTGACTTAAATTTCTGGTATTAAAAAAAAGAAGTATATTTTAGCTATATTGGAAACCAATACACCAGGAGATATTGAGATGATTTGAAGTACTAAAGTGATGTCACAAACAAATTATAGGATTTATTTTATCATGGAAAGCAAAACAAAGCTTATGAACAAATATTTGTCAGATCCTGGGCTTCATCTTATCTATAGGACTTTAAGATGTAGGAAGTGTCAGAAAAGTCTGCAAAAGATTCACTCAAGAATTTAACCTCTTTCACTTCTCAGAAGGGATGAAAGATGGTCTGCTCTACTCTAGGCTGGTACAGCCTCATGGCGAGTCCTGTGAGCAGTTTTGGGCACTGTAGTATAGGAAAAACATTAAGCTGTGAGACAGTGTCCAAGGGAGGGCTACAAGGATGGTGAAGGGCCCTGAGGGGAAGCCGTGTGAGGAGTGGCTGAGGTCACTTGGTCTGGTCAGCCTGGAGGAGACTGAGGGCAGACCTCACTGCAGTTACAGCTTCCTCATGAGAGGAAGAGGAAGGGCAGGCACTGATCTCTGCTCTCTGGTGCAGTGAGAGGACCTGAGGGAATGGCCTGAAGTTGTGTCAGGGGAGGATACCAGATTGGATACCAGGAAAAGGTTCACCCAGAGGGTGGCTGGGCACTGGAACACTGGAACTGGCGCTTCTTGGGGAAGTGGTCACAGCAGCAGCCTGACAGAGTCCAAGATGCATTTGGGCAATGCTCTTGGGCACACAGTGTGATCCTCATCTTGGTCCTGTGCAAGGCCAGGAGTTAGACTTTGATGATCCAAGAGGGTCCTTTCCAACTCAGAATATTCTGTGATTCTGTGATAATCTTAATTATTCTTTCATTATTCTTTAAATGCCAGGTATTCTTTAAATTTAAAAATCCAGTTTTATCTATTTAGAGAAGAAAGGTGGAGCAAAGCCCAGTAGCTGGAACTTCCCATCAAATAATTTCCAGATTGAAATCACATACAAATCAATAGAGGGAGAAAAAAGAAATATGAAAATAAAAGACCAAAGGAAGAATTGACCATATGTCAACATCCTGAAATCTAAACTACCTGGATGTTATGTTTTAATAATTTGTATTTCTATATGGATAAACAGGAGACATTTTACAGTTTAATTAAAGTGTAATGCAAGACATAATACAAATCTGAGCTTTAAAACACCAAAAATATTAGTTAGTTCATTTTGATTTTCACTAAAAATGAGGATTTAAATAGTAGATTTGCATGTCCTATAACTCCAATTTTAGATACAGTTTTGCAAGAAATTTCATTTCCTGATAGCAAGGTATTGCAAGTCACGCTTATTTTGGTCAAAATGTGCTTAAACATCTCTCATCAGTAAGAGTTAATATGTAAAAACCAGAAAAAGAAAAATTACAGAATAAAATTTCAGAATAATATCTCATATTAGTCATATAAGAGAAAAAAATCAGAAAAAAGTTTCATTTCTTGTATTAGTGGAATAAATCTTTTTTGACCATAACTATATTCTAGCTTTTAAGGTTTTTTGACATATTTTCAAAGTGATAAAAAGAAAAATCTTCATTTTTCATTCATTTAGTTCCTGCACTTCTCAGTCCTCACACAAACATCAGATTTTAATTGAGAGCTAGGCCTTGCAAAAAAGAAAATCTTGCTATAATGTTTTTCACAGGCTGAATATCACAGCCCTGACCAGCTGCAGAGGACACAATAAATAACCTATGTTTGATATGTAGGGAAAAAAATCAATGACTAATTTTCAGCCACAATAATTGTTTTAATAATTGGTTATATTCCCAAGCATACCTTTCTGTTTTAAAATAAATCCTTTATCCATTATACTATCTTATTTCTTTTTTTTTCCTCCTACAGAAGATTAGTTTCCAAAAGTATATGAATATGTGTGCTAAAATATGATAATAGCATGCTAGATATATGCTAAAATTCACCAGATTGCACATTATTATCTCCTGTGGCTTATTTGGACAATGCATTTGGACAATGGCCTCTTGCAAAATGGTAAGAAAAATATTAGCGTTTATGTCCAGCCCTCAACAAAAGCAGTTGGGCTCCAGCCCTGTAGAACACTCACAACAAAAAATGTTAAGTTTCACAAATTTATAGCCTGGAATACATTGTCAAAGAACTCGCTTGTTAAACCTTTCTCATATGTTTTTGCTGACCTTACTCTTTGTGGTGTGATTATAAGGAAAAGAGGCCAGTTGAGGATGGAGAGAGGCAATAAAAGGTTCTTTCAAATCCATACTGAAAAATGCCATGATGGGCTTCTGGAGCCATAATGCCCAAACTCCACTACCTTACATTATGAGCACATTGTTATAATGGTCTATCAGTACATGAGAAAAATACACAGCTGGAAAAAAACTCTCTGATGACATTTGGCACATGGATATGCATGGAAAGTCAAGGCAAAGAGCAATGCCAAGATTCTTAACAATACTCGCTATGTCCGAAATGAGAAAGCAGGAACACATACATAAAAGGATTAGCTTCCTTGCAATCTAGTTCTCAGCTAGGAATACGGTTTTTCTCAGGCATTCAACCAGGAACACAATGCAAAATGACTCCTCCAGCATGGAGACAGAATTTAGACGTTTCACAGAGCAAAAATATACTCTGTTTCATATTGAAAACACACTGTGCAGAAAAACCATGTAATTCTGTAGTGCAGAGAATTGAAATATGAAGCCCAATAGGAATTGTGAGTTGGTTCCAAGACAGTGCGGGTGGGAAGAGGAAGGCATTACTGAAGTGCATATCTGTCTAAACAATGCAGTAAGAATAACATTCTTCTGATATTTGCAGTGTTGTTAACATAAATTTCTCATTTTCTCCTATTTTTTGTTTACTCACTAAGATTCTGTTACAGGTAATGTTTAAAATGTACATTGCTGCACTGGTAAAACATAATCAGGAGATTGGCTAGGTGAAAAAAAACAACTCTATCCAGTTCACAAGAAGACTGGACAGAAATTGACGAAGTTTAACCGGGATGATTTTTCTTACAACCTATGCCATCTACACGGTGTTGATCAGACACTGTACTTCACGAAGAATGACTTTCTCATCTAGTTGCCAATCAAGAATGTCTTCTTACTATAAATTATTTTTAACAAATGTTTTCAAGCTGCATCTGAAGAAAATAGACTCAGGTCTCATGTGGAAGAAACCTAAATGAGAGAAGACAGACCTCTGTGCTTAGAAGCTCTAGATTCAGATTTCTGCTCCAACAGACTCATAGTAGAAATATGAGCCTAAATCTCGCATATGCTGAGTCCTGTAATCACCTAACTTACTGGGTCCTTCCATCTCCCTTGTTCCTAATTTCCTTCTCCTATTTAATCAGTTATGAAAACTACTTCCTAAAAGACAGAAAATAGCCTAAATTTTAGCACACTTACCTGTGAGACTTACCACAAAGTAAGCAAATTTGGACCTCTGGGATATTCTTTATGAGATAAGAGCCATGTTGGAAAAAAAAAAATGATGACTGTATAAATAGCTTTGAATCATAAACAAAGCAATTCACCTTGTACAGTATGTAGACAAGTTGTTCACAGATTATTTTTGCAACACTGAGAGGATTAAAAAAGGAAAAAACTATGACTAATTTTGTCCAGATAATTTTATATTTACTTTATACAGGTTTATTTATATAGTCAAAACCCAAAGAGGATTACAGTTGCAAAAGTCAACTTCACAGCACATGGAATGCACCAGAATCATTTGACGTACAGCTGTTTGATAAATAATTTACTCTTCTTGCTTACTTACTTCCTTACCCTTGTTCTTTTTACCTCCTTATTTATTTTTGTTTATCTTTTTCTGAGGGAACAAGCTATAATAATTCAATTTTTTTTTCACAAAATAGTCTCAAACAAGGTGAGCAAGGTGGCATTCACATGCCCTGAGTCTCAGATTTCTTTACAATCACTAAAGAGTAACCCCCAAATTAGTTTCATCCCAAGGTTAGAGACAGATGCACTGTGTTCATCAACTAAAGCAGGTGCCAATAATTACTAACTTATGATTAGACACCCAGATGCTCAGAGCTCTAATGTAAAGTGAGATTAATATAATTTACAGTCTACACCCTTAAAGGGCTACCTTTAAATTACTTCTGTAGGCCTGCAGGTCTCTCGGTAGTGACAGAGTCCAATCACTTAGAAAAAATTTCACTGATTCACCCCAAGACTTTCTTTCTCTAAGAAAAAATTTCACTGATTCACCCCAAGACTTTCTTTCTCTATTCCAAACTTCTAACTCTGGTGATGGCCACAGCAGATGACAAACCCTCCTGTTGCATCCGTTCATCTCAGGTGTCAGGTCTGCTTTCAGCACTGACTGGGACAGAGTCCTCCCAGAAAAAAAGTGTGTGATCGCGTAGCCACAGATGGGAAGAAAGCCCGGGGAGAAGCAGCAAGGAAGGATTCCTCTCACCTGTGCTTCAGCACACACCATCAGCACATCTGTTTATGTGTGTGCTTCCCAATGCTCATCTACAAAGCCAGCTGAAAAGAAAGGAAGGTCATTGTGGGACACTATTTTGACTTTTCTGTGAGTCAGCAGCTACTGGAGAACTTTATATCTACTGCAGAGATTTCTTCTTAGTGAAAAATCTGTGATAGTTGAGAATGCATCAATTTACACTTTGTGGGTCTGTTCTAGTACTACCCCTCAGGCATTTACTGCTGAGGAGACAGGAAACTGGGTGAGGTGGTCTGACCCAGCACAGTCAGCCTGGTGTATTTACCATTAATAGCAGCAGATCTGTATGGCAATTGCTGGAAGCAGGGAAATTACAAGGCTCTAGATTCCCTGGCTTTTTGCAGGCTTGTAGGGAATAAATGCTGATGCACACAGAGCTGCCACCCACTGCTCCCCCTCCCCTGTCCCCCTGCCTAAGCTCCTTGCTCCAGCATTAGCCTCCAACCTCACCCAGTCTCAGCTACCATCTGCTGCAGTCAATCGCTGCTTCCACCACAAGTTTTCCATCCGAGCTCCAGCACCAGAATGGTAATGCCAGTAATGAGTTCCCAGGCTCAAAATCAGTCTTCACTCTACTATTCTTATCCTCTCAGTTGTAGCTCCAGCGCCTAGAGGCCATGGCTGCTTCCTTACTGTTTTTACTAGACTGCTCCCACACCAGCAGGAGAGCAGCATTTACACAAAAAAACCCCAACCAAAAGCAGTCCTGTACTCTTTACTGGTGTATAGTAAGTCCTGCTGCAGATGTTTCTTATGTATGGGGTTGTCAAGATGTGTGGATGACTGGAGCACAGAGAATGTCCATGTAGTCCTACAGTCCAAGATTTCTCCAGTGAGAGCCTATGAACTTACTGTGTATAGTGGGATTTGTACATCACCCTCTTACTTTTATTACATCTCCAGTCAGAAGAGCTAATTGTTAAAATGTTTGTTCAAACAAAGTCTACTATCAGAATTTAGTCTTTTAAAAAATTTATTTAATATATTTAAGGAAAAGATGATGACCCAAACCTCAAAGCTGTGGTTACACTAGGGTTCCATTACAGGGATATTTTTCAAATATACAGCTATTTAAAACACAGAAATTGCCACAGATATAAAATTAGTTTTTCCTCAATCCTGCCTTTAGTACTCCTAGTTCAAGTTTATGTGAATTTGACTGACAAGCCTTTAGCACTACTTTTTTCCATGGTAAAAACTATTTATTTTTTATCAGGTTCTGAAAAATAGGTATGTACTTTGATTAGAAGTTTTCAAAATTTTTGGTCTTAGGGAAACCCTCCATATTAGAAATGTCAGCCCAAACAATTCAATCTTTGCAAATCATTAAATAACCCAAACCAGGGTAAGAAAATGATACATTTCAGGCTCTCTTAACAGGCAATGTTACCAGCCACTACTATAATTTTATGAGATAGGATTTGAAGCTGAGGTTTTCCCTAAAACCACTGTGATGAATAATCATGTCTGAGAAGGGGAAACGGAAATCACAATGGTTTCCTTGCTGGAACTGATCCATTCAAATAATTTATGCTTTACCCTTGATTTCATCCAGTGATATCAGCCCTCCATCAGTCCTATCCACCACAGCTTGAAAAACCCTGTTTCAAGTGAATCCCATTCAAACCCAAATGGCGAGGCCAGGTGCTCTCCTTAAGAGCAGAAGCTTTAGAATTCCCAACTTCTCCTTTCAGAAAGCCCTACATAAAACAGACCAATTATTATTGTTGTTGTTATTATTATTCAAAAACCGGTTCTGAGAAATACTTTAAATAACAGAGGAAAGCAAAAATGCTAATCCTCTTACATAACACAAATCCCAGATGGTCTTGTGTGGAGGGGAGGAAGATGCCATAATAGCAGTCACCATTATCAGCTGAGCTTGGTTACAGATGTTAAAATGATGCAAGTGCTTGTGCTCACTCACAGAACTTCAATTATGTTTTTTCTTGTCATATTTTTTCACAGGAACAATCAAAAATAAATAAAAATTCATGTGCAAACACTAATCCTCACTGCAAGTGTATAACTCATTCTGAATAATACCTCAAGTAAAGCTGTTACAGTCTCCCCATTTACAGTTCTCCTAATCTAGAGAAAACTGCCACAGTAGCACTAGCATCTAAACTCCTAATCTAGGAAATATTCAAATAATACCACCAATTGCTAGTGATACCTATACTAGTCCCATTGCCTAATGCATCACTGACCACTTTTACATCAATGTAAAAACAGCTTTCTTTCTCTGGCCCTAAATTGTTTCAAATTTATAGCTGATCTCTGTGACATAAAGAGTGCACATCTGCCCATTTCTCCAGGCATTTTGTCACAGGGATAATCTTATAGTTAAGGATGACAGGGCTGCAGTAGAAGGTTGAAGAGGTACTCATCTGCCAGGAGACAGCATTTACATTAATAAAACATCCGAGATCTTGCACAGAAATGCTCACTTAACAAATCTACAGTTCAGGAACAGAAACACTTCTATGAAATAGTTTCATTCTCCAGTTTCACTGGTCTGTGTTCAGAGTGTGTGAGCAACCAGTTTTGCTCAGACCTTGTCAGCTCTCACAGTAACATCACCACAAACCAAGCACCAAACAAAAGCAAGCAGAACATGTTGTATATGATGTTACAAACAAATTTGGGGACAATCTGAGGTCAACACAAGGAGTCTCCTTATCTACCTCTCTTGGACCCTCTCCCAGTCTCATAATTGTGAAACCACTGTTTCCTGCCCTTTTCCCTGGGATTCATGAGAATGACAAAAATTTAACCTGTTGCACTTCCTCAGACACAGGTGCTGCTGTAAAACAGCACTTGTTACAGGCGTCAGTCTGTCCCAGAGTGCCAGAGGAGCTATTGCCCCACAAGAAAGTGAGGGTCAGCAGCTGTCCCAAGAAAACTAGGAACTGTTTCAGAGCTATTCTGCCTCTTGGAAATATCTATTCAGTGTGTTACTCCATACCCACTTCATCTCTGCCAATGCAGAGTGAAATGTGGAGTTGCTAAACCATCTGCACTCGGGACAAAAAAAGCCCTAATCATCAGTGGAGGCTAAACCCTCTTATTCCTTGCTCTTTCCTACAGCAACCATGAATATCAAGGGATACCATCTTCAAGTTATGATATTAATCTGCATTCACCCACATGCAGAGAATGATTTATTAAAATACATGTCCAAGAATCATATCTGTATCAGTGGAGAAAACATCTGAGAAAACAGTCTCACTAGTTCATGATTCCTGGCTTGGAGAAATGAGCCACTCTTTAACTGAAATCACAGTTTCTCACCTTCCCATTCCTTTGTCTGCCCATTGCAATAATCATGAATCAAAAGCTCCCAAGCACCAAGGTAGAAGGATAACTTAGGGACAGAGTAATAAACTTATTTGGTTAAGGTATGTAGACTACAGCCTTTTTGCAGCTCTTCTCTTGTCTCCTACTCTACATCACTTCTGGTTTCTGCAAATAAACTCAGTGCGGTACACCTGGTTGAGAAGGGATTCCTTCAACGCCTCAGCAGGGTGATGGCAACAGGCTCTTTCATCTAACCCTACTGAGGTGCTATTCAGCCACAAGGGTGACTTTAAGAAGAAAGATCATAATCAGAAAGGAAACAGTGAGGTCCTCCTCATTTTTCTGAAAATCCCCAAAAAGGCTTATATTCAGCTTTGCTTCATCTTCCCTTGCAGAGCAATAATTTATTCAAACTACAGTTTAAATGTCTCCTCAAAGAGTAAAATTATTAAAACAATCATGAAAGAAATGCCCATTTATACAGAAATTATAGAGAAGTCTCTTGTCTTTATCAAGTCTCAAGTGTATTTGCACTTAAAAGCTTCCCTCCACCCCCCTTTGCCAACTAGAAACAATAGTGCAGGTGCATTGCCCTTCAGTGAACAATGTATTTATCCTGGGAGGCAGGAAGTTGGTTTCACACCTGTTTCTTCTTTTTATTTGTTCTTGGCCTGGCTAATTTGCCGAATGTCATGATTGGTACAGCTGAGGCTGTCAGAAAGAATTACCACTTTGTAACATGACGGCCTAATTCTGGCAGTTCAGATTTTACAATGATTTGCCTTTTGTTCTTTCTTTCAGTAGTAGTCTGTTTTCTGTACTGCACACAAACTGAATCTGATCGGTAGTAACGGAAAATGTAAGAATAAAATAGGCTGCTTTATTAGATGACTGGCCCTTTTGTATATTTATATTATATTATATTATATTATATTATATTATATTATATTATATTATATGTTCTAAAGACAATGAGGGTTAAATCCCTGATATGATAAAAATGTGTCATGCCATAGGCTGAAATAAATACGATTTTTCAGGAATTCGTGAGAGGCTTGGAAATTTTTTTGTTAGAATTCAAGGACTACTGAAAATTGAGAGGTACTCTGTTGTCTTGTAAATATTAAAGAACTAGCAAGATGTGGCAGAAATTTTGTACCCACATATTCATTTAGGTTTTGATTTTATGATCAGTGTTTTATTTTTTTAATCTAAATCTAAGTGAGCATTTTCAGGAACAGAATTATCCTGTTGATGACATTTAAACTGTAGCTGAGAGTGAGGAAGTTTTTTTCCATGGGTAAGCCAGCTAAACATAAGAAAGAACAATTTATGTAGTTAATGCATAAATTTATGCAATTAGTTTTGCTTTGATTTAAACATTTTAAAGGTGATACAACTCTCTTAACATCCTATCTCAACAAGGACCCCATTTCCCAGGCTTCTTTGTTTAACTCTGTACTGTGGACCTTTGAGAACTTCCACTGTGTCCCAACATGCACGTGTTTCACAGAGCATGAGCCACCTGCAGGTACAGCACCCACCACCCCACAGCTCTTCCAGAACTCATCACCCTGGACTCATCCACAGCACCTGCACAAATGTACCACCTGCACCAATAAGCATTCATTCTGATCTTGTGGTAGCAAAACCTGATTAGATAAGTCATGGTAGGATGGGGATGAAGAGAGAGGGAGCAAGACTGGGTCATGGCAGGATCACCAAGATGCAGCCTTTTCTCATAGGTCCCAATGCTGTGACCAGAATGAATGTGAGAGACTTCTCAGCACCTATGTAGTAGAGAAACACATTTTAAAGATTGCAGGACATTGGTATAAAGGTCAAGCGATCTTTTTGAAACTTGTATGGGACATATGTCATGAGCACTCACACATGAAACCACATCTTCCCATAGACAAAGGGCTGCTGATTTCAGGCTGAAAAGGCCACCTAGAGAGCCCTTTGTGAGGAAAGGGTGACAGATCTAGAGAAGCAGAAGATTATTTTCTGGACCTTTCCTTCAGAGGATCATTACCTTCACTAATGTAGCTATATCAGACATTTAAAGAGATGGGGGTTTACAGTTCCAAATTAGCAAATCTTTTATTGATTTCATAATCAAGGAGCTTCTGCAAGGCTGTTCTCCATCTGCTTCATCCTTGACAAGATTTATGAAAACTCAGGCATCATTGCCATGTTTCATAATAATACCATATCCAGCCACTCCAAGACTACCAAAAGAACAAACTTCCCCCACTGTCTTCATTGTATCAGATTTTATAATAATCATACAGTGATGCTTCCTCATTGTAGACCAGTTGTATACATTGTCTTCACCAGTCATGCTCATATTGCCAATCTATTTCAAATATCTGGCACTGCCCCTCTTTTGTGACTAACAAGGATCAACATAACTTCTTATGTGCAGGAGAACACTGGTATCTGCATCTCAAGCCAACCTAATAACCCAAACCAAGAATTTTTGCTTGCTGCTTATTCCCTTTTGACCATTTCACTCCTAGACAGCATGCAATAATATTTTCAGGTTGTGCCAGACATTTTTCAAGGTGTATTTGGTTGGCTTAGGACTTTGTCAGTGAGAATAGCTTACTGCTTGTGTGGGAAACATCATCCAGATGCTTGCTACACAACTGACATGAGGAGAATGGAGCCATTATAAGCTAAACAGCCTCTAAAAAGACCATACAAGCCAAAGGATACCTGCCCAGTCCAGTGGAAGGCTTGTGTAAAGTCTATACTAACAGCTTTCTAGATTGCCAAGGGTGTGTATATATATATATATTAAAATAGGATTCTGCATGTGTTCCTCACCTATCCTTCAACAGCATGGCTTATGAGCAAGTACTAGATTCCAGATTACCTCTTTTTCCTGTTCTATCCATATCCTTCTTACTTTAGAAAGGTTTTGTATAGGCTTTTCCTCCATCATTTTTTCCCTCTGCAAACAGTAGATTCTTTTCCCTCATTCATATAAATTGACATCATTTCTGGGTTTCTCTATCACCTGACACTTAACTTACCTAACATGGATTTGTACTTAGCATCTCCTTGGTTCTTCACAAGTAGCAGAAAAGAAATGTAATTCAGAGGTCCTATTTCCTTTCCTTCCCCTCTCTTTCTTCCACTTTCATAGAACCCAGTACATCATACATCAGCCTAAGAAACATAGACCAACATTCACAAATTGAGAATGATGGAGAAATGAGAGAGAGTATTTTCTAATTCCTGTTACATTTTTCTATCCCTGGGCAAGCATTCTTCAATCACTGAGCTACAGCTCTTCTCCTGGAAGAAGGCAGTGAAAAACAGGTTCAGTAGTGGGCGAAAAGCTTTCCTCCACAAAGGAATAGTGAATGGTCCCCCAGCAGTTATACCTAGTGAAAAGTAAACGATTTTTTTCTGTCTGACCCAGTCAAGAGCACTGCCAAGTGCCAACAAATGCAAAACTTTTTTGTTATCATCCAAAGAAAAAATAAGTTAATGTTGTCAAGTAATTACACTGTTTACTGTTTGTACAGGTGAAATGTATTGGCCCCACACAGAGAGACTGCTGGGTACAAGAAAATCTTTGGTCAGCAGCTTGCACTGGAGATTGCCCAGCTGCACCCACCTCTTCTCAAAGGACAAGCCCAGACCAGTCTGTCCTACTGAAGGGCGTTCACGGGAGAATTCCAGTCACAGTCTTTAGCTAACATCCTTTACTGGGGTCTTGTTAGCCACGGTCATAATTTATTTGGCCATTTAGAACAGATTAAGTTCATACAGAAGCCCTTGAAGGGTTTTGAGACAGATTGCTCAAAGGATGATAGACATCTGGCAAACAGGCTAGTAATCACACATCTCCATAAAAGAAAAGCAAGAAAGTGAATCTCCAAATTATTGGCTGCCTATCCATGTACTTGAAGAAATATCTTCTCCATAGCCTGAACAGACAAAAAGGAAGAGAAAAACACACAATAAAAAAATCCCAAAACAACCTAGGAATCCCAGTTTGTCCCAGGCTGAAAAACCTCCCTTATTCCTTCTAACTTTTCTTAGAAAGAAAACCCAAACTGAATAAAATGCTATGACTTTTCAGTCCCACGTACAGGAATAACTGTCATAAACTCCTTTACCTGTCTGCTCTGGTGGTTGACCAGCTGCATGTGGGTACCTATTGACAGCATTGAGGGCACAGAGTTAATACTTCTACTCTATCTTCAGCAGGTCCAATCTACTTTGCCTTGGACATAGCACAAAACCCCTGGTGAACTGGCTCCCTTGATGGCCTTCAGTGAGGGAATGCCTGCCACCAAGGCGGGGGAGCTGTGGCACAGGTGCGGTCATGAATATCTGGCAAAGTCTTACTCAGGGAGTTATTCCCATCAAAACAGTTGATGGTTTGTCTTAGGATGGTTCTCATCACTGGTGTACCTCTCTCCATACCCAATGGGAGTCCTAAAACAAAGTTGGGTATTCTTTATGGAATTTCTGTCTATCACTCTTCCCAGCTTTTTCTTTCATTATTTGGATTATATTGTTCCAGGACTTCCCAATGACAGGCCTTGACAATGCAAAAATGTTTGTCTGCTGTCTGATCCATTGCTGGAGCATAGCAACAAGATGCTTCTGCGCTGCCAGAACTGAGGATATTGGCTGCTGAAGTGCTTACTTTCTCTCAGAAGTAAGATGTTGGAAAATTACAATGATAAAGATTTGTAGATGATGATAAAAATGGAGAACCTCATAGAATTTCAGTATAAAACTTAGTCTGTGAAAAACCTGAATAAACTGAACTTGAAACCTGATTTATAATTTCATTATATTCATATTATATGGAAAAATGGAAGATGAGTGAATGGAAAAGACCATACACTCCACACCACACAGACTCATAGGTGATTGAGAACTAAAGTCATAAGAAAGATGGTGTTCTATGTTCTATATCTCAAATTCTTATTTACAAAGAACTGTCATCTGAACAATTCAGCAGAAGGCTGAATAGCAAAAAAGTTGCTTAACAGAAAAAGGAGTCCTGACCTGTTGAGGTCACTTTTACACATGGCTTGTTGCAAAGAAATCTATAGAAATTAAAAGACTTTAAAATATTTTTATCTCAAAATTCTATATTAAAGAATAAACTGAGATAGTTGAAGCAGAATATTTTTTTAAAAAACAAGGTCGAGAATCTAATTGACTGAATACAAGAAGAGAGGATTCAAATTCTTCTGGAAGAGTCATTAATAGTAATCTGAACTGGTGAAATTAAATCCTGTCATTCAGTCCCAAGGAAACAATTAACTGATTGAAAATTATTTTTAAAAATTATTAAAGTCCAGGGATTAGCTTAAGATAATTCTTGTATTCCATATGTACTAGTGCCATAAAAAACACAATGAGTAAACACTTGTTTATTTAATGGAAAACAGTATATAAAATCAGCAGAGATAGAGTGACTTTAGGGCCAGAGGGCTGTTTTGATCCTGCAGTTTAACTTCTATAAAGCAGGACAAAAAATAAAACTTTTCTGTTGTGAGAGAATTGTTCTTTGACTGTACATATTTTATTTAGAGACCTGTATAGTATTTAAATATTAAAATTGTTCTTCACGTCAATATTTTTAATTATCTCTCTTTCTTTAAGAAATAATAAATTAAGTTCTGCAAGGATCTGGTGACTTTGAATTGTTAAACAGTAAAAGATACTGCATCTTCTAGGGAACTGGGTTAAAACCAAAATGGTTTAGTTAAAAAAATTCATGTTTTTAAGTTTTTCATGCTACATTTGAGTTTTTTTCAGGCTACAAGTTCCTGTGTAGATCAGTGCTAACAAGAGCTCAGCAGGGCTTATCCATTTGCTTTTATCCTATAGGGCAGGCTGTAGCACCATGCAGGTTCATACTCTAAATTTGAAATTTGTTTTCCACAGTTCTCTCTCCTGAAATTATGAAGAGGTTCTGTCACTTGCCATAAAGCAGTACAAATAAACTCTTATCTTGTGACTGCGTTACTGCCACTAATTGTAGAGCATTACCATTTCAATTTCACAGTATCAGTTCAATTTGCTACCTCTGACTCTAGAAACCACTGAGCCATACTAAACAAGGATGAGAGAGTTTATCTTCTGGTTTACCTTTATCTGTGTTTTTGCTCTTTTTCAGATACAATGAGTCCTAATGTCAGAATGACCACCCCTTTTTCACAAGGAGAGGTGTCTGTTCTCAAAGCCCTGTTTGACACCTTTTCCACACAAAATATTTCCTTGCATTGTCTTCTGAAGTACCTTAAAAATTCTGGTGGGAATCTGTAGACAAGATACTATTTAGAAATAATTAAATTGTCTGCAAAGGGGAGGATTTAGGTAGTATTCTGATTCATTTGGTGAAAGAGGAGTTTTTATTCAGCTCATTCTCTCTCTCCAGGAGAATCGAGATGGGACTACCTTTACTCCTGTCATGCACAGTTTCTATCTCAGGTAGGTTAGAGCCTAACTGCTGCAGACTGCATCTACATCCCTTTGATGTCCGTGCATCACGTTTCTCTTCTTACTAAAGATTTGCAGATCTGATATGATTCTGCCGAATGAAAGGCTCAGCTCTGTGGTAGATCTGTACATATCAAGGCCAGGTTGAGATGTTTTCAAGGGGAGAGATGTAAAAAGTGATGTTAATACACAGAAGAATGGAGGATCAGATAAACAACACATGTTCAATTGCTCACAAGGCTGTCATAGAAAGCTGGAGATGACACATTACTTGTTTTGAATTTTCGGAGTCAGGAGCTCTCTTTCTGACTAAACCCTACCTAAGCTTCCTGTTCCTCACTCTTACTCCTTTTGTGAAATCTAGTCATAATACCTAAGAGAACAAAAATTTTAAGGCTCAGAATACAGTATTTTTTAAAAATGAAATATATAAAACCAGAATATGTTTTCTCACTTGTTGTCTGTCAAAGACTGTTATTTAAATTCTTTCAGCTTACATGTAAAGAAACATTACTTCCAACTATTATGTCTACAAACTCCAGCTGGACTTGGAAGATCATTGCTACTTGTACCTTATCAACATTTATAAGTGATTCAGAGCTCCAGCGAGCCCTTTGGATACAAACAAGTTGGTTTTGATTAAGAGATGAGATTTTCCATTGCTTTACGTAGCCTTCTGCAGATATAATTGAATGGAACTTAGCAAACACTTCAGCTAAGCTATTGTACGAGAATCCATCTCCATCTTTCTTAAGCATATGGTCTTGCCAACGCTAAGATAATGGTACACTGAAATGTATGTCTCATCCTATGAATGAATTTAAAAGACAAAAGCAGTTAAACCGAAGCTGATAAAAATACGTTGTTCCACACCACCTAAAAAGGTGAATCACAATTTTCACTAACTCAAAATACAAGTGAACAAAATTGCTAGTGTGTTATAACTGATAGAAAATATTATTCTGTGAAGTTAAAAAGAAATCTGCCTTCTTCTTCATGTTGGGGTGTTTTTTTGCAGGCTAATGGATTTCCTTACATTCACCATTATTTTAATTTTGTGAAAAAACATACACATTTTTTAATTTTTAATTAAAAAAAAAACAAACAGATATAAGGGAGCATCACAATGGTTCAAAAAGCACTTTTACAGAATTCATTGTCAGCATATGAAGCCAGAGAGGTAACTCAATCTATCATGCTGAGATAACCATCTAAATAATCCAGTGCAGTACTGAAAGAGGTAAACAATCTTGATAGCAGACAGGTGGTACAAAACCATAGCAACAGAAGGTCCAGACAATGTGGTACAAATGCAAACAGAACTCTCCATATGTATTATTTTGTCCTCTGCTTAATGTAAAATTGTACTTTAGCTCCAGAGTATTTCAGATTTAAAGTAATTTGTTCACACTTGCCATGTCACCTCTTCATTCTTTGCAGCTATCTCCTTCTTGCCGTCGGGTTTTGGCCAACATTTGTTGATGAAGTGCTCTTCAGTCTCCAGCCATGACCAAACCTCAGACTGGGTACATATTTCCCTAGAAAAAGTCCAACAATTGCTTTTTCTCCCATCAGACCTGCGTACTGCCAAGGTGAGTGGGAGGCTCCTAGATTTATATTCACATGCCCCATATAATCAACATAGAGTGAGAAGTGCCAGCAAAGATTTCTAGAGGAAGATCTTGTCCTCCTCAGTCCATCTACTGAATTGATGATCTGGCAGCTCTCAAAGTTATGTACTTTACACCAATTCTATCAGGATTTTAGGCATTTATGTCTAAAGGACTGTTCCATTAGAATTTTAAATTTTATATGCAAACTTTCTGTCTTAGGCTGCATTTGCATTAGCATATTGGTTCAGGGAAGTTGTGCATTCTTGAAATAACTCTCTCAGTCATCCCCACTTATTGCACATAGGCTGAATTCACAGAAAGATTTCAGTGTTTATAAACCAAATCCCTTCTAGGACTGTGCTATAGTGCACACCAAATGAGCTGCTGCCCTTCAAGGGGATAAGGCAGTCTCAACCGACAATCAGTTCTTTAGTGAGCTCAGAAACATTTTCATTGTAGGAATGCTCAGTCCAGGGCACCATATTAAATCTAGACTGAAGAAAGATGCCAAACTATGTACAAAACAAATATAAAGATCTCATATTGATTGCTTTAATCTATGTGTTCTGAATTAAATTATTTTATGTGGATATAGTCATACCAGTCCACCAATCAAATGTAAACTCAGACTTTCCTGTCCCCAGGTACTATTTCACTACTTCTGCTTTTCTTCCATTGTTTCAACTTGGCTTGCATCTCCCTTGACATTTCTTCTCCTGCAATAGCACTCTTCTATATTTTTCCCACACAGAATCTTTCTGTCTTAATAATTCAATATATTAGCAATTACCCCGCACACCTCTGACTAGCAACAAAAGTGAGAGTAGCTGTCTACAACTGAGCAATTGGCAAGGCCCTTCTCACAGTCAACAGAAAGAAATAGGTGCTTTTAGGGTATGATTCATCTTAACCTAAAGTAGACACTGAATATGGGTCAGAAGAATCATGTCTCTAAAATGCCTACTTCTCCTTATTGACGATATAGAATGCCTAGTGTGACTAGATCAGATTTGGATCTGCACACTGCAGCCATCTATGATCTGCAGTTTTTCAGGCTGTCCTCTATCTTTTCTGGCTTGATTTTCATTTAATAGTGAGACACAAAAGCCTGGTGATCTGGATGAAAGTAGATTAATCAAGGGCAATCAGGTACATGCTTTTCTGGGGAGAAGCAGGGGAACTGGACCCTCAGGAATGTGTTTCCAAACAGGTTTTCTGCTGTAGGAGAATCGATGGGTTAGTTTCCAAGGGATGTATATGCTAGATGACATCTGTGTTAACTTCGTCTGTCTGATTCAGATCAAAGGAGGAACAGCTCATGCTTGCTTTGTATCAGACTCAGATGAAGCAACATGCAGTAGCATTTATATCCCACCTAGATTCAGTCCTGACACCTCCCAAGATTAGCTGACTCTTCAACTGTGTGAATAAAATGAAATCAGTTAAAGTAATCAGCAAACATTGCAGTAATCACTGAAAATCAGAGTATTCACCTCTTGAGGAAAAGGAAATACTTCAGATTTACCCAAAGGTGATCCCAGGCACTATTTGGATGCAACTACATGTCTGTCTATGAAATGAGAATTGGGTAGAGTATGGGGATTTGGTTTCACGTGCAGATTGCATTTACAGGGCATGTTGAGTATTTAAGTATTTAATAACAAAGCAATTAGTTATTTACACAGAGGACAATAAGACTCCTTTGGAAATATCCATCTCATTGCCATTAAAAACAAATGAAGTGATTATGAACAGTGTAACCACACAATTAACTGATTAAATCCACAGTCATCTCTATATCAGACCTGCTTTTCAATACAACTTTTATGATTAAAAAAATAGGCTTGTACACGGTGACGCATTCCTAAGCCTTCTGAGCATAAGTGAAATTTTTAATTAAAAATGTATGTTTCAAGATAAACAGCTTTCTCAAATATAGGATAATGAAAGAATATGAATGCTGACAGAGGTGTAGGGCTCACAAAAATGGCTTTAGGGAGAGTTAATAAGATGCCAGGCAATGATTAAGTATTTGAATATTATAAAAATAATTTATTATAAAGATACTCCCTTTCTACAGATATTATTGTAATTTTGCTGCCAAACAAAAGAGAGTCAACAAATTACAAATTATAGAAAGCAGAAGGGAGAAAGCTGCTATGTAGCCCTTTCTTGGAGATTTTAAAATATAGAAAATATTGTATTATGTTTGCCCAAAATTCTTCAGAATTAAATATATTAGAAGACCTATAATCACACAATGAGTAACCTGGACTGCAGGGAATTTTGACTAAAATGTAGGCCATGTAAGGAAATATGATGACTGGATTATGTAAGGGCCTCTCCTCCAGACACCAATTATGGTTTTGATCAAACAGTAGGTTATTTAGGTTCTCAAGTTTCCTACTGTAGTTTCCATGTTATGCATTAAACTTTTTTTTTGTTCAAATATATTTTGGTGTGAATAACTGCAATTCATTTTCTTGAAAAAGGCATCTAAGGAGAAATATATTTTATGTCTTTTGCATAAAGGCAAAGAAATCCATTTTCAATATTTAAATACTCCCCTTCCCCCAGTTTTTCAAATATTGTATTTCACTACAAAATAGATGTTGACACATTGGTTATACAGAACACTGGCTGGATATTGAAGGCGTCTCATTCATGCAATTAAATATTTATTGTTTTCATTTCTTATTGTATATTTTAGTATAGTTGCAAATCTATATAAAGATATAGTTTTGAAGGTACTAAAAATTAGCAAGACACTAAACTTGTCATGAGGAGGAATGAGAAACACATTCTAAGTAATCTGCAGAGAAAATAAATTTTCAAAGGTAAGATATTTTCAATATGTAGAATGTATATAATATGTATATAGAAAATATTTGTTTTCACTCAGTATAACAAAAAGGAAGGTTTTGTGATAGATTTGCATAAGAGCTTCAAGAATAAATAAATACATTTCACAGAAAAGAATTATCAAATCTGTAAATGAAAGATGCAAGATGTGAGAAGAACATACTTTCTGACAATGCAGGATGTGTTTTCTAGTATACTTTTCATGCATCAGTCACTCTGCTTTAAATTTTAAAAGCAGTGGTACTAGAGATTGCCTGAAACTTATAAGTTTTAAAAATAGCTAACAGCACCTTGTTTGGGATATTTGTTAGAATAGTAAAACAGTTCAGGTTCCCTCTGTATGGAAAGCAGGCCTGAATCCCCCAACAAAGTGAAATACTTAAGTGGATTTTCAAAATGTGTGTCACGAGAATTGATATTGGTTGAGGAATGAGAGGTTTAGAAATATTCAGCTGAAGAGCAGTTAGTCTTGTTTTCTGATAAGCTGTCAGAAAACAGCTTTATATTTTGAGCTTGGATGGGCCTAATAGTTTAGTCACCATGTCAAGCAGCAGTAAAACTTCATTCTGTCAGCAGTAGACTTCAGTGTGCCACTACATTTTAAAATGAAGAGTTGGCGTGAACTCTGTAAACCATAACCTCAGGCTCTTCCTGGAACTGTGATACACCCACGCCATGCAGCCTTCACTGAATATCGTGTTAACACTCCTCCCCCATGCACGGCTGTTGTACTGTATGTGAACAGCAACAGTCAAATATAAGACTAAGAACCAGCTGCACCCTATTATTCCGTTCACTTTCAGATTTGCATACTTACCAAATATTCTGTCAGTGGGATATTCGTTATTTCTAGTATTTTACTTAGCACCAGTACAGAATTTCTCACTAAAATAGGTTTTTATCAGAAAGGACATTTATTTCTTGAAAAGGCATTGGATCACAGATATATATTACTTCCAATGAATTTCCACTGAAGCACAAGGGACTTTGGCTTAGAATTTCAGAGACTGAAGTTTTAAGGCAGCTCCATCATGTGCACTGGTTTAAGTTCAGGAATGTCAAAACTTCCAAAGAACATTCATACAGAACTGAGAACCAGAATCTTAGAAGCCCCATGCTAAATTTTGAAAGAAAATTTCTGTTGCTTTTATATCTGAAATATCTGTGAAAACCTTACCTTCTTTTTTTTTATTTTTTTCAAAAAGTGTAATAGGCTTGAGACCTCATTCTCTGCTTCATCTTAAGGAAAGAAAGTCCTTTGTTTGCAAGACCTCTACTTCTAGACCAGGAAAAGATACATTTTCTGACTGGTAGGGCATAAACTGAAACCAAAAATGTTGCTAAAATCCTTCAGACTGTGCCCTGGCAGTGATGAAGTTTGCTAGATTACATGGTTCACAACAGTTGAGCAGTACGGTAAGTTACATTGCAAAGTCAAGACACCTCCTGCAGCAAAACAACTTTTTTTATTTCTTTTGTATAACAAAAAGAATCTGCACATTCCTGGGATTTATCACTTTCAAGGCAGTGACATGTCTTTCAGCACTGAGACCAGTGGTAGCCAAGGTTACTTTTACTTATTTCCTTTCTTTTGGGAGACTGCTAAAGATACACATGCAGTGACAGACTTGGAGGTCTCCTAAGCCATCAGCCTGGACATGACACCAGCTCTTAGAGCTACCACTGCAGCTGGTAGGATTCACAGTAGAACTAATCACTGCCAGCTTATATCTGGTCAAACCCTATGGGACCTAATTTGACCATTAATACAGATTTTTTTTTTTCTTAGAAAGACATTAGAAAACAAAAAAGAGCTGGATATAAGTAAAATTTTCAGGAAGGCAACAGCAAGCAAAAAGTGAATCCATGAAGAAGAAAAAGTGAGAGAAAAAGAATAGAGGGAAGAGAAAACAGGTCCCAGTGGAAAAATAAAACAGCACTGTTATAAGGTATATCCTGAGACTCCCTAATTGACAGAGCAGTCACATCTATCCCTACAGATTATGTCTTACTTTTAAAAAATGGAGTTGGGCTTGATTAAGTTAATTGCTCTAGGGGCTGAAATGAATGAAGGATAGAGATAAAGTAGAGAGAAGTAAAAATAAGGATTCAGTATACTACAGCATATAGATAGAGGAGGGAAAGGGCAAGAGGAGATTCTGCAGTAGCATCTGTAAGGGATCACACACTTCTCCAAGTACTGTTAATGTGAAAGCTGCAGTCTCCCTTGACTCCTTGCTAAATCCAAACCAAACCTGGCAGGAATATGGTAAAGGCAAAGGCACTGAGCTCTGTTGCATAGCCATTACAATCATATCATCATACCATTGTATCAATACATTAGTGCTGCAAGACAGGGCAAGGTAATAGGAAGTGATGGGACTAGTGAAATGAACTTCCCTTGTGCCACAAATACACCAAGGAAGCATTGTTCAACCTGAGGCAGTGTTAAAGGCCTGCAGTTTTTTGGTGTAATCAGATTAATGTGAGTATGGCTCAAGATCTGTAGAACTCTTTAGACACATATGCATTCATACCACACCCATGTCACACTGCTGGGAATTACAGGCCACAGGATGCAACTGCCTGCTTGGAGAATGGGAAACAACTGTCACCCTCCTATCTGTGGGAGTGACAGCTCACCAAACACCACCTCCAGATGGAAGACCCAGCGAAGATGCCCAGCCTGTCTGAACTACAGTGCCCCTGAGCCAAGAAGCTGAGACCAGACTTTCCAGAACAAGAGTCACTTCCATGGGGTGACTCATCTTCTGAAGTTTTCTGTCCCTCCTCACTGACTGCAGAGGGAGCCCACCATCTGACACAGCATTTTTGGCTTATTTTTGGTAATCAGTAAAAGGTTTTATAGAAGAACTAATCACAGATGAAACCTTGCACTGGGTAATGGTATATGGACTCAGTTTAAATGAAAAAAATCTACGGATCTAGGTTTTTTAATTCAAGAAGAAGACTGGAAAATTAAGGTAATTAGCGAGTGATGCCCACTGAAGTGAAAAACTCAAAGCCTCATATCCAATTCCAGGCCTGGAATTTCTCTGTCAAACTTATGAACTTTCCTGTCATTCATTATTCAAACAAGGATAAAACCCTGTTACATATGATATAACTGAGAAGGGATATTAGAGGTAAGCAGAGATTCTACAGGCAACTGAAAAAAATACTGTATTTTAGGGACAATATTCTTAAAGATTTAAAAAAACTTGTGTGAGATCAAATGAAGGCTTTCACAAACAACAGCACAAGACGTAGGAACCCACGAGTTCATTTTAGGTGCTGACATAAAACTGGGAGACACAATCATTGTGGAAGAGAGCTGGAGTACCACACAGTAGAAATGTTTTATTGACCCAGAGGACTGAACCAATAGAACTCATGAATTACCTAATTAATACAACATATGGAAGCTCCTGCAACTGCAGGTTCATAACAAGAATAAGTCCTATAATTTAAGAGCTCTTAGATGTTAGTGACCACAAAGAGGAAACACAGTGTGATCATCTCAGTATTGATCAATCTGACCTAACTTCAGATATCTACAGTATAGACATGTTCCCCCTCACTGCTCAACCCAGACTGCTTTTGCAGTCAGAGGAGACAAACAGGAACTTCAGACATTATTGATCTGACCTTTTCCAGACTTTTACTTCAGAATGAGATGAATCATTCATGTCTCTATATTGATTATGGAAACGGTCTAAACAAGTGCATGAGTTTGAGATGTCTACACTGTGAATGCACTTACAACAAACCAGGTAAGTAAGGCCAATATGGGAAAGATAAATGCAACATTCAGCTATGTTAATCTAGATCATCCTCTGAAAAAAATATTTTTTTTTCTTTTACTAAACACTATAAAAAATTATCTGGAATACTTCATAAAATCTTAGCAATTCACTTTCCAAGAAGATATATTAAAGCTGCTCATAAAGAAGGGATAATGGAATGATCTGGAAAAATGGAAGATTGATTGATTAGCAAAACACAGCCTAGGACAAAATATGATTGCTCTCTCCAAAAAATGGTGATGCTGATAACCAGCAAGGGAGATTATGCTCCTGAAGCTAAAGCCTATGGGTACTAATAAAATTAGATAGCTCAGTTCACTCTTTTCTACCTTTATGCTCATTGCTTCCTCATCTGCTTATTTACTTCCAGGACCTCCTTGGGAAGAAATTAACTAGCTCCCACCAAAACAGAATGTGGGAAATCGAAAGCATTCCCAGCTCATTTATGCCACAACCCAGTGCATGCAGCATCTACTATTTCATGCTATGGAAACGCCAATCTGTGGGCTGCAACACAGTCCTCACACTTTAAAATATGATAAACCAAGCCACCCCCACAGATAAAAATTGTCATGTTTTAGACATAACCATATGGGCTATGTGGTGTGGATTGGGTTCATCTGCTCCACTGCTCTACAGCGGACTAGCCTTGAATATCAGCCAATCTGTGTTACTTGGGCCAGGGGACTGGAGATCATTCAGTGAGGTGGGTGTGCTGAAAAACATAGCTGGAGCTGGTGTTGTAAGTAGGTGGCTATACCAGGGCCACAGAAATAGCAAGGCCATGAAGAGGTTAATGAAGGAAATTATATAGTTTCTAACCATCAGAAGAATGAAGCTAAGGAACAGCTTTCCCATTGCTGTGAGGACAAGGAACAAAAAGAGGCTTCAAAAAGAAGCTGATGTGTTTTGTGATCACTCCCACAGCAGAGGATGATTTTTAGGCTAGGTCCAAGCTGTCATATCCTTGATCACAAAACACCTATACCTTAGAAGATACTACTTGTATCTCACTTGCTGGTATTTGCCAACAGTTTCAATGGAATTAATCAAGTAAAAAATGGAGTCTGATTACCTTTGCAATGATGTGTGGCTTTGAATCCTGTTTTCCTATATATTATATACCCATTTGCTAGGAAGTTTTAGAAAGAGTAGGTTTTTTGGTTTTTTGTTGGTTTTTTTTTTTTTTTAATGTGAAGAGCAGTCTGAGAATTTCAAAGAGTCTCAAACGCCAAGAAATCAGCCCTCACCTAATTAAGAGCTCGTTTACTCCAAACAGAATTGCTACAGTGAGCTACAGTCTGTTTCTGATCTGCTTGGAAAACACCTTTTCTGATGATGCCAGATGAAATACCATCCACAAGACTTTTTTCAAGCACATATACTTGGTCCTCTTTTAACTATAATGAAGATAAAAGCTCTGTCTGCACACAGATTTTCTGAATATCTAACCATATGCACTTGTCTACATCTATATATACACAGAGACACACATATATATATGCTATATTAGCAGTCCATGAAGTAAATGAGTAAAAAACCCCATGATTTTCTTCCTTTTTTCTTTTGGTTCCCTTTTTTATTTCCTTTTCGCCATTCCCTGCTTTCTTAGCCATGTTTCTTGCAACCCCAGTGTAAGGAGGTACTTAAGCATACACTTAACACTGTAAAACTATTTAGTATATAGAGAGAGCACATACTTGTGCATGAATGCATGTCCCTAAACACACAGACACAGAATTTCACATTTTCTCCTTCCTTCCTTCCTTCCTCCCTCCCTCCCTCATGGAACTATGGCCTTCCCAGCTCACACTGCAGCTCACTGAACATCCAGCTTGACAAATACAAGAATAACCCAAAGCTTTGGGCTAAAATTGGCATCAGATCATCCCAGTGCCTTGCATTTACTGTTTTCTAATGAATACTGTCTGGGACTTACCTGCAATTGTCAGGGACAAGCTACTACTAATGAAATCTGAGCTAGTGTTAAAAAGGAGAGGACTCTCTTAGTTTGTTTATCACCTCATTAGCAAAATTAATTAGTGAAAACATTTCACCATGACAATCACAAATTAATCCCTAGGCTACCTACCTGTAGATTTTGGGATGAAGCCTTTTCTGGAAGGACTATTTTCTCTAGAATCTGAAGTTAACTCAGGTGCAAACCCCTTTCAGGTTTTAATTATCTATCTGCTCACAAGGATATAAAGAAGCTATGAAAATAAATGCAAATGCTTGATTGCACTGCCTGCAATACTTTGCAGAGCTTCTTCAGAATTGTGTATTTCAAGCAGAAGGATAACATTGAGCAGTATAAAGTCTTCAGGAATGATTAACTTCTAAATTTTGTACTCAGAAAAATATTTACAATCCTCTACTGAATAAACAATAGCATGATGCTAAACCCACAAAACCAGAGCAGAAATATATAGATGATGGACTCTCTAGGCATCCTTAAAAGCAAAACATAATTGCATTAATAAAATGAAAAGGAAATTTGAAAGTAGAGTCAAGACTCACACAGTAATACCAAACAAAAATGTGTTAATTAAATGCCAAATCAAATTGGTGCATTTTTAACAAGATTTTAGGTCTTGCAATGATTTGCTTATTCTGCTTAACAAAAGGAAAGGAGTTTCACAGCATGGGAGCTGAGAAGAGAAACACCCTAAAACCGACATCATCTATTTAACAAACAGAGTTGAGAAAAGAGTTTTTATTCTGCTAATAAATAGGTATTGTTTCCTTTAAGTACTGGTAAATGTGCACCACAAAGAAAGAGAAAATATTTCTGTTTTACTATCTTATTTCCAGCCCCTTGCCATTCTGTTCTGTTCCAAAAATTTTGGCAGCTGCTAAGCAGCCAGCAAATACAAGTGAGTGACGTTCCAGAGAACGGGATGACCTTGCCACCAGTAAATCCATGTGGACAGGTTGGAAGAAAGCTCATGTCTACAGGGCAAGACAGACAGATGACAGTTTTTTCCCAGGGTAAGACAACTCACTTGGTGGACACAACAGACAATCTGGCTACTGCATCTGTAATCCAGATGGTCATTAGTATTTGAGAATGGCTCACTATTACTGAGCCCAGTTTAGTTCATTTAATGTAGATGACCTTCTTTGCTTCACCTCCAAACCAGAGAGTCACTTTTTGCCTAGAGGACCCCCAGCTTTAAATATGATGAGCATTAAAGAACAGTACTGCATGCAGACCTAAGCATTTAATATGTGCTGGTATTTGTGCAGTTTATAAAATATACATCAGAAATAATATGCTGTATTTTCAGACATACTAACACACTCCATGGCAAGTTTCCTATGTGCATATTTTGGGTTATTATGCATAATAGCAAGGGGGTTTTTGTTTTGCTTTGTTTTTTTGTGAAACCGTTTGAAGTTCAGATTTTCAATAGATAAAAATGGGCAGAGTTTCTCTAAGATTATCAGCTGAAATTCTAAATCCTGAAGTTCTACTTTAAAAAGCATGCAAAGAGCAAGCTTTCAGAGGACTGTAAAAACAAATATGAAAAGACTGGATGGAAAACAGAACCCAGTCTCTTCTTGATGTTTTGATCATTACTATTTGAAATTAAAATATGTATTTTGGGTAAATAATGAGTTATTAGGAGATTTGGGAAGGGGTTAAACAAAATTTACCTCAACCTGCCTCCTTAATAATTTTCTTTGTATGTAGGTAAAGTAGAAATACAGTTTGGAGACTAAAATCTGAAATATCTTTTTTTTTGTTTGTTTGTTTTCCACTGATTTTACAGTTCACCTGAAAGCTACAAGTATTTCAGCAGATTTAAGAATGTACCCTTGAAACACTTTTTTTATTTCTGTAAGCATTTATGCATGTTTTTCTCCATCATTGAGAAGGGAGGTTTTAAAAAGAAAAATAGTTTTAACTGTAACTGCAATCAGTGTTTACAATTTACAGGTCAGACTTACCACAGAGATGTTGCAGATGTCCTGAAGGTGATATTCAACTGAAGAATCAGGTGACACAGTGTCCTACAACGGATATTGAAAAATTGAAATTCTTGTGTTTGTCACTTATTTAAAAAGTGTCGCTTACTGAATTTATGTGAAACACCATATTATGATTTTTTTTTCACTTCTTATAGATTTTCAGGATGATTTGGGACAGGTGTCATAAGATATTGCCAGATATTTTTGTGACTAAGATTTACAGTGGATTTAGATAGAATTCAAGAGACCTAAACAACTAAGATGTATCTCCAAGGATGTATTTAGAAAGGTTTAAGCCTGACTTTAAGAACTATAAAACTTCAGCCATTTGGGTTATATGAGAAGTGGGTAAAATGCCCCATTATTAGCATGAGAAGGGTATAAAACCTCAGTTGCATGCCCAGCTGTGATGGCTGCTCCACTTTGGTTCACTGAATGGCAGCAGTGACACTCAGGCGGCTGAAATACCAAAGCAGCTCTGCTATCTGATCCTACCACACCTTTAAAAATTACACAAGGCATTATATTCAGCCAAAAATCAAGCTATTGGTAGTCTTCTCAATCTTAATTGAATTTTATCCAGAAAATTTGTCACACTCTCTTCAATCTACAGATTTAAAAGTCCTTCTGTCCCTATCCAGAATAAATTTCACCTGATTATACTTTGGTCTTCCTCTGTCCTTCCTATTGAAAGTGGACCACTGTCCAAAGGCACGAAAGATTCATGGTACTGGAGAGAGGAAGAAGAAACAAAAAGGATCTGGATTTATAGCCCACTGCCAGGAAAAACCTGGAAATGATGTGTCCTAAGTTCTAACATTCATCCTTTCAGGGATGGCAGGGATGGCAAATGATTTTTCAACTAATAAGTCTGTGGATGCTTGAATAGTATAGTATGAAGTTTGAGTGCAGCTCCATATCTCAGTTAATCCTTCTCTACAAAACAAGAACACTTGCCTTCCCCTACCCTTTATCCATCCTGACGTTATATTAACTTTTTCTGAATGGGAATTTTCAGGCAAGGACAGCTCTCTGTAAAACTCATGTGGAAAGAGTTCCCTGTGATGAGGCCTGTTCTATACAGAAGACTTTTTTCTCAGCTGCAGACTCACATACCTCTCCATTTGATGCCCTAGAACAAAACCCCTCCATACACCTAATACCTGTTCTAGAAAATAAAAGAAAAGCAAACAGAAAATCCGGGCTGTAGTTACCTACTGCGTTGACCGCCCTGTTGCCGCGCAGCAGCACAGCTGCCACCTCCCCGCTCAGCTGGGCTCATTGTCAGGCAGGAATGCCCCGGGAGGCACAGCTGATGTTTGTGTCCTGCACAGATGGGCGCTTCCCTTCCTGCCCTGGTGTTTGCCAGAGTCCCGAGCAGGGGATGCTGCGGGGTGGAGCTGAACCATCTTGTCCCCCAGCCATCCTTGTCCTCCACCATCCTTCTCCAGTGCCCTTCAGCTGGGGAACTCTGCTGCCTTTCTCCACTGGACACTGGCACTAGGGTGACCTCTGCAGCCTTGAATTCCTTTGCAGCAGACACCAAAACTCCTTTTACATTATTACAAGATCAGTTCAGAAACCAACAGCAGCAAGAGAAGGACATTCCCCAGCTGTCAGTTACATATAAGACAAAAAACCCCCACAACGGTTATAAAAAATGTGAGAACTCCAACACCGATGGATTTCATTTCATTTTCCCTTTACATCCCTGACTCCTGTCAGCATTTCTGGAGTTTCAAGAGGGGGAGCTAGTTAGCTAACAGAGTCCAGGCTGTTAGAGAAACTTCCCTTGGCAGCAGCCCACAGCTTTCAGATTTTAAGCGAAGCAGAATGAAAACGGAGTTCACAGCTTCAGCTCATCCCCAAGAAGCACTTTGTACAGCATTGCTGCTCCTGCTTTCCCCATAAACCTAACTGATTATTGAAGATATCACATAGACACAGCATGAAAGCCGATTATGTCTTGACAAGCGAAAAAACATAAACAGAATTTTTAATCATGAGACACACAAATGAGCTTGTAAAAAGCTTATGAACGTATAATATACAGATCTAAATAAGCAAGGGAAT